>NW_005370182.1:2395883-2424655 GCF_000412655.1 Myotis brandtii | reverse complement strand
GCAACCTCCCGATCCGCCCTGCTCTGTGCATGACGGGGCGGCGCCCCAACTCCCCAGTCGGCCCTGCTCTGAGCCTGACCAGGGGCTGCACTTAGGGATTGGGCCTGCCCTCTGCCACCCGGGAGCAGGCCTAAGCCAGCAGGTCGTTAACTCCCGAGGGGTCCCAGACTGCGAGAGGGCACAGGCCGGCTGGGGGACCCCCCTCCCCCTGCCCCCCGAGGGCACAAATTTTTGTGCACCGGGCCTCTAGTCCTATATAATAAAAGGCTAATATGCAAATCGACCAAACGGCACAACAACCGGTACCTATGACACACACTGACCACCAGAAGGCAGACGCTCAATGCAGGAGCTGCCCCCTGGTGGTCAGTGTGCTCCCACTGGGGGAGCGCTGCTCAGACAGAAACCAGGATCATGGCTGGCGAGCACAACTGCGGTGGCAGGAGCCTCTTCCACCTTCACGGTAGCGCTAAGGACCCCTAGGGGGATGTCTGCCTGCTGGCTTAGGCCCGCTCCTCGCTGACAGGCGGACATCCCCTGAGGGGTCCTGGACTGCGAGAGGGTGCAGGCTAGGCTGAGGAACTCCCCACCCCCAGTGCATGAGTGTCATGCACTGGGCCTCTAGTTGCTATATAAGAGGCACTCAAAAATATTTATTGTTTGGGTTAGTTTGTGGGAAACTGCCTATTGTCTTTACTAGCAGAGAGGTGTGGACAAGGAACCCGGAAGGCTGGTGATCCTTGAAGCCCTTGCAAGTTCAGGGCTGTGCACCCATTGTTAGTCCAGACAATGGTAGCTGAAGCAACTTCCCCATTTATTATTATGTAAATCCTTGCTGATGGGCTAGTCTGCCTGTTACTGGAAATTTCCTGCCTAAGGGCTATGGGTGTATCCCAAACTAAAAGGTTGGCACAGCCTGAGCACCAGTGGAAGTCCTTCCCCTTGAGTTGGACTTACCCGCCTGGCCCCCCAATATTTCCAAATTATCTCTTGTCTCTTCTCTTTCATTTGTGTGCGGCCCCTCTTCCAGATCCTGAACCCTGAACCACACGGGACATGGAGGGAAACATTTACCACATTAGTTGAATGGTACTATTGTTTTTAAAGTTTCAAAAAGAGGAAAGAAAATGGAAAGAGAGCTGGCCTTCTATGGGATAGACACCATTACTACTCAATTGCTGGGTAGGTGTGCTTATAAGCAAGAATTCTGGTGCTAGACTGGCTGGCTTCAAATCCTAGCTCTGCCACCACATGCTTGCATGGACTTGGAGACACTTACTTATTCTGTGCTCCATTGTCCTCATCAGTAAAATGGGGAAAACAATAGTAACTACTCAATGAATTATTATGAGGAATAAATGAGTGAATAAGGCAAAATGCTTATTAGAATAGTACATTTGCAGTGCTAGCTATTATTGCTATTACTTGTATTTAATCATTAGTGCATGCAATACCCAACTTTAGTGACTGGAGAGTATCCAAATCAGCTTCATTTGGGATGTTTATAGCCTGTAATAAGTGTTAAAAGAATGCAGAAACAGGAGAGAAGGATTCGGGGAGATCAGCAGGGAGAAGAAAGAAGGGGTGAGAATACAGGGATAACTCAGGCAGATGAAAGAGTATGGGAGAGAAAAAAATCATGCATGCTAAAGGACAAAGATTATCTTGAGAAACAATAGTAGTAAGGTTTACTTGAGACAATTTTAGCCCATTTGTTAATCATTTTATTTTTATTAAAATCTATTGATCTTTTCAGAGAAAATCAAACCAAAGATGTACAAGCAAATTTGAAATGAGATAACTTTACTGATATAACTCTAACTTCTCATGTTAAAGAGCCTTTGCATTTCCACTGATCATTAAAATGTGTTTTCATCGAAACTGAGTAATATAGCCCTAGCTGGTGTACCTCAGTTGGTTGGACATAGAAAGATTGCTGGTTCGATTCCTACCAGGCACATGCTCAGGTTGTAGGCTCAATCCCCAGTAGGGGGTGGGGGTGCACAGGAGGTGGCCAATAGATGTTTGGCTCTTACGTTGGTGTTTCTCTCTCTCGCTCTCTCTCTCTCTCTCTCTCTCTCTCTCTCCTTCCCTTCCTTTTTCTCTAAAAATCAATTTAAAAATATTTAAAAAATAACAACACCTGAGTAATATAAAATCTCCTTGACAATTGGCAGAGGTCCTGCACTCCCAAAGTCCTTGTATTTGGCTTAAATCTGAGAGCAATAGTGGCCTAAAGCCATTAAGCAGATACCTGTTTAACGACTGGTTGAAGGAACTAAACGGGGCTTAAGGCAAGGCCCAGTGAACTGGAGTTTGCCTTCTAGCTAACATTGTAATCGAAAGTCCACAACAGAGCAAGGAAGTCAACAACGGTCACTGAAAACAGACTGCTCTTTAATTCTCAGCAATGGGCCCTCTGCATCAGGACTCAAACGTAATGGCACAATGGTGCTGGACAGCCTGCTTTACTGACTTCAATGCTATGTGCTTATTCTAAAGACAGGCAGGCCAAATAATGGGTTAGTTGGCATTTCTGCCCAGCTTTTAATTTTTTTTTTTATTTCAAAATACTGTTTTTTATAGAAAGCATCTATAAGAGGTTTTAAGAGATTCTCTGGCCATCTATAATTGATTCTGAGATTAAAAATATTCAGACCCCAAGATCTTAGCAAACTATTTGTTCCATATGGTAAAACAAAATATTCTTGTATCCTATCTCCAAACTAGGATTATTTCATACATGAATGAGAGGAAAAGAGACACATTAAATAATAATCTTGTGCTCAATTTCAAGATGTTAGACTCTCACTATTGACCTTTATATGGTGGCCTGTTTATGAAAGCAAATTATGGGAATGAAGTCAGCATATTAAGCCTCTATGAAAAGAGGAGAAAAACTTCAGACTTAAGCAAGAGGCTGCATTAAAAGCAGCTTCCTTCATAAGTATATTTAGTCAGTGAGACAGTGAACTGGAAAACCAAATTAGAATCTTTATCATAAAAATCGGGGGCTTAGTGGGAAATGCTTAAAGAGAAAACTCACTGAGCCAGTACAGTCATTAGTTATAGAGGGCAACCCAATTGAACGTGGTGGAGATATTCTCCCCTAGTTTCAAAGAGTATAAAAGAGAGTTACACAACCAAATAGAGCTTTTCAACTGTGGACTAAGAATACTTGGGATATGAACAGGCTATAAGAATCTATTTAAATTGGAAGAATGTCAATTCTCTACTTTTTATTCAAAGCAGGGAGATAGAGACATGTCAAGGCAATGTACACATCCTATATAATAAAAGCCTAATATGCAAAATGTTCAACCAGGAGTTTGACTGAGAGTTCGACCGCTCACTATGATGTGCGCTGACCACCAGGGGGCGGTGCAGAACATGGCAGGTATCAACGATGCAGCGTTGGCAGTGGGTGGCAGTGGAGGCACTGCTGGCCCCAGTGGGCCCCAAAAAGAGCAAGACCACAGCGAGATGGTGGAGCAGGTGAGTGGGCAGCACCAGGCCAAGGCAGGTGCGAGTGGGGGCCCTATTGTCCTGCCAATTGCCCCACAGATGGTGACCAGAGGCGGGGGCGGTAGAGGGTGGGGCTGCTGCCCGGCTCCCAGGCACTGAGGGAGCCCGGCAGGGGGCAGAGGGCGGGGGGACTGGCCCCGATTGATTGTCCCGCAAGCAAGATGGTGGAGCAGGTGAAGGGGTGGTACCAGGCCATGGCGAGGTGCCAGGCGGGGCTGCAGGGCTGAGAGGCTGGGGGTGCGAGCTGGGGACCAATCCCCACAGGCCACCCTGAAGGACCCCACCCATGCACGAATTCATGCACTGGGCCTCTAGTTTAAATATAAAATATTAAAATGGTATAGTTATTATTTGCAAACCCAAGAATGAGATAAAATAAACAGTGCAAATATATAGTTACTTGCCTGAGAAGTTCTTAAAATAGATTTGTGCGTGTGTGTGTATGTGAAAGTGAGAAGAGAGAGATTATTAAATTGAAAGTTGGAAATGGGTGAAGGATTATACTAGTATAATGTTGAAGAAAAAGAGAACACGTGCACAATGTTAGTCACAAATCAAGCTTAAGCAATTCTCATTAGAAAGGTAATTCTAGTGCTACCATCTATTATGTAAGTGAGAAGTGCCTTTTCTAATTTCAGAATTTCTTGGTAAGAGATGGCATTTATCAAGCTGGGGAAGCCTGCATTTCTGGGTGGGCTTAGCAACAGAAACCTAGACAAGGCAAAAAACTGAGTGGACATTATTTCTAGGGAAAGAAACAGAGGATCTGTCGCAGCAATAAATTAGGACCAGAGAGGTGTCCATGGATACTGACATTTTGAGACCTGATGATGAACAAAAAAGAGGTTATGAGACTGCTGCATACAAGGACAATGAGTTCTAAAAAAATATGGCATGTTGTCCAAGGTGGAGGATCAAGAGCTGAAAAAAAAATGTCAGAGGAAAGTGAGAAGTGGGAGTATGTTTGATAGGAGAATATCAAAGGATTCTGTCATTCAAGGGTTCTGGTGCTGTTCCTCCTTGGATAGACCTCCCAGCTTCATGCTGTCCCTCAAATAGTCCTGGCAGTTGGTACAGAAGGCCCACAAGTGAGAATGGGTGAGTTATAGGTAGCTGAGAGAGCACAGAACACATACGGCAGGCAACTTCTTGTTGGCAACTCAGAAACAAAGGCACACAGTGGGTATCTGGCTAATAGAAGCATGCCTGAAGCTCTTTTGTGAACTATATTTAAGTCAAATTAGGCTAAAGTGAACATCCTAAGATTTTCTTCGTGAAGCAGGTTTCTCTGTCTGATTCTCTTCGGAAGAAAAGAAGGGAAGGTCCAAAGTTCTTTCTGAGTCTTGTTTCTTAATAACCAGTTTAAAATCAATATCCCAAAAAGCAGCTTCAGAGTGGCAAATTTGGTCCCTTCGCCACTCAGACTGACATCCAAGCTCCAGGGTATCAGAGGTGGTGTGGGATGCTGCTGCTAAGTATATCTTGCAGGGCTATAGCCAAGTGTTACCTTGAATGTCCACAGTTCACAATCAAGGAAACATTAAAAAGAACAAGTATTAAAGCTGTGCAGGTGGGAGAAATGAGGTTGCTTCTTGTCCTTACTAACTCACAACTGTGAGTAGTGTTTCTTTTTTAAAAAATATTTTTATAGATTTCAGAGAGGAAGGGAGTGGGAGAGAGAGATAAAAACATCAGTGATGAGAGAGAATCATCGATCGGCTGCCTCCTGCATGCTCCCACTGGGGATCTAGACCGCAACCTGGGCATGTGCCCTGACTGAGAATCACACCGTGACCTCCTGATTCATGGTTGATGTTCAACCACTGAGCCATGCCAGTTGGGCTCTTTTTTATTTTTTATTTTGAGTATTGCTTCTTATGTTCAGTTTTGCTAGAAAGTGAATACAGAAGCTGCTAGAGACCAACTGCTGGGCTACATTTTCTAGAATGTCCCTGATTAGAAAAATACATATTAGCCTCTTTCTAATATGTTTCTTTGTTTCTCCATATTCTCAGAAAAAGAAATGAGCCTCATTGAAGGAAAAAAAGTTGAAGAAAGCATAGTAGCAACATGAGCTTTTATTTTTTAGAGTATATTATGTTGGTGGGACAAAGAATAGAAAAGTGTGTTGAAAAACAGAACAGGAGCATATCCACTATGTGCCAGACATAGCATCATCCAATGAGAATACAACAGTTAGCGGGACACTGACCCAACTCTACAGAGCTCCATGGTCTGGAGCCGTAGAAAAAAGCCATGGAAGCACAGTCTACTTACAAGGCGGGGTGCTCATTTCTTTAGATACCTATGTGATTCCATCCACAGACCACCCACTGAGTGGTAACCACCCTTTTACAAAGAGGAAATTGAAGATGAGGGACTATGAATAACTTGTTCAGCAAGCAAAAGATGGAGGTGGGATTCAAACTCCGCATATCTGACAATTTTATTTTTCTTTGTTATTACTATCCTATAAGTTTGAGCCTTCTTACTTATTAGCCTTCTAATACTGAGTTTATATTATGACAATTACTGGTGTGAATTTTATTATATGGCTTTGAATGGAGGTTCCACTCACCAATTAATGAATTAACATAAAAACACACAAGATATGACATTTATTATTGCTTGACTGCTGTATAGGAAATTGTCAGAATATCATCCAAGTTCAACGATTAAATTCTTAATTTTAAAAGCTATATACCATTTTTAGAGCTAGAGAGGGATATATGAGCCGACATTCCAGCTTTGATTCATGTCAATGACTATAAATAATTCATTGTTTTTAAAGGGCAAATCTGAGTGAACTGGTGCTCGAAAAGTAAGTTCATTACATGAAGTTTAACATTGAAGCTTCTGCTTTTTCGGTTACTACGTCTGGGAGGGATTCGAAAGTAAGAGGTAGCTGTTTGTTTTTACCATGTAGCACAGCCTTTAAAAATCCCTTCATGTGCCATGAGTTTATTTTTTAATCACCTTTCATACATAACATTCTTTATAATGACGTTATTAAACAGCTGAGTGCCAGTACTTTACTTTCTGATGTGTGAAGAAAGGAAGGCAGGATTGTTTTGGCTTCCAATCAACAATAAAGTGTGGGGGAGTGTAACAGATGGTGAATATTTAGTCGTGCAGTCTGAGGTATTGCAAGAGGGTTGAGCCAAGTTATGACTGTCCTAGATAAACAGATTGAGCACCTAGGTGAAAGGCACACTTCAAATGATTTTTCCCACATCCTTTCCAGGATGTGAAAATGCAGAATCTGAAACCTAAGGAAAAACCGTAGTGGGAAGAAGTGATGTCAAGTATTTTATGACTGTTAGGACTGTAGGGCAATACAATCCTTAATGGCCATTTGTAAGCTTCCCACCACAGGAGAACAAAAGACAAGGAAAAATGTGCTAGACACCAGGAGTCAGACCACACAAGGAATGGAAACTGTCCTAAGGACACCTGATGGCACACCTGCGTTCCATCCTTATTCCAAGCTCACCAGCTCAGCCCCCAAACCCACTGATGACAGAAATTTCCTGCCAATGACTGCATATAAGGATGAAACTCCAGATCTTAGTTGCTGCCGTCATAGGCCCAATGTCCCCTATATCCTATCTCCCATTCCCTTTTCCTTAAATAAATTCCATTTTTCTTAAATTACCACCTGAGATGACTATTTAGCTTGCCTGTGGACCACCATGCTAACCTTTCAATGACCACATTTATTCTTCTTAATTTTCTGTGACAGTTTACCTCTACCCTTTTCCCTCTATGCTACTTCAAAGCATTCATTTTTTTCATATTCCATACCACAGTTCAAAAGGGCATGCCTCCTTGTTTACAAAGAGCAAACAGATGGGGTGAAATTCTCTAAAGTAAGCATTAGGCGCAATGTTTTACAAAATCTGAGCTTATGATAAAGGAAGAAATTTGCTCCCTTTAATGCATTTATGCATCCTGTTGAGACAAAGGAGCAAAATTATATAATCTCAGAGCTTGAATTACTCTCATTATTTAACCTACTAGATTTATGGATGAGAGAATTAAAGTCTAGATAGTGAAAGAGCCAATAGCAGAATCTACTTTTCCAGCTTCCAGTGTAAATTCCTGAATAGTTCCAATAGAGCTTTTTGTACATTTCATGTCCATTTTACTGAAAGCAATGGAAACTAAGAAACATTTGCTAGCACAACAGAGAAATTTACATCCAGTGCTAGAGTAATCTCTCCTTAAACAACTGTGTGGAATAGGTGGTGGGTTTTTTTGTATGTGTTTTTAATGAGATTCTTGTCTTCTTTCATTCCTCATGTTTATCAATGTAGCACTGATATATTTTTTTTTAGCCCAGGTGCATGCAATTAAGAGAGAGTTTCTGGGAGCAGAGACCTGACAGAAATTTTTATTGTAAAGAAGGAATTGGTAGGTGCTATGATTCAGCTACTCTCCCTCCCTGATCTTCCTCTACTTCCTTATTGTTAACTCAAATATTATAAAATTTGGATGGTATGAGATAGAATTAAATTGTATTTTGAAGATTTTGTTGTGTTCTTTTTTGTTGTTGTTGCAATTTGTAAATTTAGTTATTTTGGCCTTTTGTTTTACATTTAATTTGCTACATGTTACATAGTACACACATATTATAATTACATCTGAGGTCTAATGAGACAAATTTAGAAGATAAGCTGTGAGGTAGAAGAAGAGGATTCTAAGCTTGTCCCTCTGGGAAATATTTGATGGGGTTAATGATGAAGAATTAAAATCTTATGTCTTTTCACTGCAGTGGTAGAACAGGACACACAAAATCACCTGTTTTTACTTATGAAGGTATTTATTGGGTTGTAATTCAAGTCTTCCTATTTCATTGTGCATTGTTATGGAAAACACCTTTCAAATACACCAGTGGTTCCATCAAATTCATAGCTTTTTGGTCAGTAATGGTGCTGAATATTTTCAACAAGTATTAGAATCCCAAAACAACCAGAATAAAATCCCTAGTTTTGAAAGCCTGGGAAGCAATTAACTTAGTAGCAGCAAAAGTTATTGCCCAGAAAAAGACTAATACTGCTGCATGTAAAATTTGTGTGAGCAAAATACTATGATGCAGTATGATCAAATGAAAAGGTCCCACTTTCAAATAGTAAATAGGTTGATGTATTGATGGTATGTCACATCATGCTGAATAGGTTGGATGTAATAAACTGAAAAACAACAGCTTCTCCCTAGAGGTTGATGAGTCAACAGATTTCACCAATAAATGTCATGCCATAGCATTTGTAGGATTTGTAAATGATGTCGAAATTCAAGAACACTTTTCTGCTGCAAACGTGGTAGGCAGTTAGACGGGTATGAGCAGAGCAAGGACAATAGGCAAGGTAAAAGATGTCACCAGAGCAGAAAGCCATAGGCAAAACTGGGAAAGCAAGGACCTTGCCCCAAGGTGACCTTTCTTTTCCTAATATCCCTGGTCATATGGTTAGACCCCCTGATTTTTCATATCACTGGTCACGTCGTTTGGACCTTCCCCTGGCTTTTCCTCCCTGGGTATATCTCTATCATGTGGTTTTAGACCCCTTCAGAGAAGGAAAAAGGGGCCAAAGAATAGCCTCAGGACCTTCCCCTGGCTTTTCCTCCCTGGGTATATCTCTAGTCATGTGGTTTTAGACCCCTTTAGAGAAGGAAAAAAGGGCCAAAGAGTAGCCTCAGATGACTCCCATACAAGACCTTGCATGACCACTCCCTTAAGCAGTGAGCCCTCAGGACAGTGAAGTTCTGACCCACATCAAATAATATTAGGAACAAAGCCTTGAGTCTGTTGACCACAGATACAGAGATTTGGTCAAACTAGAAATGATATTTAGGCCTCAATTATGCAGCAGCTCCAGGTTCAGAAAAGCAACAAAACCAGACAGAGTGACACCATGGCTATCAGGATTAGATGCAATGCCTAATGACACCTCCCCTAGCACTGACCAATCAGTGGAAACCAAGACCCTGAAAGGACACACCTAGAAAGCTGACGGTTATTCTATTGAGATCCTTCTCTGTGACCTCCCGTAAAATTCCTGCCTTTAGAAAACAGATAAAACCCAGCAAGATAAAGGAAGCCAACTCCTTCTGGAGCATGCCCACTCCTTTCTTCCCCCTTTATTTCTCAGGGCGTGTATCTCCACTCTCTTTCTCTTAAACTATAAGGGTCCCAGTGAGACTTGCAACCAGAAGATCAGCAGGTAGTGACAGCTCATCCCAGCTAACCTGCTGAATCTATCTCCAAGGCTCTCATTTCCTTAACTTTTCAGTGAGCTAATAGCAGCCCCACCTTGGCTCACTTCTGTCACTGTGACTTTTATTTCTCACTGAGTCCATGAAGCCCAATGTGGCTCACTTCTTTCCTATAACATTTTTAGGGATCCAAAAACAGAGCACTGCCTAGGCTCTCTCCTGTTGCTTGTTCTATCATAACCCTTTCCTTGTTTCACTATCTCCAGCTTTAATAAATGTGCTCTCAAAATCACCTGGACTCATGTTGTGACATCCTTTCTGCATGAAGTTAAGAACCCACACACTACAGGCTGGCCCAACACAGACTTGCTCTGGGCCCCGTCCCTTTCTGGTGACACAAAGAACTGCATAAAAAAAGGAAAGATAAGATAAAGTTTTTAAAGAAAAGTTTTGTATTTGAAGAAGTTTGGTATCTGTAGTGATAGGGCCCTTTCAATGATTGGCTTCATGAAACATTTCACCTCTTATAAAAAATGTCACAACACATTGCGTCCTTCACAGACAGACGTTGTTGTCCAAGAATTCTTAGAAATAGAAATTTAAAAAATTGTGGATGATGGTATAAAATGGCGAATTTTATTAACCAACAATAGTTCAGTGATGAATGCTTTAAAAACCTTGTAAAACCTGGAAGATTGCCCATAACTCTCCGGTTGCATACAAAAACCTGGTGGTTTAGCAGAGGAATTCTGAACAGAGTATTTAAGTTGAAAGGTAAATTGTAGATGTTGCTGAGCATTTTGAAGATGAATAATGACTGCAGGAACCTGTCTGCTTAGCACACATATTTTTATCACATGAACTAGTTGAACAAGTGTTCTTCAGAAAATGTTTTGACTTCAAATGATGAATCTTAACTTTAAAATAAAACATAATCAATTGAAAAACTATGTTTCAAAAGGAAATCTTGAAATGTGCCCATGGCCACTTGGTGCTGAGAGTGAGGAAAGATATTTGTGGATCTCAAGTCTTGAAAACCAGAGGAACCACAGCAGAAAACCAAACATTAACTATCCACTGACCTCCTTTCTTTGCATCTTCTCAGCTTAAGAACTTGACTTGGAGAAAAATGGAAGAACTTTGTAAACTGCAGTCTGATCATACATTTAAGATAAAATGTATCAATCTGTCCAAAGACAATTTCCCAATTTCTGAGAATAATTTGCCATTCGTAGAAAAGCACTAAATAACATGTGTGAGCAAGTTCTTCTTCTTTTTTCTTTCTTTCTTTTTATTGAATTTATTGGAGTGACATCCTATGTAATAAAAGGCTAATATGCAAATAGACCGAATGGTGGAACAACCGAACAACCGGTCGCTATGATGTGCATTGACCACCAGGGGGCATATGGAACATGGTGGGCATGGGCAGCAAGCGGCAGAGTGCGGAACATGGCGGGCATTGGCTATGATGGGATGCTGGAGCTGGTGAGTGGTGGCGCCAGACCAATGTAGGGCACTGGTTGCTGTCATCAGAGTGAGTCTCTGGTGGTTATTGAAAATTTTTTGCTCCTGTGCACTGTGGTCCTGCCCGGCGCTCACACCTGCTGCCAGTGCTGGCCCTGCTCGCAACCGCTGCTGGCGTCCGCGCTGGTCCCAATTGCTCAGTGCCGTCAACGGGTGAGAGCAGCAGCTGCCGGCCTCATCACTCCTGAGGGCTTCTCCACCTCCCCCTGCTCCTGAGGGGTGATCGGGGCAGCAGCCTCTGCTCACACCCACTGATGGCATCAGCCCTGCTTGCACCTGCTGCTTGCGCTGGCCTCAATAGATCCTTACCGTCAGTGGGTGCGAGCATGGCTGGCACTGTCAGCGCGTGGGAGTGGCGACAGCAGGAGCGGAGCTGCTGACAGACAAGGGACCAGGGGCCATGGCGGGTGAGGCCAGGAGGGAGCGTGGCTCCAGTTCCTTTCAAGGTGCATGAATTTGTGCACTGGGCCCCTAGTTGGTTAATACAATTATATAGGTTAACATCATCTGTATATTGTACTGTGTGTTCATCACCTGAAGTCAAGTCTCCTTGCCTCACCATTTACTGGCATCCCCTCTTTACCCTCTCTTACCTCCCCCTGTTGTCTGTGTCAATGTTATCAGTCAATGAGTTTTTTTTCCTTTGCTTAATCCCTTCACCTTCCAGCCTTCTGGCAACTGTCAGTCTGTTCTCTGTATCTATGAGTCTGTTTCTATTTTGTTTGTTAGTTTATTTTGTTCATTAGATCCCACATATAAGTGAATCATATGATATTTGTCTTTCTCTGTCTGGCTTATCACTTAGCATAATACTCCCCAGGTCCACCCATGCTGTTGCAAAGATTTCCGTCTTTTTTATGGCCGAGAAGTATTCCATTGTGTAAATATACTACAGCTTCTTTTATTCACTCATCTACTGTTGGACACTTGAGCTGCTTCCAAACTTTGGCTATAGCAAATAACGCTGCAGTGAACATAGGGGTGCGAGTTTAGAAAATGAATTTGTGCACCTTAGCAGTGCTAACAGGAAAGTACATTATTTAATTTTTAGTGAAATGTTTCTTGGTAAGCAAATCATTGTACTGTATAATTACGAGTCATTACATTTTCATTAGCATTACCTAGAAAACACATTTGGAGTTAATAAATAAATAATCATTTGTCACCCACTTTTAGCACGGTTCTCTCTCAAATACAGTAAAGAATGTAGGTGCGCTCTCCCTCCCAGGGGCACTGCCAGGCCTTTCTCTTCCCTCTCTTCTTCCCCCATAAGCTGCATCTTCTCAGTTCTAAGGGTCCCCATGAGGCTTGAAACCAGGGGAGCAATGGGCAGCAGCAGCTCATCCCAGGCCAACCCCCTGAACCCGTCCCCAAGTTTCCCTTTTCTCTGACTTTCCAGTGAGCCAAAGCAACCTTACCTGGGCTCTCTCCTGTTGCTGCCTCTGTCCTAACCTCTTCCTTGTTTCACTGTCCCCAGCTTTAACAAATGTCCTCTCAAAAATAAAAAATAAAAAAAAGAATGTAAACAATTTTTAAGCCAAGTTTCCTGCATTCCCATAACTTGTAATCTGCAGTGATCATGTATAAATATAACTAACAGCAATAAAAGAAAATATGTAAGTTGTTACTCATGGGAAGTACAGAAAACAAGTTCTGTGAGAACTCAGAAGAGGTGTAGGTAACTCCTAAAAGAAGAGATAAAGAAGGCTTAATAGGAGAGGTGGACTTGAGCTGGGCTTTGGATGATAAGTAAAATAGAAGTAGATAACGTGAGACCAAAGGGTTGAACTGATCAAAATGAACATGACTGTCTTGGCAAAAGTGAGGGTTTTGCACAGAAGAATGCGAGAAAGGTAAGTTTATTGCATTCATGACTTGAATGACAGGACAAGGACATTGGACTTTAAATAATTATCTGTTGCATAATATTGAAGACATTTGGGCAGATATTGCTGTGATATCAGATGAAGAGTGGTTTGGAGAAGCAAAAGATTAAAAGCAGAAAACCAATTAACAACTTTTGGCAATGGACTGGTTGTAAATTAATAAAGCCTTGACTAAAGATATTGATAATGTTAATGGAAAAGAACATTTTATTTTTTTTCTCTTGATTATATAACTTTTTCTGGGTGGACTTCATCAAAGTATTCCTGGAACTTAAAGTCCATGTTCGTCCTCCCTGGATCCAATTCTGCAAGTCTGAATAAGCAAAATGAGTTTCATAAACTTGATATGAACTCATTAACTTCAGCGAAGGTGTGAAAGGCTGCAGTCTTACTTTTCCCTGCCAAGTGGGTTGACTGTAATAAAACACCTATCACTTCGGGGATTTTAAATTAGCAACCCATCTGGCAGAAAACAAATTAATGAGGACAGCATTACTCATGAGGGAAGACTTGGGTTTGACTTAGTGGGCTAAACAGCATTGAGGGTAATCTGGCTATTTTTAAGTTATAGCTTCAGTTGTTATTAAATATAATACCTCTAAGGGTCACATTTTAAAAATAGATTTGTGTTGTAAAACCAAAAATATGAATGCACAAGTGGGTCAGTAATTATGAATCAGATGTATACCCTATTGATTAGTCCAAATCTATATAGTACTATTATGCGATGGTCTCATCAGCTGTTCAGATTCGCTTTTACCATAAGGCACCTGTGAAGGTCCAGTAGTTCACTATTAAAATGACTTGACTGCAATATCTTCTTAACTTGACTCCCATGATGATCCAGGACTATCACTGATTAATAAAAATAAAACAAAGCCTAGTGTTGATGAGGGGCACAGGGTTCATTGACTGCTAGCAGGTAAAAAGGTGATTGATTTAGCCTTCAGAAAAGCAATCACCATTATTGTTAACAACAAAAAGTGTTTCTAACTTTTCACCTATTAGTCTCATAGATTTGCCCATTTAGTAATTATTATTTACTAAATATTTTAAAATCCCCAAGTGTCTAAGAGTAGGTCAACAAACTATGGCATATTCATGTGCTGAAATATTATTATCAAGTTTATGACAGTTGGTAGGTTTTGAAGAGACATTGGACAAGGAGTGAAAAGTTAGGGGACTAGTTTATTTGAGCATTGTATTCACAGAATCTGAAATGTGGACTTTTTACTTTCTAGCTACATGGCATAAATGCAGTCATAGATTTATATTTACAGGATTTAAATATATATATCATACAACTTTAAACTTGTTTTATACTACCTGATAGAAATTCTTGGATGGTAGGCTTACAAGTAGTATTTCTATATATTTTTGTAATATCTAAATTTTCTATGATAAATGTATAGCACCTTATTTATAGGAAAACAAACAATAAATGCTATATTTAAAAAAACATGAGGAGATAAGTGACTCATACAGTTGTTTTCAATCCATTTTAATTTGGTACGTGAAGCACAATAATATAGGACAGTTAATAATAAGCATCTTAACACAAATGACAGGTGGACCGTTCCCCCAACACTAAAATTTCTCACTATCCAACTATGTAATGTAACTCTTTTATTACTGCTACATAATTGTACTTTTCTATTTTTTGTCCTATTTTGGCTTTCTAGACACCTGAGTTCATTGTTATGTGTAATCCATTATACATACAGATTCTTATTTTTCCATGGTACATCATTATTAGTCTGAGTTCTCCCATAAACATAACACAAGATGCAAATTTTGGTACAGGTATTTTATTTGGAAGTCCATTCCAGAAAGCTGGGGGGAACAGGAAAAATGTGACATGGAGTAAAAAAAAAAAATTAAAAAGCCAATAAGAGGCATATTCTTGAGATCACACCTGTAGACAACAGGGGCTCAACTCAGCCAGGTCCTCTGATAAATACATAGAGCAGTGGTTCTCAACCTTCCTAATGCCGAGACCCTTTAATACAGTTCCTCATGTTGTGGTGACCCCCAATTTCATTGTTACAAATTGAACATAATTAAAGCATAGTGATTAATCACAAAAACAATATGTAATTATATATGTGTTTTCCGATGGTCTTAGGCGACCCCTGGGAAAGGGTCGTTCAACCCCCAAAGGGGTCGCGACCCACAGGTTGAGAACCGCTGACATAGAGTGTCGCCAGTGTCCACACAAAGGGGGAGAGAGTATTTATGTATTTGATTTCAACCCTTCAAAGACGGAGTCTCCTGAACTGCTGGGCAATGCCTGCATGTGAGCTAAGCGGGCTTCTGCAACTTCAGTGAAAATGATGAGACAGAAATGTCCGATGGTCTTAGGTGACCCCTGTGAAAGGGTCGTTCGACCCCCAAAGTGGTCGCGACCCACAGGTTGAGAACCGCTGACATAGAGTGTCGCCAGTGTCCAAACAAAGGGGGCGAGGGTATTTATGTATTTGATCCCAACCCTTCTATGTCTGAGTCTCCTGAACTGCTGGGCAATGCCTGCATGTGAGCTGAGCGGGCTTCTGCATCTTCAGTGAAAATGAGACAGAAATACAGCAAATGGGCAGCTCATCCTTGAGGGGGTGCTGTCAGCACACACAGAAGTGTCTACCACCACTGCAGCTGCACGTGGGAATGAGGGAAGAGGATGTTTCAGGCCAGCCAGAGCATCTGCTCCAACCCATCTCTGCACCACTCAGACTTACATGTAATTCAATTGCTCTCCAATGTGGTGACCAACCGCATTCTCTTAATAAGACTCGGTAATTAGGGTTACTGCTGCAGCTTTTCCTGAGGCCATAAGTAATGTTCGTTACCTCCATCCTCTACCACCCATTCTAGGTTGCCCTTACCTCTGTCTAGCACGATAGCTGGTCTAGGTATTTGTCGAGTTGGATGATGGAAATCTTCCCCGGAAGAGTCTAAGACTTTGTTGCCTTTTTCTTATCAACGCTTGGTTGCTGAGAAATGCTCTATTAAGTCTTCATATTCTAGGTGAGCTGATGTAGATCTTTATTCCTGAGCAGTCTGAGCATGAGGCTGTTTTTGCTTTTGTCAAGCTGTGGAAGATCAGCTATTCCTTTCACTCTTGTTAGGCATGGAAGCTCGAGGAGAAGTTTCAATATCTCCGAGTTCCAGACATACTCCCGTAGCAGTAAACCTAGCTATTAATCAGTTAACTTTCCCCCTCACCAGCATGGGAACTGTTTTCTTTGTGGGCTAGTCTGCATGGTCATTTGGACACATGATGCTCCAATGACCATGCAGCTGTCATGGCTTCGGTTTCAGTAAAAATGTTATGATACCCAGTGGTGGAAGTGTTTCTCTCCTGGGAAATAAGGACTTCTAACGTAGCAGAGACTAAATTTGGAGGGATGGGAAAGACATATTTCGAAGTGGGTCTCTGGGAGTAATGGCAAGAGGCCTAATTCTACACCTACCCCTTGATTCTAGACCTAATTATTATAACTATTTGGAGCACAACAGTATTGTGTCAATGCTTTGCCACACATCGTTCAAAGACTGGCCAAATGCTATTTTACATATCAAGCTTTCACATTCTCACTTTCCTACATCATTTTTCTGTATTCTACCACAAACCTCCTCATACCTCAAAGCTGCAATTTTATTTTCTCTGGAAATTCATAACTCCGTATCTATATCCCTGCAATACCACTGCCTGTTACTGTTATTTGTATATCCTACTTGAAACGGGGGACCCGTGGTTCCGTCTTTGTGCATTGTTGTGTTTAAAGAAGCACTCCTCTTTTATGCCTCCTCTTTCTCTATGACTTTGTATTGTAAACACCCAAAGAAGAGCAGATACCTCCTCTCAAAGGAATGTAGTTTGTGGAGAAGCAAAGGGCAACTCTTTAAGTGTCATCCTATCATGATGACCTATTCTGTAACTTCCCAACTAGAACATTAACTCCTTGAAGGTAGGAACCATGTATGATAGATATGTGCTACCCTCAAACAGTGCCTGACACATACTAGGGACTTAGTAAGTAAATGAGTGAAGGAATTATGCACACACTGTTTACCTCAAAGTGGTTATAAGAGAATAAAAGAATGAAGAACTTAAAAAGGTTATAAAGTATTATAATTCTCGTATTATTGTTGTTATATAATATGACCAACTGGTTTGTTTTATTGAAGAAGAAGGATATGTGGTGTAGATAATGGGAGCTAGATTGTTGGGACCTGAAGTTTAGAACACTCTCCCTTTTTTTAATGGTTATTGGTTGTAATATAAGTAGACATCAATGCAAAGGTGTAGCAATAAGGAGACCATGTGTGTGCTGGGATGGCCATGAGCCAGTGGTGATACAAAGAATGCAAATACCTGTCTCTTTTCCATACAGATGTAGGTAAATGTAGACATATATTATTATCTCTTTTACTCTTTCTATACATTCTGTCCCATTCTGCTTCCTTCTATCATCCAAAGAGAAAGGCAGGTAAATGTGGTCTAAATAAGTCATCTCCAAAGTTCAACCAAACCCTTTTACATGTGTTCCAGGCTGAGTTGCCTTGTTGGGTTCTTAATTGTCTGCTTAGCCTCAGGGTCACGATTCGTCACTTCATAGCTTCAGTGTTGCTGGGTCAAATGCCATGGCACAGAATATAATGCTAGAAACCATCTGCTCCAGCCTTATAACTGCAATCCATTCTAGAGGCTTCTATAGCATTTATTAATCCTCTTTTGCAACCAAGTCTATTCTAAGAAAGTATAATTATTTCCTTTATATTCAAACATTAACTCTAGTTGCATAGACTTTATTATAGTTATTAATTAAACTATCAGATAGTTTTATAATAACTAATATGCTATATTATAGACAGAGTTCTTAGATATGGAAAATGGGTAAGCTAATAATTGGAATATGCTATCCCAAAATATGCAACTTTTGCATAAAAATTATTTTGAACTGAAGGCAATTAAGAAGCAGCAATTGTAGGAAAAGCTCTTTGTCCCTCCGTTATCTGACTAAAACCAGAACATAAATTTTCCTTTGTGAAGGGGTTCTCCTTCCTTTGCCCATACCAGGAGGAGGAAAACAACCAAGTTGGCACCAAGATAGGTCTGCACAAGCAAACCTTACTAAATAACCCTTCTTTCATTTGTTTCCCCCATAGGCAGGGTGGAGCAAAGGAGGTTTCAGTTTTTCATATGGGAAGTAATACAACAATTAATAAATAATAATATAAGAATAAACTCTGTGTTTCATGCACTCACAACTATAAACCTCCCTCAACAGGGCGGGCGGGCGGAGGGAGCGGTTATGGCCCCTCTCAGTCCCGTTCCCAGAGGCTCTGCTTCTCAGAACCCCCGGAACCGCTGCAAACCTCGGAGGGAAAGCTGCCTTCCAACTGATGCCAGACACTCCCGCTTCTCCCGTTTGGGTCCGAGTCCCCAGCGATTCGCCCGTATCTGGAGCTCAGAGTCTGAGACTCCCCCCTGACCGAAAACGACAACCGCGCTCTCAGCCACCAGCCCGCTTTGCGCGCGCACCTCCGCACCTGAGTATTTTCCACACTGCGCCTCCTCTGAGCCTCGGTGTGCTGTTATTTTTCCTTCTAGTTGAAGAGTCTCTCCTCAGCCAGCCTTCCTGTGGTTCTGGGTGATGTCCGTTCCGTCTTTTAGTTGTATTTTTGAAGTGGTTGTTTGCGGCAGCAGTCTGCGGTGTTTACCTATGCCGCCATCTTGGTCTCCTCTCTTTTCCACAATTTATAGCCCCTAGGAGCCCAAACACCTTTTCCTTTGTTTTGTTGCTTCACAAATTCATCACCCTTTATTAAGATGGTATATAAGGCCCAAACTTTAACTACCTCTTGGAGTTACTCATCACTGAGTTATCCTTTGTGTATGTGCTGCATGTGTAAGTAAACTATGTTTTGTTTGTTTGTTTTCTCTGGTTAACCTTTTGTCAATTTAATTTGCAAACCCCAGCTATAGAACCTAAGATGGTACAGGAAAACGCCCCCCCACCCCATACATTCAAATGTAATAAAAAAATATTATTAGTAACTAGAGGCCCAGTGCACAAAAATTCGTGCACTCGGGTGTGGGGGGGGGGTCTCTCAGCCCAGCCTCATGCTCTCACAATTTGGGACCCCTCAGGTAGGGTCCAATCCCATTGCAGCATGGCTCTGGTTCCCCGGGCCTGCAGGCCAGTGGAGAGGGACCAAGATTCCCAGATTGCAGCATGGCTCTGGTTCTCCAGAGCCTGCGGGTGGGGGGAGGGACCAAGAGGCCAGTCCGATGGCAGCATGGCTTTGTTCCCACAGCTCCCTCTTGCCGCTGCCCCATGGGTGGCCTGGGACCCAGGACTGACTCCCGCAGCGCTGGCTGGGACCCTATCCTGGTGTTTGGTCATCTGTCTGGATGTTTAGGTCGTGACGAACCCTGGCTCTTTATATGTTAGGATGGGTTATGCCTCATATCAGACCCAATTCTTTTTTTTTTAATATATATTTTTATTGATTTCAGAGAGGAAGGGATAGGGAGATAGAGAGAGAAACATCAATGAGAGAGAATCATTGATTGGCTGCCTCCTGCACACCCTTACTGGGGATCAAGCCCACAACCTGGGCATGTGCCCTTGACTGGAATCGAACCTGGGACCCTTCAGTCTGAAGGCCAATGCTCTTTCCACTGAGCCAAACCAGCTAGGGCTCAGACCCAATTCTTGTGTACTCGTGTGGTAGAGATATTTCTTTTTATTCTTGAGCATTTCACTTGTATCTAATTGATAAAAACCAATTGGGAGAAATCCAATGTTTATGGGGAGAAATCTGAGGGATGAAAAAATTTTTAATCACCAGTTTTATATTACAGACTGAAGCTTCAAAAGTTGAAAGAGAAACTTTTTAAATGTTTCATTATCTGATGAAATAAATGATAATTTTAAAGATTATTACCTGGAGAGCACCACAGGAAATTAATGTTTAATATTAATTTATTATTGCTTGGCTCCACAGGAAGAGGTTAAAAGGTAAGGCTTACAGACAAATTTCTTCTGGTCTGGTTACAAAAATAGCACTTGTTAGAGCTATTCACATAAATCTAAAAAGAAAAAAAATTAATTGATGTAGAAATTTTTCTTTAATATATTTCCTTTCAAATTTTTCCAGTGGTCTCTTTTTTTATCAGCCTAGTTTCTTTCTACCTTCTTTCATCACTAAAGAATATAAAATTTTCCTTCAGACATCAAAGCAAATAGTCCATTTCTATCAATTACAGGTTGTGTCAATGTAAGAAACGTTCAAACCTGTAGAGAATTTTTATGAGTTTATTTGAACCAAACTGATGACAATTGCTGAAAAGCAATTGAGAAAATGCTTTGAGAAAATGGCAGTTTTGCATCTTATTTTATACATTACATCCAAAAGAGAAGATATAAGTGGGTTACATGAAATCCACTGGTGGTAGATCAGGGAGATTGGAGAAAGTAAAGTGGGGGTGGGAAGGGACCTCTGGGATTAGATAAAAAGCAACATGATAGATGCATACTTCTTTTACAGAGGCAGGTGCAGGAGAGTGAACAGTCAACAATGAACACGATCACAATAACAATGAGGGGATGTGTGTTCTCCCCTCTGGTGCCCTACCTGTGCTTTGAGGGGCCTGGAAAAAGGGAAATTACTTTGACATTCCAAAGATATGTTATCCTAGATGCAAAAAGACAATAGGAAGGCTCCATTAAGGAAAAGATTGACTTTTGTCAGGGAGGACTCTAGCCTAAGACATGACTACCACCATAAGCTGCTTTCAGTTCAAAGTAATTGCAGACCATCCTTTGTGGTTAGTTGAGTGACTGAGTTGGAAGGCTGCCACACAGGCCTCCCCCGAGCTTGGCAGGTTTAGTGTGTGGCCTCTTTTCGTCCACAGTTATTAATTAGGATCAGTTTTTATATTATCTCTCTGTTACCCCTTTCTAATGTGCAACTACCGGAAAAACTGAGGTGATTTTGTGTACTGGGAGGAAGCTGGGTATTTAAATTCTTTATTTTTCATGATTTGCAAATATGACATGCTGTGTAACTTCTCTCTCTGTCCCCTTATTTTATCTCTGAGTGAAATATTTTTATTTATCTCATCTGAAAATAAGATGAAGAAAGTCTGACATTATATCCTTTTAGCATCTATCAAAGGCACAGGGCTAAAAGTCCATGATTTTATTAACCAGACAACCATTTCTAACCTACCAAAAGAGTTCTCTAATATGGACTTCTTACATATTTTATACAAATGCAATTCCATAAGGTATTTAATTGTCCCCTCCCATATCCAGTTATACTGAAAGGTAAATATGTATTTAAAATACCAATATTAAATAGAAACATCTATGGTTAGTGCTCTCTCCAATTTAATTTTAAGTCAGAGGTGATCTTCATCTCCAAAATGAAATGATGCCCAAATATTTGCCTTTTCATTTCCAAGTTCCATAAACATAGTTCAAATAAGAATTAGGACAGGATATTAAGGAGACTTAGGAGATGTTTAGTAAAATGTATCCTTAATTTTCTGGATTTTTTAAATCTCTCATTTTAATACTGACAATACTTCACTCTCTATGTCCCAAGGTTATGTCTCTCCAGCATCCTATCTTATCATTAAGGGTGAAATGAAAAAAAGTTCTTTTCCCTGGTAAAGCTTGAAGGCAGCACCTACAACATTGATGCAGGAACCCCCTCCCACTTTATTCCTCTCTGGCTCTTGCCCCTTGACAGTTGGCAACTGTGGATTGGTAAAATGTAATTCTCAAACTAGTTGTTTTTACTACTTGTGTTTCTTGTGTCTTTGGCTAGAGGAGGCTCTGGGTCCAAGCAGGTTCAGTATCTCCACTCTGGCCCTTGCCTGCAGGGAATTTTGGTGATTGAAGTTGATAAGATATTTCTAGTCAGACATTTTATCCTATATAATAAAGAGCTAATATGCAAATGGTCATCACACCCTCACACCCTCGCGCCATAAAGGCTCAAACACTCAACACTTGGGAGAGAGGAATGGGGACCAGCCAGGCACAAATGAGCTCATGAGAGAGGAATGGGGACCAGTCAGGCTGTGGCCCTGGAGAGGGACAAGCCACCCACCCTGTGGTCCAGGGTGCCAGCAGCCCAGGAAAGGGACAAGCCGCATGCCCCATGGTCCTGGGAGCCAGCCTGGGTGAAGCCACCCACCCACAGTCCCCTGTGGCTGCGGCCAGCCTGGGTGAAGCGGCTGGTGTCTTGGGTGCCTGCAGCTGACCAGAGGGAGGGAAGCCTGGGTCCCACGTGCCTGCGACCGGCCGGAGGAGGGAATCCGTGGTCCCAAGTGTGGGGCGAGGCAGAAGTGGTTAGGGGCGATCAGGTTGGTAGGGGAGCAGTTAGGGGCAATCAGGCAGGCAGGCAGGCAGAGGGGTTAGGGGCGATCAGGCAGACAGGCAGGTGAAGGGTTAGGAGCCAGGGGTCCCAGATTGCTAGAGGCAGTCAGACATCCCCCGAGGGGTCTCAGATTGGAGAGGATGCAGCCTGGGCTGAGGGACCTCCCCCCCACCACCCGTGCATGAATTTCATGCACTGGGCCTCTAGTAAACTTATAATAAGCCAGAGAGATGATTTTCATAAGACAAGCTTCAGTGCCCAACCATATTATTGCAAGGCACGAGAAACATTTCCAGAAATCTTCTTGAGGTTTCTAAGGGATGTGACTCCCTTTCTTTCTAGGGACATACAGAAAATGATCTGTCGTTTTATTGCACTTACTCTCCAGCAATGACTCCTGCAGTTTAACTAATTACTCAAGCAGCTTTAGAATGTGACAAAGTCTAATCATCCCCAATTGTGTGTGTTCCTCAGGGGGTGTAGCAGGGATTAAACGAAATAGTCATAGGTGATGTCATCTACAACCCTCTTTCTCCCCTCAGCAGCTCTAAGGCACATATATCCTGCAAGTTTCGAGTAATAAAGATTTTCTTCAACAGTGTAATCCTTTTCCCTCTCCTTTTCTTCCTCCTCCTTCTTCCATTTGGTCCTCAGGAAGAAGAAATAAAATCCCTTGTTTTATGGCTAATTCTACGAGGTCAAGTTTAATCATTCTTTCTCCTATAATGGCAAATGAGAAGGTGTTATCTAAATAACTACTTATTACTTTCACTATTAGTGGTTATAAGATGAAAAAATAATAATTAGGATTTATTTCCAAAGTTGCATTTCTATCTGATTTGGATTAATCTATAAATCCTATAGTAAGGGTAAATAAATCCTTTTAAAGGAAGGAATATAAACAGCATGAACATAGCAATCAGCTTCTCAAATATTTAATAGGTAAGCATTAAATTGAATGGAATCTAATATTTCAAATGTGTCACAGAAATAACTGTAAAATACAATAATTGTATCCAACAACCTCTGGCAAGTATAGAGATGAAAGATGTAGTTTTATAGAATCCTATATGAAAATGAGTTAGGTTTCCTTGATTATAATTAACAATGTGATATGTATGACTACGAGGCTAATATGACCTTATGCAACATTAATAGAAGTAGAGTGCCCAGAAGTAAGAATGTGGTAGTTCAATATTTTCTGCACTTCTAAGGAATTCTGCCTCACTTTGGGGACACATTTTGTCTAAATAATCAAAATGATGAGGTGACTTTAAATAAAATCAATATCACATTTTTAAATGGTTAGATAAAAGAATATGGGATGAAGTTAAAATAGAATGAACAATAATTTATTTACTTGAAGGACATTTTGTTTCTTCCTCTTTCCTTCCTTCCTTCCTTCCTTCCTTCCTTCCTTCCTTCCTTCCTTCCTTCCTTTTCCTTCCTTCCTTCCTTCCTTCCTTCCTTCCTTCCTTCCTTCCTTCCTTCCTTCTTTTTTCTTTAAAAATATATTTTTTATTGATTTCAGAGAGAGGAAAGGAGATGGAGAGAGAGATAGAAACATCAATTATGACAGAGAATCATTGATTGGCTGCCTCCTGAGTGCTTCCCACTGGGGATCGAGCCTGCAACCCCGGTGTGGGAACCACACCAGTGACGCCTGATAGTCAAGGCCAATTAAAGCACAGAGGTCTTGTTGTCAATACACCAAATGTCCAAGGCCACTCTTTGCCTAGGCTAAGATACCATAAGCAGGTGCAAGGACAAGAGATTGAAGGTGTTAATTCAAGCATTCACAATAGAACTCTCAAATACTTTTTTCAGTGGAAGACTATTCCTTGTCCTCTGTGAAAATTCAAGTCCAATTAAAAATTAGAGTTCATTGAGCAATATCCAAAGGATTTACTAAACATTCCCTAGATATAAGATGGCAAATGAGTTGAAAATTAATCCTTGTTCATTTGCTGATTTATAACCAATTTGTTTCCAAGCATAACATTGGAATCAATTTCAGAGTTTATGTTTTGTTAACAAAACAAGTCCCATTACACCAATTTTCTAAATCTTTGCAAGCCCATAGTCTCTTTTGATAAACATAGAAATATTAATTTCTCATTTAATGTGATCAGAAATTGCAAAATAGCTAAATATTTGAATAAACAGTAAGTTACTGACAATTTTGAAAACATTTTTTTGTAATTATATTAGCTCTTACAGATTCCAATATGCCTCTCTTCATGTTCACTCCCCTCATGCTTCAACCTTATTATCTCCAAAGCTTGCACTTAAATAATTTTTTATACTCTGTCTCAGAGGGAAGCAAAATAATAGAGAATTAAAGCAGTTATTCAAATTATTCTAACCAACCCTTTTTCTTTGGTGATTGTAGTACCCATGGTCTTTCTCTGCCTAGGAATTCTCTTCCCTCCTTCTGTTAACAGAACCTGGTCCCTGATCCCAGTGGCAGCCATGTGACCCAACTTGAGAATCACAATCCATAAACTGAATTCAGGAGGTTGATCCAGCCTGGCCAGTGTGGCTCAGTGATTAGGTGTCGACCCATGAACCAAGAGATCATGAGTAAGGGCACATGCCTGGGTTGTGGGCTTGATCCCCGGTAGGGAGTGTGCAGAAGGCAGCTGTTTGATGTTTCTCTCTCATCTTCCTAACTCTCTCTTAAAAATTGATAACATTGCTTTTTAAAAAGTAAGATATTGAAAGTGTACATTGTGGTGATTTGATATACATATACATTGTGAAATAATTGCTTCCATTTAGTTAATTAGCATGTTCATCACCTTGCATATTTATTTTTTTCCTGTGTGTGAAAACATTCAAGTTCCAGTCTCTTAGCAAATTAATTATACAACATAGTGCTATTAACTATAGTCACCATGTTTACATTAGATCTTCAGACCTTATTCATCTTATAGCTGAGAGTTTGTACCCTTTTACCAACCTCTCCCTATTTCTTATACCTCAAGCCCTGGCAAACACTTTGCTACTATCTGTTTCTATGAGTTTGACCTTTTTTTTTTTTAAATATTTCACAGTTTATGTTTTTTATTATATCTGTAAACATGAGGATAGCTGCATTTTTCTATCACATTTTATTCTGTTAATGACATCTCTAGATATCTTCTTTCTCCTCATACTGCTTTTGTTAAAAGTATTCTTGAATTAATGTGTTGTGTAAAAAATTCTGAGAGGACAATTAGCACTTTAGAGAAATATATATGATCACCGTTTTCCTAATGTAAATATAAAATTTTGGTTATGTGTTTCCAAAAATAATATTCAAATGCTTTGAATCATATTATATATTCAATTTAATTTTAATGTTCTAGAATGTGAAGTTTTAATGGCATATAAGACTGATAGCCCCAAGTTTTAAATGGACTTAATTTTAAAATAAAAGTTGTATAAACAATACTTATAAAGGAAATTCTATGGAGAAGAAAATGTAGACAACTGCTCTAAAAAGATTTTCTTGTTAATAATTAAGCTTAAAAAGTGAAATATAATATGACATTTTACTTTGATAGTGAATATAGTTATAATATAGTCAATTATTCCTCAAAGTAAGAAATGGTTAAATAAGTTTCAACTTCAAGTAATGATTAAACATCATTTTAGTAGAGTGCCTATTTAAATAGAAGTCAAGAAGGTTGATAAGATAATGATAATGTTTTTTGTTTGAACCTCACAAGGCATCAGTTACCACATTTAAAGCAAATTGGAAATGAAAAAAATATATAATTAGTACAAACACAGCAATTTGAAGTCACCATTTTTTTTTCAATATATAGTAGCCATTTTTGTTTTTGCCTACCCAGCATCCTCTCTTCTTTGGCTCAGCATCTCAAATTTTCTTTGGTGAAACAGCCTCCACCCACACTTAGGCAACAAAATTCAGAAGGGGCTCTACGCAAGACCACATTAAAGATTCAGCCTGGCCTAAGCCCTGAATTGCTTTAGACTCTGGGATTTGTTGAAAGGTGAGCAAATGACCAAAAAAATCATACAACCAGAGAGAATCTCAGGGCTTATGAGGAAGCTGCTAGAAAGAGATGCTCTATGTCAGAGGTCCTCAAACTTTTTAAACAGGGGGCCAGTTCACTGTCCCTCAGACCGTTGGAGGGCCGGACTATAGTTTAAAAAAAACTATGAACAAATTCCTATGCACACTGCACATATCTTATTTTGAAGTAAAAAAAACAAAACAAAACAAAAAAACGGGAACAAATACAATATTTGTATTTGCATGTGGCCCGCAGGCCGTAGTTTGAGGACCCCTGTTCTATGTCTTAGACTGAAGTAGAGAAATAATTCCAAGCATCTACATAAACTGATCTTTGACAAGGATGAAAAGAACATTTAATGGGGGAAAAATGGTCTGTTCAATAAATGGTGCTGGGAAAGTTGGATGTCAATATGTAGAAGAATGAAATTGGACTCATCTCACACTACAAAACAAAAATGGACTCAAAATAGATTAAAGACTTAAACATAAAACTGGAAGCCATAAAGCTCCTGGGAGAAACATAGGAAAATGTCTTGCATTGGTTTGAGCAATGATTTTTTTTGGTTATGACACCAAAAGCACAGGCATCAAAGCAAAACTAGACAAGTGAGATTGCATTAAAGTAAAAAACTCCTGCACTGCAAAGGAAACAGTCAACAGAATAAAAAGGCAATCTAAAGCATAGGAGAAAATATTTGTAAACTATATATTCAATAAGCGATTGATATTCAAAATATATAAGAAACTCATACAACTCAATAAAAAACAAAACGTAACCCAATTAAAAGATCAGCTAAGAATCTGAATAGACATTTTTAAAAGACATACAAATGGGCTATATGTATATGAAAAGGTACTCACCAATCCCTAATATCCTGGAAATGGAAATCAATATTATATCTGTTAGAATGGCTATTATTAAAAAAACTAAGAAGTAAGTGTTGGTGAGAATGTAGAGAAAAGGGAACCTTTGCATTCTGTTGGTGGGAATGTAAATTGGTGTAGTGATTATGAAAACAACAAGCAGATTTCTCAAAAAATTACAAATAGAACTACCATACCATATGAACGAGCAATTCCACTTCTGTGTATAGATCCAAAGGAAATGTTATCAGTATCTCAAAAAGATATCTGTATTCCCATATTCACTGCAGCATTATTTACAAAAGCCAACACATGGAAATAACATAAATGTCCATCAACAGATGAATGGATAAAGAAAATGTGGTATATATACAATGGAATAGTATTCAGCCATGATTAAAAAAAAAAGAAATTCTGTCACTTTGGACAAATGGATAAAGTTGGAAAGCATTATCTACACTAATAAAAGAGAAAGATGCAAATTGACCATGCCTTCACGACACCCACCAGCCAATCAGGAGTGAGTATGCAAATTAACCCAACAAAGATATCGGGCTAATTTGCATACACAGGCACCGAGTGGCCAGAGGTGGGGCAGGATGCTTGCATTGTCGCCATGGTGACAACGCAGGCATTCCTCACTGCCCCTGCCACTCCGGGCCTCTGGGCAGCATGGGAAGACGGAAAGGCGGCTCCTGAAAGGTGGCTCCAGGCCTGAGCGAAGGCGGAAAGGCAGCTCCAGCTGGAGCGAAGGCAGTGCCGGCAGCCAGGGGAAGGAAGGCCCATTCTTGCACGAATCTTCGTGCATCAGGCCTCTAGTGCTAAATAAAATAAGACAAATACAGAAAGAGAAATACTACATGATCTCACTCATATGTGGAATCTAAGAAAGTCTAACTCATAAAAGCATTGAATAGAATGGTGGTTACCAGGGGCTGGGTGGTGGGGGAAACAAATAAGTGTTGGGAAAGGTTATAAACATTACATTATGAGGGATGAATAAACTCTGGAGATCTAATGTATAGCATGTGACTATCATTAACAATACTGCATCATACACCTAAAATTTGCCAAGAGGTGATCTTAAATGTTATTACAAAAAATCATAACTATGGGAAATGATGCACATGTTAATTAGCTTGATTGTGATAACCATTTTGCAAGGTATATCAAACATCACATTGTCCACCTAAAATACATGCAAATTTGTCAAGTATACCTCGATAAGACTGGCCAAAAAAGTCTTAAAATAGTGACTTGACAAGGGTTAACACCAGAGAGATTATTAGCCAGGAGATGGTTTATGAGAAAATTTGACCTTGTTACTATATTAA
>NW_005370182.1:2370198-2393921 GCF_000412655.1 Myotis brandtii | reverse complement strand
AAAAAAAGAGGAACAAATGTAACCTGAACAATAAAGATTTAATTTAAAAAAAATAAAAAAAAAAATCTAAAAAAAAGGGTTAACACCAGAGAGATTATTAGCCAGGAGATGGTTTATAAGAAAATTTGACCTTGTTATCTATGTTAAAGGATGAGTAAGATAGTAGCTTGTAAGAGGAGTTGGGTACATTTGATAAGGAGCAAACATCAGAAATAATCCTATGGAATTTTGTATATGGCCATTCTACCCTTTATCTAGAAGAAATTTTAGTTTCTGGCATGTTTACATGATTTTTCTTATTTCAAATACAAGTGAAGAATGTTTTTCTTAGCCTATTGATAGTTTTCTTCAGAATTTAGGATAGAATTAGATGTATATATTCAAACTTACATTTTACCTAAAGTTTCATTAATCATTAGGTCTTATGGCAAAAGTCCATAGCTGAAAAACATCTACCGGACCTTTAAAAGTAGGAATGAGAAAATACCTTATAGTCTTATAAAATAGCATGATACGAAAATAAATGACAAATTTATGAAAATAAGAAGAGATCCACATGACTATATTTTAGTGATTATAAAGTATTTATTAAGAAATAAGTCGGAAAGGGTAAGTGGTGATAGATAATAAGAATTGTAATACCATGCTCAGAACTTCGATCCTTTTCCTTTACAAAACAGTCAATTGAACATTTGGGAGTGTGGAGGGATTGACTGAAATCTAGGTAGAATATGGATAAAGAGTCATGGGGAAAATGGACTGGAGAATTAGATTTAGTCATTGGAGAAAATAGATTTGGGGATTAGGTACTGAAAATAGACAAAGACTTAGAGTAGAACATAGAAGACAGGTGGGGTGTGGTAATGTACATGAGGAAGGTAGAACACTATAGATTTGATTGTAGGTTGCTTCTACAATTGCATTATTTTTCTTGTTTTTGTCTTCTATCTTGATGAAAAAGAATTGTACAAAAATGCTACTTTTCCTCAGTGTACAAATCAGTCTTTTATTTGACATTAAGGCTCTAAAAATTGCTCCCTAATCCCTTCCCGGATCTCATCTACTCCCCCCTTCACTTCGTCCAGCTAGACTGACATCTTGCCATTTCTTGAACTTGCCAGACATGGCTGAGCTTTCACACTTACTGTTTCTTTTGCTTGGAATGTTCTCCCTTTCAAAAATCTGCATGTCTTGTTCCTTTGCCTCCTTTAGGTTTTTATGTAAATGTTACTTTCTCTTCTTTTCAACCTTATCTAAAATAGCAGCCTCCTTATTATCCTTCCCTTAGCACTTAGTATCTGACATAAGTGATTTATATTTTTCTTATTTGTTTTCTCCAGGGTGGATATATGCCATTATAAATTTGTCCAAACCCATAGAAGGTCTAAGACCAAGAGTGAACATTAATGTGGACTATGGGCTTTGGGTGATAACAGTGTGTCAATTGCATCTGCAGGGCATATCTGAGAAATCTCTGCAATTATCTACTCAATTTTGCTGTGAAACTAAAACTTCTCTAAACAATAAAGTCTCTTTTAAAAAAGTTGAGGGAAAATATGCTGAGAAATGGTTTGAGAAGAACTTCTATGGTGCAGATAATGTTCTCTTTTTGAACTGAGTGTGTTATTTCTGTGTAAATCCATTAAACTGTGTACGCATAAAAAAGCAAACGCTGGACATTTTTTTTCAGCCCTTAGAAGTGGCTCGTATTTTGACTATGTCTGACCTCCATGGACATTAATCAATTATGTGCATTCAGAAAAAGGTGGTGCCCTCACGTTTGAGCAGATGTTGAAAATTATCTTTTGGTTAGCATACTATTTAAAGGTCCTTAAAAAAAAAGGCAGTGCACATTTCATTTTAAAAATTTAATGTGAACATTTATTTATTATCTTAATGTTAATTTAATCAGCAATACAGTTTTTCCTTACATACTACATAAACAAATGCATATACTTTCTAAGAAACAGCATAGCCCTGCAATAAAAATTAGTAAGCAGTAAATAATCATTTAAATACAATAATAATAGAGTACAGAGAAAGATATACAGTGGTAAATTGCATAATTCAGGAAGAAATTACATTCTGATCTTTTGCACTCCTCCCCCTACCCCCTGAAAAAAAGAAATAAAGCTCAGCAAACAGGAGCATATGATCAAAGTAAATATTGTAAAATAAGTAGCACCTTTGGTCAATAAAACTATTGTCAACATTTACCTTCAGGAAGCCTAAGGGGCTTTTCTCATTTTGTAAAGAAACGAAAACTAGTTAATGTGTACCATGAATTTAGCTGCTGCCTAATTCAACATTTGCATAAAATGTTTACTGACAAAAATGAAATCTTCAAAATAAACTATCAGCTTAAAGATAAAATGCTATAACTATTTGCTGTCTATACCTTACTTTGAAAATGAGCCAGAGAATTCCTCTCATATACATTCAGTGTTACTTTGAAAATGAGCCAGAGAATTCTAACATACACTCAGCCTGCACCATAGAACACTGTAGTAGTAACAATCTAGCACAATCAATTTATCTCAATAAAGGAATTATTCTGTGCCTGGCACTTTGCTAGGCACTAAAATTGTTATTGCAACTGAGAGAATGTCCCTGTCCACAGGAGCTCACAGTCCAATAAGAAAGAGATAAACTTGAAAATATACTCAAAACTGCTGGCAAAATATATACCGCCCCCGCCCCCCGAAGAATTCAACATTTGGTTTTAAATTAGTTATGTAGTTAAACCTAGACACAACAACAGAGATTTTTCTAAAACAGTATGTCCATAGAACAGTGTATAAATGAAAGCAAAGTGGTAAATGATTGTTATTCAAACAAGCTAACTTAAAAATAAAGGACGTTAAAGACAATATAATTTAAAAATGATCAACACAATATACTTCTGATTTAAATAAATCTACATTGTGTTTAGACAAAATATATTGTATGAAAATGCCAGTTCTTGCCAAGTTTAGAACTACTATATGTACAAAAATAACAGCAATATATATTCCAAGATCAAGTCACAATCACTTTAAGTACATTCATCTGTTAGAAGGCGAAAAGTGGAGGTTCTAGCTTATATTTTTAAACTTTGAAAGGCATTTATTATATTAATTTTTCAATTATAATTATTATAAAGTTTTTGAAAAAATGAAATATATATAACCATAACTTAAATTATATAACAACAATTGATTGGATTATCTTAGGTTTCAGGCAAAGCTATCTATTTCACTATTATAGTAGCTGCAATGGTATGATTGATCATTTGTTCAGTGGTGTTTAAGATGCCTATAGAGCAAAGCAAATCCATTTAAGTTTTTCACTTAAAAATCATAAAAATACAGCCTCAGATATAATTATACTTTGAAAAAAATTCTATAGATTAACCCCTAAATCTAAATCCTAAAGAATTCTTGCAAAAGTAGGCTATGTGTGGCTATTGCCAAGGAAAGTCATATCTATATTAGCAATATGTCATTATGTATAATTTTTATCCCAGTAACCCTTACTTTTAATATTTGCCCAATGTAATAATAGAATGAGAACAATATATTTGTTAAAATAATACATATAGGCAAGAAAATGTTTTTTAAAATTCCTCAAAAATGGAGACATATTTATTCTAGAAAAAATTGACAAACTAGTTTAAAACATTTGGAGGGAAGTGCTTATAAATAAAAGGCTTCAAATCAAATATAAACTTTAGCCACAGAATAGAAAGATCCTGTTCTCCCATCTTCAATACAGTATATGAATTCCTATACCTGATCTCATTTTTATCCTCATTCCAAAGAGGGAACCTTATATTTAGTTGATGCACTCACTGAGTACTGAGGCTTGCCCTGTCACAATGACAACACAAACTTATATATGAACATCAGTTTAGCTGAATCTAACCAAACACATCACTGACTGCAGATGCATTTAGGGCCCTATTCAGGAAAGATTTTACTGTGACAATGTTTATCAAAACTTTTATTAAAGTATGTTCTTAGGGTAAATATCCTTGATGAACTAAGCAACAAATACTAAGAGTACAGATTACTGTTCTTACACTTTTACAGAGAGAATTCCTAATAGCAATTATTCTTCGCCTTCATCAGGGATCTTTTATTTAGAAGTGGTTTCATTTTTTTTTTCCTGTTCTGGAATGGAACTAAAAGAGGAAAAATCTAGGAAGAATACATATCTAGATAAAATGAGAAGAAAGGTAGATGGGATCTCTAAGATAAAAGAAACTCTAGTTTTACTTTTGTCAGACACCTCTTGTAGATTTTAGTACTGTTTAAGTAGGTGAAACGACCATTTAAAAAAACAAGCATTTTTGAGACAGATCCTATACTAATTATTTTATTAATCCATTCTCATATTTTTAAGTCAAATAATATTTTTGGGCCCTGGCCAGTGTGGCTCAGTTGGTGGAGTGTTGTCCCATGCACTGAAGGGCTGTCAGTTCGATCCCGTCAGGGACATGCAAGAGGCAGCCAACTGATGTGTTGCTCTCACATCCATGTTTCTCTCTCTCTCTCTCCCTTCCTCTCTCTCTAGAACTCAATAAAAAATCTTTAAAAATATTTTTTGGGGTGTTCTCCTCGAGATTATACAATGGCATTAATTTCTTGCTTATGACTTAATAATTCAACAAACTCGTATTGTGTGTTCTGTGCGGTGCTATTATACTTTTAGGGAACAAATAAGTGAGTAGTGCTTCTAAAATAAAATATGAGCATAAGACAAAAAAAGGAATCAATAGAATACTGACACATAGACTCTCTAAACAAATCATTAGTGTGTATTTTTTAATGACTTAGATATCACTGTAACAACATATACATATTGGACAAAATCATTCACACCTCCCCCTAGTTATTACGTCCAATTTACTCAAAATTATCTATTGTGGGAATCAGCAAATATTCTTCAAATTAAATTTACAAACATAATTTTGTAAAGTATAATTCAATTAGGAGAAATATATTCATTTTGGAAATAAAGGATTCAAGTAAGGTTAGACTATTTCCAGGAAAGTGTGTATACACGCTACAAAGTTCACCATTACAAGTGATATGGCTTATCCAGTCACTCAGAGGGCAGATATATGTTTAGCCAAAGCCCTTCACCTGTTCTGGTATTATTCTGCAAAAGTATGAATTTGTAACAAACCTAACTTAAGATAAGAGATGACAAAACAAATTAATTAAATATATCTTTGATACATAAATATATCAAAAAATACAATACAAATCAAAATTACACATAATGCTTAGAAAATATACAGTTCAGTTCACATGTCCTTTCTCACTAAATCCAGAAATATTTATACTTTACTTAGAATAGCATTGGTAGAAAACTAAAGTCAATTAAATACTTTATTAAAAATTTGTCCTGTACTTTAATGAACAAGCTATATAAACTGGGTCAAACTTAAAACCCTTTTTTTTAGATACATATGAGAGCAAAACAACAGTAAACCTAGAATGAAAGTCTTAGAAGAATGTGTTAAAACTTCACTCAGACATTCACATAATTCTTTTGTTCATCTGACCAGAACTCTTTACTAATCTACACTTAACAGAATATTGAGTGCCTGTGTTTCCCTAGCTTATTTTGCCATATTCAAATTTAAAACAAAAGAGCAAAAGGCTTGTTAAACTGTGTGAAGAAAAATATCTGCTGAAAGACAATAAATTTATGACCTCTGAATAATCAATCATCTGCTGAAATACTGAATATTATGCAACTTACTAACAAGCACCTATGAAGACTGAGAAACATGGAGAGCGGGCAAATAGGGGAAGTAAATTAAACCTGCCAAAGAAACGAAAACCCTGTGCTAAAAATGTCCACAATTAGATAAAAAATTCTAAGAACTTGACCTACACATTGTAAAAAAAGAAAAGAAAATGATTTTTAAAAATGATAAAAAAAGAAGAAAGAAAGGAAGGGGGCAAGGTAAAGCAGCATGGGGTTGGGATGGGAGAAGTAATATGGTCTAAAAAAATTCTCCTATGCTCCACTAAAGTCAAACATTATTTTTGCAGCATTACTTTTCCTTTTAAGGCAGAGACCTACAATTCTGAATTTCAATACTACCCTAACAATTCTTTCACGAATCGCACATAAGCCAAAGAAGGTGAAAGAAAAGCAGTGAGGGACAGAGGAGTAAAATAAGCCAGGTAGAGTTAAAACCTACAGTGTACAGACTATTGCTAGCAAAGAAGAGAATATCACAACAACAAAATCCCATGAGCCCAGCAAATTATTTAATTTTTAAGGATTGACAGAGAGAGTTTCTGGAGCTCAGTTTCTGATTTTGATTAGGTGAGCATGGTAATTCCTGACAATTGGGTCTGTTGGTTTTGAAGTCGATTTCTCATACATGAGGTCATGCACATTGACATGTAGAATCCCAACCCTAAAAAGAAGTGACATGAGTAAAGACTGTAATTTCTATTTTATCTCAATCATTGTGATGCTCTTTGGTATTGTGAACTGTTGTGGCAAGGAATCTACTCAGCATGCTGTATCGGTGATGTCATTGCATCAAAAAGACCTACAGGATGGATGTGATGGTGCTATGTTTGAAGGTAAGAAGCTTGGTTTCTCCAAGTTGTCAGGCACTTTAAGAAAATTAGAAACATCCAAGAGAGTAAGGGCCAAGCGCAAAAAGATCAATTTTTGTAGATTTTTAAAAATCACATTCAAATATATGTGTATTGAATGTACAGTCACACAAGTTCCTTTATGTGAAAGATGAGTGGTAATTGCCAAAAGTATACACTGTTGGCCCCAGGAATATGGCCACTGCTGCTAACCACAGATAAGACCAGATGCAGCGTGGGTGACTTTATGAAGGATGTAAGACATTAGAAGTGCACCATCTGAAATAAAGCTAAGGAGAACAATGTTCTATGCATGCCAAAAGTTTGGAATGAGGGAAAAAGCAATGGCACTTGTTCTGTCTATAGGTCAAAGGGAACAGGGAAAAAAATGACAATACAGATGTTCAGGAAAACCTGAAAAATGAGTTAAGGGTATAGGGGCCATTGCAGAAAATAACAGAAGTAAATATATATTGCATAGATGAACCAAGTTATTTATATATCACAAACTTTTTAAAGTGTTTTTTTTGTAATTTAGGATAATCTTGTAAATAAGAATCATAATTCTGAAAATAATGTTTCATAATAAGTACTTTTAATTCTTGAGTCATAATAAGTAGCTACCAATATGGGAATTACTTATCCATAAAGAAAATAACTTTTTTCTTCTAAATTCAACCTCAGGGAAAATATATTACCCTTGAATCATACAAATATGTCATTATTTTTATGAAAAGTTACATTAAAATAATTATGGATATTACATAATCATTACCATGATTTAGGATAAGGTGCATTGACTAGAAAAACAGCCAACTTGAAATTATGTAATCAGGTTATAGCAAATGCAGTCTCTAACAAACACTATATAAATCATAATATGAATTGAAGTTAAACCTAATTGGTTTCCCTGCATAAGGTTTAAATTTGTTGTCTCTATATTGTATCTAGCTTCTACAGCTTCTATTAGGAGGCAGCATGGTAGTAAACATCCTAGGGGCTCTTTCTGCTTTTAGATAAACCTGAGTTTTAGTTCTGATTCTGTCACATATTACCTTTTATCTTTGGTAATTTGCTGAATTTCTTTGTCTGTTTTGTTGATTTTGTTTCACTCATCTATTATATCAGGCCAATGGCCTCTACCTATGATTTGGCTTGAATATTAAAAGGTATTAGGTAGGCAAAATGCATAATACATAAAGACTAGATCCCTTTCCACTTTGCATCCTTTCTTCCTATTAAATTGGGCCTAACAGTCACAATTTTTTTTTTAATTAAGCCTAAAATTTTATACAAATGAGAGGTTTTGGGGTGTTTTTTTGGAAAATGTATTTTTGATAGGAAATAAGTTTCAACTAATGATTAAGGCTATTTCTATATTTTATAACATCAACTTACATTAATACATCTTATGGTCTTTTTTTCTTTATCCTCAGTTGTCATGTGCAGCCAGAGAAGGATGAGTAAAAAATACCTAGATTTCTAAAGTGCACATTCAAGTGTATCAAACCTAATGATTTTAGTTATTTCCTAGTGTCTGGGAATAGTGTGTGTGTGTGTGTGTGTGTGTGTGTGTGTGTGTGTGTGTGTAGATAAGGTGGTTGGAACTCTGTACTAACGAAGTGAAACTTATGTGTCATGTGAAGTTACACTGAGAAAACATCAAGTCTTCCAACATGAAGTATACCAGAGCCTGACTCCCTGCCTCTTAAATGTGTGCTGATTGGACCTAAAAAGGACCAGGAAAGATCATTATTATGTGGCAAAATGATAATGAATGTTCTAAGTTAATATTCTCTTTTCAATCTTTGAAAGATTCTGTTAAATCAATAAATATTTTAACAAGTTCAAGGGAGCAGGAAGAGTGCACAAGTAGAAAAACTTATTTTGCCCTGGGACAATTCTGCGTCCTGTATGTGAACTTACATTACTCTTTCCAGTATACTCTGATTTAAATTTTCAATATGTATGTATGGGAATTGCTATGTGTACGTATTTGTAACTTGCTGCATTGCCACTGCCCGACATGACTGTATACATCATATCGTGCACTCTGAATGCACAATTTCCCTCCTCTTCCTTTATTTAAACAATTTGATATAATCAGTGCCAGAAATGAAAGCATAATGAAGATGACCAAGGAGCAATAAAATAAATACGAATTGGTTTTTGACAAGAAATTTGTCAGTATGTGAATAAACCTTTTTTTGTGGAGAGAACTACTGGAATGCCCCCCACCAGCACGTCTCTACCAGCTGGTGATACAAAGGACTATAGCCTTAGACCTAAAACCCATGATCACTATTCTGCTATTTATTCTCCTTACCCCTGAGTCTAATATCTATATTCATTTACAAGTGTGTCTCCAGAGAATTCAAGACACTTTGGGAAATGTTAAAGATTGGAGAGTGACTAATTTACGATGTTGCATTGCTTATGATGAATCAGAGTTACATAGAAAAGCACTCATAATATGAAAATAGCTCATTCAAGACTCAAGATTGGATAAAATGAAGTAATAATAATAATAATAAAAACCCACAGCCTTATACTGCCACATTTCCCTGATTAATTTACTGATGGTATTGGCACATATTATTTGACTTAATATTTGAAAAATACAAATACCTCTTTTTTATGCAAACAGTGAACGTTCGATGAAATATGGAATTTTATATAGCTTCCTAAATATGAACTGCATGCTTAAACAGTGCATACATTTTACAAATTAAATCCTTCATGTAAGCTATCACCAAAGCTTGATATACAGATACAATCTTTTAGGGAATAAGAATAGCACCTGCCTCTACCGCAATTAATAAAACACACAGAAACCCCAGCAAACTCCTTCTGACATCTTGAGAGTGATATCACTTCAATAACCAAGCACTAAATGCTTGTTACTAATCATGGTCTTAACTTAAACTTCAGATCTGTAGATGAAAATATTTATACCTTTAGTCGTAAAGCACAGTTTCTTTCTTGTTTACAAGCGCTTTATAACTCGAAATGGTATTCATAGTTCTGAAGGTACAGAAAACTATCATGTGCCACTGTATTCAAGAGTGCTGCGGGTTCCCAGATGTTTTCACATCGCCATGAAAACGAGAAACTGCGAACTTAATCTGGGCCGCAGGATTGCAAGCTTCTTGCTATTGTTATACACGATCCCTGCCCTTCACAAGTGCATAGACCAGGTCACGCACAGCCTCCAGCCCTAGCAGCTGTTTTTTAACAGTCTCCTGGTTTAGTTAATAGTTACCAGGTAAGTTCAGAGGCAGCAGCAAGCCTAGTCAGTAGAGGGCAGAATTTTCAAGCGCCAACATCCCTATAATATGAGGCATTTTCAGCGGCTGAGTAAAAAGCCTATTTGTGATTTTTGGTTTTTGCTTTTACATTTTTGGGGAAGGGAGGAAATGAGAGTTTATTGGGCTCATGATAAGCACCCCTGCACTCCTAGTTTTCTCAAATGTATTACTCATAACAGTAACCTACTGATCACCACTGCGTGTTGGGAAAAATTACAACTTGGCTTATTTGTAAACCCATCTACCAGGATTTGGGTTGATTCTACTTGCTGTCTCAGTCTGAAAATAGCTCAGATGAGTTCTGGTTAAAATAAAATCCCTGGTTATTACTTTCTGGATTACTAACAAAAATCCTTTTTAGCCCTGCCCTGTGCAACTCGGTTGGGGCATCATCCCTGCTCCAAAGGTTGCAAGCTCTATATTCCATTCTCTCTCTCTCTCTCTCTCTCTAAAACCAATAAAAAATCTTTTTAAAAATCCCTTTTAAAACCAATGGACACAGTCCATTGCTTGAGGGTAATTTAGGCTTTTAACTTAGTTTACGTATTAGGTAAAAATTCTAAAAACTAATTTGAGGGTGCTATTCTCTACTACCAGGTACTAATGCCCCCCTCAAAGAAAGCATGTGCATGGGCTAATCAAATCTTACGGTTTAAAAAAGTTAGTTGTATTTTCAAATTAAGATCACCTCATTTCCACCACCCATGTTTTTACATTCTTATCTTTAAAATCCACATGTACAGTAGTATGCAAATATAACACACATCTTTTTTCTCCATGGATAGTTTTTAAGTAAAAAGAAAAAAAAATAGTATGGTGATAATGTTCTTTTTAAACTTATTTGTTTTTTGTTCTCCAGATACTGTGAGTGGAAATTCATTTGCCTTTAGTTCCATTTCATACTTTAATATCTTAAAAAATGAAATGTGGAGAGGGTATTCTTATAGGATTAAACATATTCCTTCTAACTACTTAAACCAGGGGTTTGGAATTCAGATCTCTATAGTCAAGACTGGAAGTCACTGGAAGATTTGGAAATTATTTTAATCACCACAACCAGAGTCATGTATGAAAATAAAACCCTTGCATGGATTCTTTATATGCATAATCTCAAAATATAACTTTTAAAAAGGAAACATTTAAAATCTGCCATTGAGGGAAATCTCATCTCCGTCATTCATTATGAAGTTTTATTTAAACTAAAATCCTTTCCAATATTTTGGAGGGGAAAAAAAAAAGTTCCCATAAGAAAGTCATAAACACTGGCCCGGCCAGTGTGGCTCAGTGGATGAGCGTCGTCCCATGCACCAAGAGGTCGCTGGTTCGATTCCTGGTCAGGGCATATGCCCGGGTTGCCTGCTCGATCCTCAGTAGGAGACAGCCAATCAATGTTTCTCTCTCATCTATGTTTCTATCTCTTTTCCCCTCTTCCTTCCTTTCTGTCTAAAAAATCAATACAAAAACATATTTTTTAAAAAGTCATAAACACTGAAATCAGAGGTGTGATTCTTGCTATATATTAGTTTCTCTTTCTGAGGGATTACTCCCTGGTCTCGTGCTTTTGACTTCAACATCACATTGTTTAGATGCGTTCAAGGGTTCAGATTCTCGGGACTCAGGCTTGTTATTCGTTTCCTCCTTTGCTTTTTCCAACTTCTTTTCCTTTGCAAGCAATCTATAGTTTATAGTATTACCAATGAGCAGCCACACACTTGCTAGGAACACAACAGCCCCGCAGGCTATATACATATATTTATACTCTCCAGTTTCATCCACCAATTTACCTAAGAGACAAAACAAACAAACAAACAAAAGACATATTTTAGGATAAAATAATAAAAGAGCCATAAATAATAAAATTTTCTAATAAATTCTTCCATAGACACAGTAGGTACCTATTTCTTATTTAAGTTAATATTAAATATTTAATGAAAAATTAGTTTATGACTTATACATATAAATAAAGGCATGTATGTGCACATGCAGCATTAATATTACTGGTATATTAAAATTATTGAGCATTATTACCCTCAATACAAATGTACAATTAAGACAAAGTAGGTATATATGCTTTGGGGTGCATATTCATAAGTACATACATGTTTAATATCTATTCATGTAGAAATAGATATGTTCATCTATCTATTTATTTACAGCAGACACATTGAGATTGCTTCACTCCTTCCCATGCTTCCTATCTTTTGAAAAAAGAGGGAAACATTACATTCTTTAGGAAAGACCCAAAGGCTTTTATAAAGTTCATAGAGGACATGATGTTTACTAAATGCTTTCTCTATGCCCAGCACTAGGCTAAACACTATTTGCAATATCTCACCGACTCCCACAGGAGCACTGGGAAGTAATCTGAGCATGGATACACAGCCAGGGAGGGGCAGACTCTGGGTCTGATCAAGGACTGTCTGAACCTCATATTCCTATGAGATTCTGTTCTTTAAAATGGCTTCACCAACTCTCATGGTTAAGAGGTATGTCACTTTTGTGGCTAATTACAGTTTTTACTTTATCTAAATCTAAATTATTAAGGCCAAAATAATCAGAGAAAATGTTGCCCGCCACACATGGCTCAGTGGTTGATCGTCAACCTATGAACCAGGAGGTCATGGTTTGATTCCCATTCGAGGCTTGATCCCCAGTAGGGGGTGCGCAGGAGGTGGCTGATCAATGATTCTCTTTCATCATTGATGTTTCTATCTCTCTCTCCCTCTCCCTTCCTCTCTGAAATCAATACAAAATGTTTTTTAAAAAAAGAAAGAAAATGTTTATTCCATTTGATTATTGAAAATATGAAAAAACTAGCTTGGTGCCATATAATCTGAAGGCTTTATTGACTTTTAAAAATATTTCAGTTCATAGATTTGCCTCTTGCTTTTTTTTTTTTTTTTGCAGGCACCCAATTCTTAACGATAATTATTACCAGCAAACCTGAGTGTACACAAATCCATGTTGTTTCTTATATGCTTATTCCAGGTGATTCTGATAAACACCTATTTGTTTAGTCAGAATCTCTATCATTCTAACTGAAACCTAGTCAGTAGCTCAGTGTTAAATTTAGTTACTTTTGAAATTAACTATTTAAACAAGGTTCCCTGTTTTAATTAGGTAAATGGTGGAATAGGCTCATTTGAATGCATATGACACATACATAAGCATAACAAAAACTGCATAATTTAATTTCCCATTCTGACTTTAAGTCAAATATTCTTTTTATACAATGATTGTCACACTTTAAAATACATAAACATCAGTTCTATGCCCCCATCAGAGTTCATATCACTGTAGGCTGCCGACTCAACCTACTTTCAAAATGTTTTGGGAGTTTTTTAATCATCATCAAGAAACCATATATGATTTCTAGAACTAAAGCTTCAGTTCTTTGTGAGTACAGCAGTGAAAGTCTTGGCTGACAAAAAAATAAAAATAAAAATCATGCTCTCCCTACCCTTTACTGCTTTACAAACAAGAGTAGTAGGAGCAGCAGCAACTGTGTGAGAAGTAACTACAAGACCCATTCATTCAAAAGTATTTACTGAGTGCCTACAATGTGCCAGACACCATTCTAGGAGATGCCAAATGCTGCAGAGAAGAAGCCCATCTCAAAGTCATGGAGTGTCTGTCAGGGGTGGCAGGAGGCAGAAACAGGATGAAAAAGGTGGAAGTATTATGGCTAGAGTGTGAGAGCTTCACGAAGGAGCCACAAGTCAGTTGCTGCCATAGCTATCACTGGTGCAATGGTTTGGCAATATTAAACAATAAGCATTTAAGGGTGCAGAAATAGATGTAAATATTCATAAAGGTTCTCAGCCCAAGGAGAAGTAGCCAAATCAGATTCCTTCATTTTCATCCTGAAAGCCCACCCACTACATCTGTTGACCTTTTTTTTTTTTTTAATCATCCCACCATGGCTACTGAAATACAATTTTCTCTGTTGATACTAAGAATTTTATTGCTAATGAATAGGCTTCTAAAACCCATTTGGTAAAACTGCTTCTGTATGAAAAGATAGGCCAATTATACTTGTCTTATAAAATAAAATCCATTGGCTGATAAATATACTGACTGGTTTTAACTGTTTTAAAAAATTGTTTTGGTGCCATGCTACATGCACACTGAGGGATATACCACCCAAAACAACTGTGCAATTTACTAGAGGACAAGCGTGGTGGACAGCAAGTACACAAATACACAGCTCATTCCTAACCAAGTGAAAAAGCAAAAAGTAAAAAGTCAAAGTGTCTTAAGTTATCAAATTAAAGATAAATTATCCCACTTTTGAAATGATTCCTTAATGTCATGTAAAAAAACTTTTGTAAACTGATTAAAATACTTTGAAAATTTTACATTTAGCCCGGCATTGACTGTGACCACCAGGGGGCAGGCTAGGAGTCTAAGTGAATACGTAAGTTTAGTATTAACCAAAATATATAGTGGTTACTGAAAAATTCTGGTCCACAAAAAGCATTTAATATTTATAACATTAATACGTTATAAACAAAAATTAAGCAAAGTCTAAACTTCAAAATGAACTTATACATGCGTCTTAGTGTCCTTACTAGGTTATTTACACAGACGCTTTTGTAAGCATATTAAAAATATTTTAGATTTTAAAATTAAAATATAGTCTTTATAATGTATAAATATGAATTATAAGTGTCTGATAAAAATGACTTTTATTGATATATATCTCCTATCAGTGGGTATTATAAAAGTATTCCTCCCTTAGGCATGTACTAGAAACAAGTTCCATTTTAATATAACCAATAAGAAAATAGATCCTGACTTTTTGAGAGAGCTATTTTAAATTTTTGACTAATTTTAATATAGATGGAAGAGAAATCTATCACCAATGATAAAATTTAAAAAGTGACTTTTTCATTAAACATTTTTAAAAACACAAAAACAACTGCTATGGGTAAAAAACCTAAACATTATGCAACTAATTACCAGTTTAACTTAAATTCTTAAGTTCATAGGTCCAGCGTTTGAAACAAATTTAGATCTAAATTCAACTAATTATGAAGTTCAAAAATACATAATGAACCCTAAAATTAACAGACCCTCAGTCCTTCAGGCTATTCGTCTTTTTTAAATGACAAAGCATGTGATATATTACAAAGAACATCTCAGTCAATAGCTATTGATTTGATGCTTTTTGCTTTCCTTGATGAGAAACCTTACCAGCCAGAGGAGGGCCAAGGAGAACCGGACAGCACTCCACAATGGTGACGAGCCCCACGGCGCTGGAAAATCTTTGAGCACCAACAAGGTCCATGAGACTTTCAAAGAGGATACTGCTAACACTCCCAAATCCAAGGCCAAAAAATATAGCATAAAACACCAGGCTTATGTAGTCCTCTGCCAATGGGCACAAGAGATGACACACTCCCGTGAACATAATTGCAAAACTGAAGAAGTACTGGATTCGAGGTCGAACAAGTTTGGTGTTTGCAATGAATCCTACTGCAGGCCTCGCAAACATGTCAACAAAAGCCATAACCGACAGCAGGAAGGCCGCCGAGTACTCATCAATCCCCTTGTCTTTAGCATATGGAGCCAAGAATATAACGGGGGCAAAAAACCCTAGAAACATAATGACATTTCCAGATAAGTATATCAAAAACCCCCTATGCTTGAAAAGGGAGAAATCTAAATAGTTATTCACTTTTTCCCAGGCTGATTGCTTCTTGTGGCTTTTTTTCGCGCCCGACTCAAGCTCTGTTTCGCCAATCTTATTTTGAGCCTTAGTACTTAGTTTGGATTCAACGGGTCTCATGAGAGCCCCCGCCACACAGGCATTCAACAATATGCCTCCCAAAATCATGAAGCTGCCTTTCCAGCCGAACATATTAAAAAGGAACTGATTGAAAGGAGCTAATGTACTTAAGAAAACAGGACTTCCTGCCATGGCCAGCCCATTCGCCATGGGTCGTTTCTTATAGAAGTATTTGCCAATGATTGTTAAGGCGGGTTGCAGGTTGAAGGCTAGACCTAAACCTGCAAAGAACAAAACAGAAGGAAGAAAAACACAAACACATTATGCCACTCACAAAAGAAATTACTCTTCAAAACTTACATTCAATTGGGTAAGGCAGGACTCAAAAGGCAATAGCAGGTGGGGATTTTTGTTAACCATCAACATCAAGAGAAGGGCACATAAAAAGTTTCTCACAACTGGACACTTGGCATGTATGATGGTTCCATATTCCTTACATTTTAAAGCACAAAAATAAAACCAAAAACTTTTACTGATGTTTCAAAAATCAGAGAATAGGTCGAAACTAGGACAAAATTATTAGTTCTTATAATTACAATCACTTAGTTCCACAGATTTTCATCTCCTTTCATATTTACATAAATATATATAGATATACATACATATATACAAACACACACACACACACACACACACACACACACACCCATATATATATATATATGATAGATTTATTTCCTTTTGGGAAAGACTGCATTTAAAACATGAATGGTTTCTTTTCAGTTGAACACACTAAAAATTTTGTCACTTATAAGCAATCTTAGGTCTCCCCAGAGATATTTCTTCAAAGCCATGCAAATAATAAAAAAAGAATAATAAATTCATGTCATTAGTTCCATGCTCTCCATCCTCACATTCCACATTTCATGAATATAGACGCATGTGCATGTTAACTAAAGAGCAAATAATTTTGGGGCTTGAAACATAGTCTTATTTCAGGGAGTAAAGGTTATTGTTTATATAAGTCACAAGTCCCTGCTGTCTAGGGAGCTTCCTGGCAGTGCTAAATATCGCCTTTGAAAATTTATTCTTTCTTATAGCTCGCCAAGGTACTATTTAGCAATAGTAATGAAAATGTTTGTTTAAAAAGTACACACAGTTGATTGATATAAACTACCTCCCTTTCACTCTTCACCTACATATTATTCCATATTATTTAGGAGTTATAGAAGTAAGAATTCCGCATTTACTAATCTATGTAATTGAGACAGTACTGCCAAGTAGTTAAGTATTTAGATTCTGGGACACTCAGTTCTGAGTACAAATACTTATTGCAAACAACTAATACAAATGTTTTCTATGAGGAGGAGGGTCCCTAAAAGCTGACTGGGAGGAACGAAGAGCATGCTTGGAGAGTAACAGGGCAGTATGTTTCCTGATTCTACCGCTGCCCTCTGCCGTACCTGCGAGATATGCAGAATAAGTGTAAAGAGACCCAACATACAAATAATAAAACTGACCAGGCTGTAGTCAGTGGCTTGAAAGTGGAAGAACCAAAATTAAAACTCAGCAATTATTTTCAAATGTATTTTTCTTTTTAACTTTTACGTACACACACACACACACACACACACACATAATGAGAGAGAGAGAGAGAAAGAGAGAGATGGATTTGTTATTCCTCTTATTTATGCATCCATTGGTTGATTCTTGCATGTGACCTGACTGGAGATTAAACCCACAACCTTGGCTCACAGGGAGGACACTCTAACCAACTGAGCTACCTGGCCAGGGCCCAAATTGTGTTTTGAAATTGTGTGCTAAGTTTCTTCATCCTATGCCATCTCCTCTCCCCCAGTCCCCATTCTGTCACCTGGAATTCTACTTTCAGATGGTAATCCAAGTTCTCCTTAAGAGAGAGTGGCCATCTATTTCCTATTCTGGCATGGCAAAACAAGCACGAGATTTGAAATAAAAAAATCTAAATCTGCCTCAACTACTTACCTATGTGTGCTACTTGGCAAAACATTTAGACTTCTTCAGCTCTAATTCCCTCAACAACAAAGATACGGTTGCCAAAATCAACTAAATTCTAGAACTGTAAGATATTATATAATGACATTGTGATGATTATTATTTGCTAATATTTATTTAAAAGTAATAAAATGCTGGGCACTCTGTACTCCATGTTAACTTTTTCATTTAATCATTCCAAGAACTCCCAAACAATAGGGCTATCATTTCCCCCATTTTAAAGACAAAGAGAATGGGGCATAAGGAGGTTAATTTACCCAGGATCACACAGCTAATGTGTGCTGTCAGGTTTCTAAAAAACTTGTCTGATTTCAGATACCAAAAAGTATTGGCTGACAATAACTTATGATAATTTTTTTATAGGTGTACTTAATGGTTGACTCTAGCAGCACCAAAGCCTCCAAGACCCAAAGGAATGGAACTGAAGTTAGAATAATATACAGGGTGGGGCAAAAGTAAGGTTTGCAATTATTTGTATTACAATAATTAATAAATAATAATACAAGAATAAACTGTTTCACACACTCACAACTGTAAACCTATTTTTGCCCCACCTTTATAATATTGTTGCTATTTGTGGTGCAGTAATACCCAGATCACCTTTTCCCTAATACATCTACTTGTAAACTTAGCCTTACTTCCATAGTCAAATATAATGCATAGCATTTCAGCACAAAGGAAAGGGCATTCTCTCCATTCTGGCAATTTTTGGATAGAATAAGATTCTCTCACTCACAAAAGATGTTTTACCATATCAAGAAAAGAGAGAGAGAGGTGTTGATAGGAAGTAAAGAGAAGGATTTAACATCACTATGTTGTAGGCTTTAATGCTTCAAATTTTTTTCACCACATGACACATAAGTGCAAGGTTAGACTGATCTAAAAATCACAATAAAAAGAGAAATATGTTTACCTTGTTATCTGTGGGCATAAGAAAAAGATTCTATTTTCCAAATGTACATATTCAGGTCAGTTTAAGTCCAGAGACATTTTTGCATAAGAAACAACTATAATCAAATGCTAGGATGTCATTTGAAAATATTTGTGTTTAGTGGCCAATGTGCCTTGTAGAGCTTTACACCAGAATCTTTTTAGGAAGGAAACAAAGGGGCACCAATACAGAGCTCCACCATAAACAGAATACAATAATTCTATTGTTAAAGCTAAGTCAGTGCATCCAGAAAATAACTCTTTGTCACCATTTTTAACCTATTATGTAAAATATCAGATATTGTACATACTAATAAGTAATGAAAAATACATTTTTTTAAATGAAGCTATTTATATGCCAGAAAGCTTCTGTCGGCCATCTTAACTGGCTGAAGAGTAAAGGGTAAATGATAAAAACAGACCAATGCTGTTTTGTTTTTGACATTTATATCATAGAGCATTATGTATCTGATGAATCATTTTCTCCCATTACCTGAAATAATTTTGATTGGACATTCCATAACTAGTATTTCAATGTATTAGATGAAAATAATTCAAGATCGTACCTGATATAAAATAAAATTCAAAGAAAACAATGAGAATGTTCTATTGTTCCTGTATTTTAGACAGTTTTGTGAACAACAGGAGTGTTAAAATAATAAGCTGAAAACAAAACTTACCTCCAATGAATCCCACAGTGACGTAGAGCTCTATTACGCTGGTGCTAAAAGAGGCTGCGACCAATCCCACACAGCACAGCAAACCTCCTAGCATCACCACTGGCCGGCTACCATATTTATTCACCAAAATACTGCTTATGGGACCTGAGTAGAGATGAGATTAAGAAATATTCAGTTGCTGGGTTCTTTATTTTTAACATTGTTAATTTTGAAAGCTGAGAATGCACATTTTAATGATCAAAGAAAAACAGTATTACACAGAGCATATAATGAAGATTTCAGTACATCCCAATCAGTTTGACTGATTATCTTTAATCATACATGTAAAAGCACATAAAATAACACATTAGAACTACATAATATATGGTTTACGATCATAGTCATTCAACTTTTGATGAAAAAGTTTTTTGACAAAATATAGCTAAATTGTCTAAATATCTTAGTAAATGCAGGAAAATTTATGTAAAAAAAATCTAGCCATTATATAAATGACATCTTAGAATTTTGTTACATAGAATACTGTACACACACACACACACACACACACACGCTCTTAGAGTTCAATTTTTAAATTAGAACCCATTATGCTTTTTCTTCAATATTGTTTCTTTGATTCTAAGACACCAGTTGTTTCCATATCTTATTGTATTAGAAATAAGGATGTCTTACACTTGATGATCTCTGAACAATTCCTGTTTATCAGGGTGCAGTCATAGGTAGTAATGTAGCTATCATGGCCCATGAATGCTTGAACTGTGCTAGTACATTATTTCTGTGACTTGGTTGGGCAATAGGAATAACTCACATTAACTCATACTTTAATCAAACCATTTAAGGACCATTTAAAACGGAATATGAAACCTTCATTGTTTTCTGAAAAATTTTCTGTTGACACATTCTGGTAGGGCCAAGAAAGTACCAGCCCAAACTTGCAGAATGGATGCAGTAGTATAGTTGGGATTACCAGAAAAAAATGGTGGACTTCTCCTTTAAAATATGCTCCCTCATGGACAAGGAGAATAGGGCCAAGAAAGTACCAGCCCAAACTTGCAGAATGTACACTGTAGTTTAGATGGGATTACCAGAAAAAAATGGTGGACTTCTTTAAAATATGCTCCCTCATGGAGAAGGAGAACAATCTCTTATGTTAAACATGAACATCAAGGATTTGGACTCAAAAACTAATTTAGGAGAGCCAAATACTACCTGGAAAGAAGGTTTTGAAATGCCTTGCTCAATTTTTTTAAATGTACATTTTCTGGATATATGTATATACTTGTGTGTGTATGCATAAAATATTCAAGAATGATTAAATTAATGTAAGTATGTCTTTAAAAGCTCTTTTGGTAATTATAAAATTAAAGTTATAAATACTAATAAAGTACTGCATCTTATTTTAGTGCACATCATTTTTTGTAATGGTATTTTATCAAATAATGGTACAACTGCCCTCGCCAGATATACCAAGGCTGTGGGTTTGATCTCTAGCGGGGCACATATGGGCATCAACCAATAAAATGCACGAATGGGTGGAACAACAAATCCCTCTAAAATCAATCAATAAATATTAAAAATAATATACAATTTAACAATTGAGGCTTAGAGTCAATGAAAATCCATACTAGTTTATAAAACTTGTCAATGTGTAAATGATTTGATTTGACATTCCATTTTTAACTTAAAATTATATTTCATCTGAAACTAGGGACACTACTTTTCTTAAAATAATTTAACTAACTCAATTTAATTCAACTTAACTCAAATTAGTTTAATACAGTATTTCTTGAGCCAGTTTTCACATGCCAAGGATGAGTTAATCCTCAATGCATTACAGTCCAGAGAAAGAAATAATCAAGAAGCTATTTTAAGAACTGTGGTGGATGCTTTGATAAAAATTAGACAATCAGAATAAATTCAAAGGCATTTACCAATTATTTGGATTAATAACAATGATCTCTTCTCAGTAGCACTGATATTATGTATACCATTTTCTATGTGGTGCCTAGATAATTAAAAAAATGAGTTAACTGATTTACTACATTTTATAATTGTGTTTGCCCCAAATGTGTAAACTTAAATTGGAACATAGGCTGTGAATCACAACTAAATTTGCAATGTATGTGAAATAATTATATCTAAATGTTGGGATAACTACATCAAAGCTTTTCCATCACTGTGATTAACTAAAGAAAGTCACTAAAGAAAACATTCAGAGGTGCTGGCATTTTTTTTTTTTTGAGGATATAGTTTCTATATTGGGATTAGTCAAAATGCAGTAAGAGTTATAATTTTAACAAATAATTTTATTTTAAGCTATATAGTTTAGTTAAATGATATCCTATATGGGACATATTTACATAAGTCATCTATAATCTTTTTCCTGGCCAAAACAAAAAACAAAAACACTTCATAAGTGATTATTTAGAAATAATCAAAACTCCATATGCCACTACTTCCTTGTCTTCTGAAAGCTACTTCTGTCAGCTACTTCTGTTTTTCCTGGTGTGGCTCCATAATACTTACAAAAAGGATACTTATTCTGCAAGGAAGTTTTTGTGGGTTCTTATAAATTACAGAGTTTGCCCACTCTTAGAACTCCTGTTGCACTTAGAGCCGGTAACAAACACACACAGACACACACACACAATTATTTACTCTCCATTTCATTTGTTTGAATCTTGTTCATACGTATAAAATGTTATAAAATATGTCTACTTTGTAACAGTTGTGGGTCAAAATTTAAATTATGATATAAAGTAAAATACACTCATTTTGTAAATATTTTTTTTTAAATATTTTTTGTTGACTTTTTACAGAGAGGAGGGGAGAGGGATAGAGAGTTAGAAACATCGATGAGAGAGAAACATCGATCAGCTGCCTCCTGCACACCCCCTACTGGGGATGTGCCTACAACCAAGGTACATGCCCTTGACTGGAATTGAACCCCAGACCCTTCACTCCACAAACCAACACTCTATCCACTGAGCCAAACCAGTTAGGGCTGTAAAGAATTGTTAATGCTTAATATTAGCTTGAGGAGGCATCTAACATTAGATGTTACATGATACCATCCATTATCTCTCTATCCTACAAACAGCTTAGTTTATTGTTACTAACAAGAAATATAAAATTAAAAACAAAAACGGATTCTCATCACATGTGATTTTTATTAAGCATGAGCTAGCTTCCCAGGTGTCCCCTTTTGATTAATCATAGGCCTAATTATAGACTGAGCTCATTCATTCATTCATTTATTAATTCAATCATTCTGGAAGTTTGTACTCAGCATGTATTTTCAAGTAATCATGATGTTTAATCATTATTTATGTCAAAAAAAGAAACCTCTGTACCTACTGATAGTTATATCTGAGTCCATATCTAAGTGCAGCAGTTATTGTTCATCAAAAATCTTTGTTCTATTTGCTCATCAAGCAGTTATAAAAAATGACATGCAAGAATAATAATGTCTTATTTGTAAAAAGTTCACAAAAGTATCAGACTATATCTAATTTCTTCTGATCCTGCTTTCCAATCGAAGAATTTTTAGTGTCAAGTATAATGGCCACATGCATGTTAACTATGAAGTTGTATAGGAGAGTTTCCTCAGAGAGCAGTGTAAGGATCTTAATACTGTCACCTGTATTCCCACTACTTCCTTGTCTTCTGAAAGCTACTTCTGTCAGCTGGTTCTGTTTTTCTTGGTGTGGCTCCATAATATTTACCAAAAGGATACTGATTCTGGTAAGGAAGTTTCTGTGGGTTCTTATAAATTACAGAGTTTGCCCACTCTTAGAACTCCAGTTGCACTTAGAGTTGGTAACAAACACACACACTCACACACACACACACACACACACACACACATTTACTTTTCATTTAATCTGTTTGAATCTTGTTCATACATTCTATTCTAAGCTTTGTGAAAGTAGTTGCCATATATACTATTATTCATCATGCCAAATATTCATCAATATTTATTGAGTTACTACTTTTTGTAGTTAGTGTGCTAATAATTGTGAATTATTAAATATGATTTTTGTGGCAATTTGATGATATAATTGCCTAATTAAAGTTATGTAACAGTTGATAAAACTGAGGTGTGCAAAGTGCTTAGATAACTTGTTCAAGATCACATCAGAATCAATGATAGAATGTGGATATGAGCCCAAAGGCATCTGATTATAAAACTGTGCTATTAACTACTGTGCAGAAAAGAGTCAACAACAGCAAGGCTAAGATACTATCCTTCAAAAGGCCTGATTTGTGCCCAACTGGTGTGGCTCAATGGTTGTGCATTGACCTATGAACCAGGAGATAACAGTTCAATTCCTGGTCAGGGCACATTCCTGGGTTACAGGCTTGATCCCCAGTAGGGGGCATGCAGGAGGCAGCCAATCAATGATTCTCTCTCATCATTGATGTTTCTATCTCT
>NW_005370182.1:2354156-2370040 GCF_000412655.1 Myotis brandtii | reverse complement strand
AAGGAAGGAAGGAAGGAAGGAAGGAAGGAAGGAAGGAAGGAAGGAAGGAAGGAAGAAAAAGACATGATTGCAAGTTTGGGCTTTAATTGGCACCTGCAAACTTGGATTTCAGAAGTACCCCCATCATTCCCTACCTGATAAGAGTAGCTCACTGTGCCTAAACTGTTTTACAAACAATCAACAGTGTAGTTTTAATAAATAAACAAACAAACAAACAAACAAACAATATAGTTTATCTTGAATATATGCTTTCCTCCTGGGAGTCTGGAATTTTGGCATATGCCAGACAGGGAATACCTATGTAACCAGTAACCCAACAGAAACCTTAAGCACTGAGTCTCCATTGAGTTTCCTTGTTGGGTAACACTTCACACATGTCAAAACCAATTGCTGAAGGAATTAAACCCATCCTTTGTGATTCCGTTGGGAGAATACTCTTGGAATTCTGCAATTGGTTTCCTCTGTACTTTGCCTGATGGGTTGTTTCTTCCTGATTTTGTTTTGCACCCTTTCCATGCAATAAATCATGGCCATGAAAGACATTTTTGAGTTTCATGAATCTGGAAACAAATCATCAAACCTGGGTGTGATCTCTCTTACTGCTAATTTTGAATTTTGGTATAGAACTTATAAACAGATGGGGTTTGTTAATATTTTTAAAGGTATGACATATATATGTATGTATGTATACTAGTCTATCGTTTTGTATATTGTTATTCTGTTCTGTAGATGTAAATTCACAGCGCTTGTTATTTCTTCTGTATGTTACATGAGTACATAAATGATGTGAGAAAATTTGGAAAGTGTGTTATGTAATGAACATTTCATAAAATATATTTGATCACTCTAAAATCATGAATTGAAATTGACTATGAATTTGAGCTACATAAAATTTTGTATGCACAGTATAAACACTAACAGGAGAAACGATAAAATGCTATAATTTATTTTTCATTTGCTTTATTTCCAATTTGTATATGTAGTATCCTGTCAAATCAAATGATAGAAAGCATTAGTTCAAGACTGGGAGAAAGTTGTTTGCAATTTCAGAAATTTATCTGTGTTTACTACCATAGTATTTTTGTTACTAACAAAAACATTTTAATTTTGAAATATTTTTCAAAGAGGTGTTTTTTGAATTAGAAAACTGGGAATATTTTAAGTTGGACAGAGTGTGGGCTCTTCTTCATTAACTACTTGTTTGCCTGAGGTCGATTTCTGCACTGAAGTTGGGATTGAAAATCCACGTGGTTTCTCTCTCCAGGTGATTTTCTTTCATTTCAATTCAGTGAAAAACATGAAGGGAGTGTCCCTGATAATTAGAAAGCGGCCATTGCATTTGCTTTTTGAATGGATGAAGACATCAATGTTACCCAGGTATGTCATCAGTTAGCACATTGCTCTATGATAAGTGCCCCAGGTTAACTTACTGGAGCTCATCCAGCTCCACAAAAGATGAATCTTAACACATTGTATGCGGGAAACGTATTTATACGTTTTACGTTGACTGTAAGTAGTAGAGCCACCTGTTAGCGCATGATAAAAACTACCCACAAACAATGTGTTAATGTCGGCTGAAGACACTCATCGTGTATTCACTCAGCACTTACGCATATAAATGTTTTGAGCAAGTGCTTTGAGTAGCTGCAGAAGTCAAGAAAGGGACTGATTAACATGATAGGTGTGCTTGCTGTATAACAGGGACAGAGGGTGACATGGTCCACAAACTCAGCTTTGCATTTGCTGTTTCCTCTTTTGGGAATGTTCTCCCCTTTATATGTAAACTAGAGGCCCAGTGCACAAAATTTGCACACTGGAGGGGGGGTCCCCTCAGCCCAGCCTGCACCCTCTTGCAGTCCAGGACATCCCTCTCACAATCCAGGATCCCTCGCTCCTTACTGCCAGCCTGCTCACTCCTTACCGCTCGGCTCGCTGTTCCTTAGTGGCAGGCTCCTTGCAGCTTGGCTCACTGCTCCTAGTGCTACTGCAGAAGCGGGAGATGCTGCCACCACCTTTGCTGTGCTTGCAAGCTGTGAGCATGGCTTCTGGCTGAGCAGCACTCCCCCTATGCAAGCACATTGACCATCAGGGGGCAGCTCCTGTGTTGAGTGTCTGCCCCCTAGTGGTCAGTATGTATCATAGCAACCAGTCGTTCTGGACATTCCACCTTAATGGTCGCTTAGGCTTTTATTATATAGATGGTCGCTTAGGCTTTTATTATATAGATGAGTTATTTTTCTAATACTCAGGTCTCTGCAGATATATCATTGAGTGTCTGCCCCCTAGTGGTCAGTATGTATCATAGTGACCAGTCGTTCTGGACATTCCACCTTAATGGTTGCTTAGGCTTTTATTATATAGAAGATGAGTCATTTTTCTAATACTCAGGTCTCTGCAGATATATCGACTACTCAGAGAGATTGTTCACCATTCCAATAGATGAAGCTATAAAACTTTAATGAGATACTAAATGCTATTTTTAAATACACTTATAAATCTATAGCTCATTTTCCATTCCTTCCACATTTTTCTTTTTGCACATTTCAATGCCTGTCTGCCATTGGCCTGGTTGCAAGACAAGTTCTTGAATTTTAATAAAAAGATAGTTATTTTTATGTGTGTTTTTTTTTCTTTTCCTCTCTGTACATGAACTCTTTTCCATTTCTATATTCATTCAACCACAGTTTTTTTCCAACTAGGCATCATCACAACTGTTTAAAAGGGATAATCATGCTATTTGTATTGGAGGGGAAGGGGGATAGACAAATTGACATCAAAATCTTTTAATACAAATCATTCTCTATGCCCAAGAACAGAAATGCCAAGCACTTCCTTGGTGTTTATAGGTTACATTATTCTCAACCAGGAAAAACATTCTCACTTGTTTAAGGCTATACAGTGGCTACATAATAATAAAAGTAACATTTATTGAGGACTTGGCACTTCTAAGTTCTTCACATTATAAAATCACATTTAATCCTACTACCTCTCTAAAAGTTGGTAGTATTTCTTTCTTTCCCATTTTATTTTCATTCCCATTTTATAAATAAGGAAACTGAGGTGCAAAGTAATGACTTTTAAGGATTGCTCAAGCACTCTGCTATAACTGCCTATGCGAAGAGTTTTTTGTGTTTATTTTTTACTGGGAGGAATGATTAAATATTGTTTACATACATAACGCTCATTCTTTAAAATAAAAATTTACATTTAAAACTACATTACACAAAATTTACAATAATGTTTAAGAAGATAATAAAATAAGGTTGTAATTGCAGAACTGTTGGTTACCTACCCAAGAGCCACGCCATCTTCCTTCTTAACAGAACCCCAATTTTAATTTATACTTGACCTCTTCTGTGAGAGCCCAGGCCTAACACTTGGGAGTGAATCATAAGTGAATCATGATAGGACTGTTCCCATTACCAAATCCTGGTGTGAACAGAAGCATTTTGTGACAATGCATATAGGAGGAGTCTCCTGGGGACATCTAAGAAAGCATTTCCTCAGTCTTACAAAGCAATAAAATGCCTCAATATATTCTCTTGATAATGTGATGCCTGGAGGTGCCACAGTCATCGATGGGCCATGAAGGGTGCTTGGAGATTAGGTAGATTAGCCCTTGATTACATCAAAGAGCCAATGAATCAACCAAGCCAGGAGCTGCGTTGCTTAGACTTCTTTGTGATATGACATCATAAAATTTCTTTATTAGCTTACCAATGGACACTGGATTTTTCCTTAAAGTCTAAAATATCCCAACTCATCTGAAAATAGAAAAAATTCAATTTCTATTACAAATCCATAAAATCTGTTAAGACTATCTCACACTAAGTAGTAGTTAACATCTACAAAATACCTTCTTTTCCTCTAAAGCTTAAAAGGTTACTTAGCTTCAAATAATTATCTCAGTATGATCTACTATGGAACACTTAAAGTGATCCAGACTTTTCCAATTTGTTATTCTCAATTCAAGATTTAAATAGTTTAATCTCAATAGGATTTTTGAAATGGGGATATGTAATTCAAAATGTATCTTAAAATATATATATTTCCATTAACCATTAACCAATTTGTAAATTGAAGATTCCTATCTGTCTTAGGCAATGGATAAACAATATGACCATTTCCAAAGGATGCTAACATACATTTCTGATCATGAATATTTTCCCCTAATAACTCTTACTGCACATAGATTACTGTATGAAGTCCTATAAAATTTTATATTTTTCCCTCCATCTACTCTTCAAAATTAGTTTTAAATAACACTTCCATAATGTATGAACTTATCTGTCTAATGTAATCCTCTAAGCTTTTAACTGCTACACTACTTTGTTCCTATCTCTCTCAAGATAGTAATATTATCCTACCTTGTGGTATACTTATTTGCATATTTGCATTATTCACTAGAGTTTAAACTGTTAGAGGGCAGAGGTGTAATATTATTCATATTTATAATCTACTTAGGCATAGGAGAGTTAATTTATTTCATATAGTAGATAGTGATTATCTTACATTTAATTAAGTTAAATTGTTTTATAAGTTGATTTAGGATTGTCATGTGATGCTACAGTGACTTAATTAACATGATATCAGTATTTATCATAGAAAAAGTTTAAGAGGATGCTTAATCCACTATGTTTCTTTCTCTTCTTATCTAAAATATAATGATACAAAAAAGTCAACACATATGTGAGGATAAAGATCATTTTAGAGATGGCATATGATTACCACTCATCTTAACTCTTCTCTTTAAAAGTACTTTGATTTACATCAACAAAATGAAAAGAAAACCCACTGAATAGGAGAACATATTTCCCAATAATATATCTGATGAGGAGTTAATACCTAAAATTTATAAAGAACTTATAAAACTCAACACACACTCCCAAAACCAATCCAAATAAAAAATGGGAAAAAGACCTGAATAGACACTTCTCTAAAGAGGACAAATGGCCAATAGACATATGAAAACATGCTCAACGTCATTAATCAGAAAAATGCAAATTAAAATTACAATGAGATATCACCTCACACCTGTCAGAATGACTATCATCAATAAATTAACAAACAAGTGTTGGCGAGGATGTGGGGCAAAGGGAACTCTCATACATGGCAGGAATGCAGATTGGTGCAGCCACTGTGGAAAGCAGCATGGAATTACCTCAAAAAATTAAAAAATGAAACTGCCTTATGACACAGTGATCCCACTTCTGAGAATTTATCTGAAGAAACCAGAAACACTAATTTGAAAGAATATATGTACCCCTATGTTCATTGCAGCATCATTTACAGTAGCTGAGATATGGAAGCAGCACAAGTATCCATCAGATGAGTGAATAAAAAATCTGTGGTACATTTACACAGTGGAATACTACTCTGTTGTAAAAAGGAAGAAAATTTTACCCTTTACTTAAAAAAATAAGGTGCCTATACTTGTATATAAGGATTTCTGGAACCGAGAATTAACCAATCAGATGCGACCTTATTATGCAACATGACCAATAAGATGCAACTCTATTGTATGACCTATATTTATGGCTCAGGACATTCACACCCAACGACTATTGTTGTGTTGGCTGTTGTCATTTTTTAATTTGACAATCTAAGGGAAAAGAGGTCAGTGTCCCTGACTAAATAGTCAGGTATTGCATGTTTTAAAAAGTATTGCAGCATGTGGGACTGAGGGGAAAAAAAGAAAAAGAGAGACAGAACTCATAGACATGGGCAACAGTGTGATTGCAGGAGGAGTGAAGGTAGAAGAGAGCATAGAGGAGATAAATGTTGATGGGGGAAAATTAAAAATAATAATAAATTAAAAAAATAAAAGTACCTTGGTTTATGAGTAAAGATGTTTTAAGCAAACAAAGTTCCCAACTAAAGTTATGAAGTCCTCTTACCCCTGAATCCTTGCTACTATTTCTACAGCACATGGGATTTACATATAGTGTATAGATAGTTGTATTTGTGTATGTGCCAGTGTGTGTGTGTGTGTGTGTGTGTGTGTGTGTGTGTGTTGTGTATGATGAATCCAAGGGATATAGTACCAAAAGAATGTGGATATGTAATTCAAAATGTATCTTAAAATATATATATATTCTTTGTGCACTTTTTACATAAGTCCTAGTATGCTATAAAGTATTACAGAGTATTAACAATTACTGTTATCTAGTTATTCCAGAGAATAAATAATAACTAATAAAAAGTCCTCCCTTGGCTAATATTCTTGGTTATCAACTGCGTATCAATTTTCTCCTGCTTCTTCTTTTGGGAGAACACAGATTCCTTTTAGGAGCCTGCTCTTCATCATTCAGCCTTAGGTTCAGAGAATTAAACTCTATATTGAGATGGTCATCAATCCTGTTTTACAAAGCCTGTCAGGGGAATCTCATTCCCCGCCCCATTGAATGATTTAGGGCTGGGCTGGGCTTATGTTGTAATTCTGGCCAATGAGACATGAGTGGAAATATACTAGCAATTTCTGAGAAAAGTTCTTTTCTTCAAAAGAGATACAGTGAAATCACTAAATGTTGTCTTGAACGCATAGGTTGCCTTGAACCACAGCAGCCAAACTGTGAATATAAAGAACTGGCTTGAAGAAAAGGCTGAAACACAGAAGCTAGCCGTTCCAAGAAGATCACAGTGAAGTAGACTCGGAACCTAATGCTGCCATTCTATAGTCACCCTACATGTAAAAATCTTATTAAATGAGATAGGAGTTTACTCAGTATGTAACCCTATTGCGTGTTTAAGCTGAAAGTATCTCCGCAGATAAACCTGAAGTAAAATAAATTAGTTTTCCTTAAATATTGTGGTATAAGGAAGGATAGATTTGAAAATACCAAGAGTAATTCTAACAAAAAAGTTTGGTTTAATCATGTCTAACCAAGAAGCTGTTACCTAGTTTACTTTGAAGAATTGGGTATTACTGTTCAATAATTTGTTTTACAGGCTTAGGAAAAAAGTTGCACACATAAACTTATTGTACTACATGCATTCATAAATTAACTTTAAAGTTGATAAAAGTTTATTGGTTTTTCTGAACTTCATGGGAGTTTAGATTAAAAATGTGACATTGTCTATATGTCTTTGTGTTTGGCTTATACTGGGATTTAACTTCATAACAAACTATCTTCTCTCTCTCTCTCTCTCTCTCTCTCTCTCTCTCTCTCTCTCTCTCTCTCTCTCTCTCTCTCTCTCTCTCTCTCTCTCTCTCTCTCTCTCTCTCTCTCTCTCTCTCTCTCTCTCTCTCTCTCTCTCTCTCTCTCTCTCTCTCTCTCTCTCTCTCTCTCTCTCTCTCTCTCTCTCTCTCTCTCTCTCTCTCTCTCTCTCTCTCTCTCTCTCTCTCACACACACACACACACACACACACACATTAATTCACAAAATTTTTAGAAAGGTTAAGAATTGTCTCCAAAGTCTCACTATTTATTCTCTTTTTAAAAACATTTCTATTGATTTCAGAAAGGAAAGGAGAAGAGAGAGATAGAAACAGCAATGATGAGAAAGAATCATTGATTGGCTGATTCCTGCATGCCCTGCACTGGGAATCAAGCCCGCGACCCGGGCATGTGCCATGACCGGGAATTGAACCATGACCTCCTAGTTCACAGGTCGAGACTCAACCGCTGAGTCATGCCAGCCAGGCTTATTATTTATTCTTGATTGTGGGACATATATGTTTTCATCTATGTAACATTGCTATTAATCCAGGAGACAATATTATAAATAAATCATTTTAATCCTTTGACATCATCTACAACCTCTATGAGCAGATTCAGCCATATTGGTGTTCACAAAAGCAAATCTAAACAAGTGAATGAATGAATAGAGCCTAATGTTAACACAAGTGGTGCATGCTCTTCCTATCTTTCTGAATGAGGAATCAACAAGTTCCAAAGGGTATCACATGCTATTTGTAGCGACAGCACCTGCAATGAAGGCCACAGACAACTGGACATATGAGCAACAAACAATGGTTTTCAGAAGCAAGTTTGTAACAATACTTAAGAAAAGAGGAAAGTATTTGCAGCATATTTTTATTTTAAAAATCCTGGAGACAATATGAGAAATGATATAAAAAGTGAAGGAATAATTATAAATGTCTAAAAATGTGAGTACAAACCAAAACCAAGAAATTGGAAATTATATTATATGTTTCATATTTGATAGACAAAAGTAAGAAGTTACTTTTAATAAGCTTAAGATCACTAATTAGAAAGCCAGTGGGGATTTTGGGTGAAGAGATGGGTACCCTGGAGAAGGGTGCTAACATACAATTGAGGGAAATAAAACTAGAGTCATGAAGAGTAACCCCGAGAAGGGAGAGGACAGGCAAATATGTAACACCTGACAAACTTAATAGGTAGGAGATTCAAATATCAGCAAATTAAAATTTTTATGGAGAAAAATATATGGAAAAGTAAGGAATATCTCTACTCCTTACCTTATCAAGATCATAGGAAGTGTGTTAGTGGTTTACCAATTAAAATCAGCAAGTCCCACTCAGGTAAATATTTTTATGCGGACTTCAAGTAATAGAGAACTTCTGAATACAAAAAGAACACACAAAACAGAACAAAAAGAAACCAACCCACCTACATTATCAGAGCTTTTTTTTTTTAATTGTATATTTTAAGGTATACAACATCATGCTTTGATATATGTATACATTGTGAAATGATTACTGCAGTCAAGCTAGTTAACATATTAATCACCTTACACAGTTACCTTCGTGTGTGTGTGTGTGTCTGTGTGTGGTAACAGCACTTAATATTTACTCTCTTAGCAAATTTCAAGTATGGAACACACTATTATTAACTAGAGTTAACATACAATTCCATTAGGTCCCCAGAAATCATTTTACAACAGAAAGTTTGACCAACATCTCATGTTTTCCACTCTTCCCAGCCCCTCGCAACCCCCATTCCACTTTCTGGTTCTGAGTTCAGCTTTTTCAGATTCCACATATAAGTGATATCATGTGATATATGTCTTTCTGTGTTAGGCTTATTTCACTTAGCATAATATCTTCTGAACCCGCATGTTGTTAGAGATGACAGGATTTTCTTCTTTTTAGGGCTGGATAATATACGTGTATGTACACACACACGCACACACGCACACACACACACACACACACACCACCACACACCACACACCCTACACACATGAACACTTAGATGTTTCCAGATTTGGACACTGAATAATACAATGAACATGTGAGTGCACATATCTCTTTGAGATGCTGATTTTATTTCCTTTGGATATATACCCAGCAGTGAGATTGCCGGTCATATGGCATTACTTGTTTTAAATTTTTTTGAGAACCTTCCATATTGTTTTCCATAATGTCTGTTAACGATTTAAATCCCCCCCAACAGTGTATGAGGATTCCTTTTTCTTCTCTTCCCCATCAGCATTTGTTATCTCTTGTCTTTTAAATATTAGACCTTCTAAGAGATGTGAGATAATAATTCATTGTGATTTTTATTTGCATTTTCTTAAGAAATAGTAATATTGAGTACCTTTTCATATACCTGTTGGCTATGGTATGTCTTTGGAAAATATCTACTCAAGTCCTTTGCCCATCAGAGCTTCTTAACTGAGGTAAAATCTGTTCCTATAGGGGCACTTGGAAAAGTTAGAGAACACATCTATTTTCATGGAAGTTGCTGAATGGAATCAGAGATGCTAAACCTCCTGCAATGTGCAAGACCTACAATACAATATAAAAATTTGCCTAAATCCTAAATTCCATTAAGCTCCCATTGAAATGCTCTGGGCCAGATAAATAGAAGTGGATTATCTAAAGAGGAGAGTTCTTTTACACGTGAACAGTTGATACAATGTTACATGAGCAATGGTTGAAAATGTATATATATTTATCTTGGAAAAATATGACTTAGGAAAAACATAATAGTTTCCTTTCACTATTTGAAAAACTTTCAATTGAGAGAGTTATTAGATAGAATAGACAGAAGTTACAGAAGGTTGAACTTGCATAGGAAAGATAGTCTTAATTCTTTAAAAGTTAGTTATTGGCCCTTAAACTGTTCAAGCAAAAGTTATGTGACCACATATTAAAAATATTGTAGAGCCGCTTAAGGACTGAAGGTTGGCCAGACATTTATAGTATTTTTCGCCTAAGATTTTCAAATAGAGTATTTCATATATCTTATAAATAAAAACTACAATTTAATATGCTACATCAAAAATTCCTTGCATGACTAATTCTGGTCTAGGTTTTACATTATTTTTAAAAATTAAATTTGTTGGTTATTATTTTTAAGCTTAATTGCTATGGTACCTCTTGAAAGGCTTATATTCTTTAAAAACAATGTGTGTTACTTATAAAAAGTAGTTTCCTACAATAAACATGCAATCTGTAGATTCAATATTAGGTAAGTGCTAAATCAGCTTTTCTACCATTTTCATATTGTTATATTTTAGTATTAACAGTAATTATTCATGACATATTTATTATACTTTTATTTATAGCATTTTTTGAAAAATACATGATTAGGAAAGAATGCTGGAGAAGTTAAGAAGACCTGAGTAAATCCCAGCATTCTGGAACATACATGGTTTATGTGCTCGAGTTCATAAGAGTTTACTCTATTAATAAGTTGCTCATCAAAAATTCGATGTTTAACAATGGACTACTTACTACTCAGCCATAAAGAAGATGAAATATTGCCATTGTGACAACAAGGATGGATCTTGGGAGTATTAAGCTAAGTGAAATAAGTCAGATAGAAAAGGACAAGAGCCATATGATTTCACTCATATGTGTGATATAAAACTAAATTCTACAAATGAACAAACTCATATATACAGTCAACAGAATGTTGCTTACCACAGGGGAAAGTGGGGTTAGAGGGAGGACATAGAGGGAGAAGGAAGTCAACTACAAGGTGACAAGATGAGACTAGACTTCTGGCGGTGAGCACACAGTAGAGTATGCAGATGTTGTATTATAAAGTTTTACAGCTGAAATTTAGATGACATCATTGACCAATTTACCCCAATAAATTTAATTTTTAAAAGATTAGACATTTAACACTCCATTAAAAAAAGTAGTAAAGGGGATGCTCCACCAGAGATTATGTAGTAGATGACTGGTTTCTCATTTTGAATTGAAAATAAGTGAGAAAGTAGCCACGTGGTTTAGTAAGGTGGCAAAAAAATGGTTATGGTCCTACAACCTTGGGCATATCTCTGAATATCTCCACTTCTCTACCAATCAATAATACGTGCATGAGCAGTCATGGCAGATTCTCACATCTAAAAAGGTTCTCAGATCCAACACCCATTTTTGATAAAAACTCTCAGCAAGGTGGGAGTAGAAGGATCATACCTCAACATAATAAAAGCCATATATGACAGGCCCACAGCCAACATCATACTCAATGGACAAAAACTAACACCATTTCCCCTAAGAACAGGAACAAGACAGGGATGCCCACTCTCACCACTCCTGTTCAACATAGTCCTGGAAGTATTAGCCATTGCAATTAGGCAAGAAGAAGAAATAAAAGGCATCCAAATTGGAAAAGAGGAAGTAAAACTGTCCTTATTTGCAGATGACATGATATTATACATACAAAACCCTAGAGACTCCATCAAAAAGCTACTAGACTTAATACATGAATTTGGCAAAGTAGCAGGATACAAAATTAATGCCAAGAAATCTGAGGCATTTCTATACACCAATAGTGAACTTTCAGAAAGAGAGATTATAAAAACAATCCCATTTACCATCGCACCAAAAAAATTAAGCTACCTAGGAATAAGCTTAACTAAAGAGGTAAAAGACCTCTACTCAGAAAACTACAGGACGTTGAAAAAAGAGATAGAGGAAGACATAAACAGATGGAAGAACATACCGTGTTCATGGATTGGTAGAATCAACATCATTAAAATGTCCATACTACCCAAAGCAATCTATAAATTCAACGCACTTCCCATTAAAAAGGTTCTCAGAAAAAGTGAGTGTTTTTATTTCTGTCAAAGAAAAGTTCATTCCTCTTGACTGACTGAACGATTGTTGAAAACCACAAGACTAAGTAATTTTTAAGCTTTCTTTGTAAAGGTTGACAATCCTATGCCTTGGCAATCATTTTGGAAATTCATTTATTCAATCGACACATATATAGACAGTAATTTTTATATGCCACACATTTTAAATGCTTCCTTGGTTGCTGGGGATTTAAAAAACCCTACAGAGAGGTGAGGGGGTTACACTAAAGAAACTCAGAGCTTAGTAAATGAGGGTGGTCCAGACATGGAAGGAAACTAATCTGATACTGTTATTATGGAGATCTCAAGACAGGTATAGGGGAGGAGCACTTCGGGTCCCCTCCTGGAGTCAGGGAAACTTGACAGTGGACAAGAGGGAAGGCATTACAGACAGAGGGAAGAGTGTTGTGACTCAATCAACTGAAACTTCTCTAGATTAAGTGGTTTTCAGATTGAGCTGTACTAGTTCTTGGATGGAGGTAATGGAAACTTTCCAAAGGGTACCTGGCTGTTGGTATCTTAAGGGATACAATTATTTAAATCCACAATTTCCATATGTACTAAATCCAAGTGTCATGTAGGTTCTTCTTTCCCACCTCTGTTTTCACAGGAGCCCACTGCTCAGAGGTGTTAAAACCCCCCAAAGCACCAAAGAAACAATTGTATAGAGAATTTTCCTAGATATTTTATAATGATTAATAAAGCCTCCCAAAGCTCTCAATGAAGCCTCTGTCTGTCTTATGCATATTGCTGGGGAAGGTAGGCAGGCTTTATACATGGGGGGCTTGGGGGTCCTATTTTTAAGTGTTCAGAAGCCATACACCTTGTAGTGTGGGGGGTAGAAGTAATGACAATTTTTGTTCAATGACTTTAGTTCTTCAAACTACAGTCAAGGAATGCATTGTTCTGAGGGAGAATCTGATGAGAACAATGTAAAGAGAGCACTGATAAAAATTAATGTTTATTAAAGATTGTTTCCAAATTTAAATTATTTTCAGCTACTCTCTTTACTCACTCTTAGGACAACTCATTAATTGGAAAGAAAAACACCTTTAAACAGCTGGAGTAGTTCAGATCATTGACTTTTATTCTCTTAACTAGAGGCCTGGTGCATGAAATTCATGCACTGGGGCGGGGGGTGTCCCTCAGCCCAGCCTGCACCCTCTCCAATCTGGGACCCCTCGGGGGACATCCCTCTCACAATCCGGGACTGCTAGCTCCTAACCGTTCACCTGCCTGCCTGCCTGATTGCCCCTAACCGCTTCTGCCTGCCAGCCTAATCACCCCCTAACCGCTCCCCTGCTAGACTGATTAACGCCTAACTGCTCCCCTGCCAGCCTGATCGCCTCCAACTGCCCTCCCCTGCCGGCCTGGTCACTCCAGTGGAAGCCGTGTGGAGCAGAGCCAGGACCCGCCCCCCCAGTGGGGCTGAGGGAACTCTGAGGAAGCTGCGTGGAGCAGCAGCCGGCCCCACTCCCGCTGTGCGTGCTGCCATCTTGTGATGGCGTTTATAGCGTGAGGGGCAATTTGCATATTACCTCTTTATTATACAGGATTATATAGGATTATAACTGAAATATTTACTAAGGCTATTAGTTATCATTATGATTAGTTAAAAAAAACATAAAATAATTTGTTAGCCAAACAAATGTAAAGGATGTAAAAGGATTGAATAAATAGACTCAGACACAAAAAAATTTTTTAAGGTAAATCACTATTTTCTACATCTTTATAACATCAATTACTAGTGAAAGAATCACAAATGCATTGCGAGTTTATGTTCCATTACAAATAATAAAGCAAACATTTGTATATCAATCAAGTTGAGTTAAAGTAATAAATGTATTCCTCCAAATATTCAAAGACTTAGGAACCTGTTATGAGATACTGAGAAAAAACTAAATCCTATCTACTGATTATTTAACAGTGAATAGTCCTGTGTCTCTGGGAATGGCTGTAAGCTGCACTGAATGAAGGCTGCAGGGAATCAAGAAAAGTTTCAAATATTCTACCTCCAAACACAAGCACAATTTGCAGTAATCTCTGCAATAAAGATCACATTGTCAAGCTACATGTGACTTTTTTTTGAAAATGGAATTAAATATTGGAAGTATTGAGACTAACTAGTTAAAAATACATTTGGGTTGATATTTAACAGAAAAATGTGTACCGTGTTACCAAATATTTAACTAATGATAACAGGCCATTGACCAATCTGTCTCTTGCTTCAAGCCTTTTCACTATGCCCTGATGTAGGTTTCCCGAGAAACTCCAGCAGTTTAGGCACTGGAGCCCTGCACCTGCCTGGGTCCCTCAAAAGTCATATTTTTAGTAAAATATCTGAAAAGATGCTTTTATATATTTTTAATGTTTCCTCCAAATGTTACAATATTTCAGAGGCTATAAAATCTATAACTCTTCCTAGAAATGCCAGTAATTTTTTTGCTGCAACACAAATAAAAGTCTCATTTTAGACTTAGTTTCACAAAGCCTAACTCTGAATTACTTTGTTCCTGGAATAGTCAAGTTATCTTGTTTGTGTACTTCTTAGCGACTACAACCTTTGATTTTTAAGCTAATGTGATCCACAGCATTGAAAATATTCTTGGTGCTAACAAAACATAATTTTGGTTTCTCAATGACCACTGAGAACTCAGACCATCTATTTGTGATCAACAAATAACCCTCATTAGAAAAACATAATGGCTGGGTTTAATGTCACGCGAATATTAGAAATGCACAATTGAAGAAACAAAGAGTTTATAAAAACTGACTTAAAATAATTCTGCTGAAAATACAATTTTCAATATTTGTATAGTTTACCCCTAAATGTACCACTGCATTGTTCTATCACTCAGAAGCAGAACAAAGCATTCTGAATAAAAATGTTTTCCTCACTTTTATCCCAAACTTATCTAATAAAATATTTCTTTTTGTATCTTAAACCCACAAGTCTCTAGAGATGTTTATTTCTATTTATTAAAAAAAAATACTGTATTCCTTTTTTGAAATCTGGATATATTTTTAAATTATCAGGCCTTTTACTTTTTTATTTTTACTTTATGTTTTTATTTCAAAGGGGAAGGGAGGACAGAGAGATAGAAACATCAATGATGAGAGAGAATCATTGATCATCTGCCTCCTGAAAGCCCCTCACTGGGGATCAAGCCTGAAACCCAGGCATGTGCCCTCACTGGGAATCAAACCACAACCTCCAGGTTCATTGGTAGGTGCTCAACCACTGAACAACACCAGCTGGATTGAATAATTTTTTTTTTAGTCTAATGATTTGGAAAGAAACAATGGAACATAAGTAGAATTTTATAATTTCATAATTCCCTAATTATGGTCCAGAAGTATTAAGAAAGATGCCGGTAAACATGAAGTATAATGTATTTTAATGGCTGTTGAATGTTTCTAAGTACATAATCTCCCATGCAAACTGGACCTTTAAAGACGTACTGGTAGGTAGGTAAGTAGGTAGATGGCTAGATAGATAGATTTTAATCTAGGCACTCTACCAGGTACTTCTTTACATAAGAACTATGATGGAATGTTTACCTAGTTTTATGATTCTGAAAAAGAATAAGAGTTCCGAGTCACATGCTTGTCACTATATTTATAGGTAGTAATTATCACACAATAGATTAAAATATATTTATTTTTAGAATACACAGAACTCATTCTTTAAATAGGAAAAAATTCATCCAGTAGAGTCATGATATATTCATGATTAACCCAAGAATATCTTTTATATCAAACTAGAGGCCCGGGGCACGAAATTTGTGTACGGGGAGTCCCCTCAGACCAGCCTGCACCCTCTCCAATCTGAGACCCCTTGGGGGATGTCCGACTGCCGGGTTAGG
>NW_005370182.1:2343721-2353897 GCF_000412655.1 Myotis brandtii | reverse complement strand
TGGTCGTCCCTCACTAACCCCCCTGCTGGCCTGGTCATAGGCAGCCATCTTGTGAGGGTGTGAGGGTTCATTTGCATATTACTTCTTTATTATATAGGGTTATATAAAAGCTGCCAGCCTTAAAAATGGCAATAAGCTTCAAAAATGGAAGAAAAAAACCTCATTAAAATAATGGTATCCTCAAGCAATCTGACATATAAAGATGTGTTTATTTTTCATACTTCGATGCCCAAGAAACAGTTAACTGCAAGTACAGACTTATTTTAAAAAAGAGAACAGAAATAATGTATTTGAAAGTGCAACAATGATAGAAATTATCACAGTTGACAAATGTGTTAAATTTTTAAGATCTAAAAATACTACAAAAAACTCATATTGGTGTCCAGCCAATGTGGCTCAGTGGTTGAGCATTGACCCATGCACCAAAAGGTCACTGGTTCCAGGCCTGGTCAGGGCATATGCCCAGGTTGTGAGTTCGATCCCAGTGTGGGTATGCAGGAGGCAGCTGATCGATGTTTCTCTTCATCTCTCTCCCCTCCTCTCACTCTAAAAATCAATAATGATAATTTTAAAAACCCTCATATTAGCGGACTATGGTTTACACATTATTCTCAAATCTACACAAAAGCTAAGCAAGTCCATTGCTCCTGGGACTTACCCAGAACCATGAGCAAGGAGAAAGTTCTGGCAGTGTTCAATATCACTAATCATCAGGGAAATGCAAATCCAAACCACAATAAGATGTCACCTCACACCTGTCGGATGGCAATTATCAAAGAATCAAAAGGCCAAAAAAGTGTTGGCAAGGATGTGAAGAAATTAAAATCCTGCACATTGTTAGTGGCATTGTAAAATGGTGTAGCCAGTATGGAGAATAGTTTGGAGGTTCCTTAAAATGTTAAAATTAAACTACTACCATATGATCCAGCAATCCCATTTCTGAGTATTTATTCAAAAAAAATTAAAATTGGAATCCCAAAGAGATATTAGTATTTTCATGTACATTTAAGTATTCCTCAACATAGCAAAGATGTAGAAAAAAACCTCAGTGTCCGATGAAGGATGAATGGCTAAAAACAAATGTGGCATATACATACAGTGGAATGTTATTCAGACTTCAAAAAGAAGGAAATTTGACAATATGAGATAACACAGATGAACCTTGATGATATTATGCCAAGTGAAATAAACCAGTTACAGAAGGAAAAATACTACATGAATTTCACTTATAGGAGTTATCCAAAATAGTCCAACTAATAAAAGAGTGGAATGATGATTGGCAGGGGCTTGCAAGAGGGAAAAAATGAGAATACTAACCAACAGGCATAAAGTTTCAGTTAAGCAACATGAATAAGTTTTAGAGATCTGTTGCCCAACATTGTACCTGTAGCTAACAACACTAAATTGTACAGTTAAAAAGTTAAGAGAATAGCTCTCATGTTGTGTTCTTACCACAATAAAATAAAATTTAAAAACTTTGAAAAGTCAAATAATTAAACCTACAGTGGAAAATAAGATCAGAAAGGAAAATCTGAATGAGGACATACTCAGAGTAATCCTCCCAGAGATTTTCAGCCATTGCTTTGTATTTTTTTTTATTTTTATTTTTTTAGGGTAAGATATCCATCTTGACTGGCATCACCTTTGCAAAGTGTGGCTAATCAAGTCAGGTATCTGACATCAGGTCTTACAATAGTCTAAGTCAGCGGTTCTCAACCTGTGGGTGGCGACCCCTTTGGGGGTAGAATGACCCTGTGTTTCACAGGGGTCGCCTAAGACCATCGGAAAACACATATATAATTGCATATTGTTTTGTGATTAATCACTATGCTTTAATTATGTTCAATTTGTAACAATGAAATTGGGGGTCACCACAACATGAGGAACACAGGGTTGCGGCATTAAGACGGTTGAGAACCACTGATCTAAGTGGTGCTCTTGTTGGGAATAATTTAATCCTCCAATTTGATGAATTTGGGGGAAGTTTTCAAAGCAAAAAGTCTTCCTATTGTTGAGCTCATTTTGCAAATGCAGCTTGAATGCATTCTTTGTCCTGTTGCCCATAGCCAGCTGCCTTACTCAGATTTCTGACAATGTCACTCACCAGTTATTCATTAGAACTGCTGTAGTCATCTCATGTTGGCTGAAATTTACTTCCATAAAGTTCAATGAGAAATTGTTATTACTATAAAGTCATGATTACCTATCTTGTTTTGGGGTATCTATCTCCAAGTGACTTAGCCATCCTTTTCCACTCAAATTACATGAAATGGCTATCTTAAATTTTTCCAAATCTCTTAAAATTTAAAATCCATTTAAAATGTTCCCACTCTGCTATTACTCAGCATATGACCTTCCCAAGCTACTTACTTGGAGACCACAGAAGACATCAAGCAAAAATACTTTAACCTCCAGTGAACAAACTCATAAACTTCTTTGTAACCTATCAACCGAGGAAATATTAAGAAGATTGAATATTAACTATTTTGTGATATTTAACATCCTAATTTTATTTTTCAGTTTACCTAATCTTTCTTACTCAGTTCCAATTTATAGTTGTATTTCATAATTATTCACACATATGCTTTTAAAAATTACATTTTATAATAATAAAAGCGTAAAATGCTAATTAAACTGGATGACCTTCTGGACAAAGCCAGGGCTGCGAGGGAAGCCTGGGTCCCGGGTGCCAGAGGGAAGCCCGTGCTGGCAGCCAGAGGAAGGAAGGCCTACTCTTGCACGAATTTCGTGCATCAGTCCTCTAGCTATCTTTGAAAATCTCATAGTTCTATACTTGATAGATAACTTTAAAATGTATTCCTAGGCAGAAAGATTTCATTCTGGTGACGGTGTGACCTTCCTAGTCTGCTGAAGTGATTCTTCAAATAAAAACCTAAAAATTCCCCAATCAACTATGGTAGGTGTATTGAGCAGAAACAGCTTACACCAGATATCTGGCCTGGGATTATTGTAAACACATTTTTCCCCAAGCATAAGCAATATATATAAGACCCAAGTGACCAAATGGCGGAATGACCAGAACAATCAGAATGACTGGTGGCTATGATGTGCACTATGGCGGCCAACCGGCCTGATCAGAGGCAGGGTGGCCAGCCAACTGCCCACAGCCTCTCCCCACTGCTGGCCCTGCCTCAATTGCACCCCCATCCCAATCACTGAAGTGTGACCTTCAGTGATTCTAAGTAAGTAAACGCTCTCCAGCCTTCTTAGACCAGGAACCTGAATGAGGAATGATCAGGAGGAAAACTGCTCACGGTCTGGACCGTCAGTCAGGTGTCCAGGAGAGGCACCCAGCACAACCACCATCTTCCTGCGTTCTCTCTCCACTGCTTACTACCAAAGAGGGCAGCCACATCACACCACGGCCTCTCTTCAGAGGGTTTGTCAGCAGGGAACTAAACCACATTACCTGTCTAGGGAGAGGCTTAGAAACGGAAGCTGTAAGTGTCCCTGACACTAAAGAGCCTTTGAAGCTTCAACGCATCTGAAAGCCAATAGCAAACGTGTATACACCCTGCAAAGATCTTTGACACTAATAACTCCCCCGGCCGATTCCTCCACCAATCGCCCCTCCCCCACCCTGATCAGGGGCAGGGCCAGCCAGCCAACCACCCACAGGCCCTCCCTCCGGCCGGCCTGGCCCCAATCGGCCCCCAACCCCAATTGGGACCCCACCTGTGCACAAATTCATGCACCGGGCCTCTAGTATCTGATAAAGCACCAGGAAAATGCAAAGCATAGAGCTCTTTGTAGGTTTAATTTGATATAAATCTTATAAAAAATAATGAATTGAAATACAAAAATGATTATCTCATACTGTAGAGGCAAAGCATTACTAGTGTTTGCAATCCCTTAGCTATTTGTATGTATCCCAGTTTAGAGCAATGACTTATAGGACACAAGCTAAGATATTAAAATATTAAAGAAGCAACAAACTGTTCCATGAGCTCTGCTGGTACATGAGTTGGCAAGATAGAAAGAGAACCAGAGCCAAAGTCAATTATCCTTTCGTACCAGGAACAGGGACGCTAGTTCAGAGAGATGAGAAAACTTGTACGAGGTAAAGAGCCAAGTCATCTAAAAAAAAAGTCCAGTGTTGCCTGGCTGGTGTTGCTCAGTGGCTGAGCATCAGCCCATGAACCAGGAGTTCACGGTCAGGGCACATGCCTGGGTTTGAGGCTCAGTCCCCAGTAGGGGGCATGTGGGAGGCAGCTGATCAATGATTCTCTCATTGATATTTCTAGCTCTCTGACCCTCTCCCTTCCTCTCTGTAAAATCAATAAAAATATATTTAGACAAATAAGAGTCCAGTGTCTTTGTACCACAGCAGTAACATTAGAAATAAAAAGGAAAAGTCCCATTTAATTTTTCCAGTTACTCAAAAAGTCAGGTCATTTTTATCAAAGCCAGAGCAATTATGGAACATCAACCTTTATTAATAATAACATTATTTAAATGATATTACAAGAGGAAAAGGTTTTTAGAGATTGCATTGATTATTTTTAAAGATCCATTACTAAGCAATAATCACAACTGAGAATGCCAATAACCTGGTGTGAAATTCCTCTTTCTCCATAATGCAATCAGCCAACACATTAGCATTTTAATTTATTATAAAACTTCTATTTTAATTTGTCAATGATTTCATAGAGTAACAAGCAACATCATTGTTATTCTCCAAGCTTTTAGGTATGGACCAAAACTTTTTCAAAGATAGGCTAGTGGGTAGAATTAGGCAGATGAGTTAAACTGAGTTGTGCATCCTATTTGATGCTGACTTGCAATGTATTTTGCAATGTATACCAAGTCTCAGGGTGGGTGGGGAGGCTGTTGGTAACCTACTGTTAAAATATTGGGAGACAACACGCAGTCTCCTCTTGAGAGAAAGTGGAGTCAGAGAAGAAACCAGGACTTGCTTAGGAAAAGGAGCCATGGGGCTTGTTCATTGAAAGGGGGCTGAGACTGTAGAGACCAGAGGATGAGATATCCAAAATCAAAGCATTTGCAGGTGCTCAATGGGAAGGATTTGGAGGGACGTCAGTGTGGGACTAGAAAGCATTGAAGAAACATGGTCAGGATGTGGAGAAAGGTAGGCATGAGGATAGATGATCAGGGGGATTTATGTTTAGCACTAAAGGCTAAATAGTGATAAGAAACAAAATGCTTTTAATTGCCAGGCAGTACTAGGCAGTGGAATTCTAATAAGGCTGGTCAAAAGTTCTTTTGTTAGGGTCCTAAAGTGATGTTTTCCCAGACAGCTGTTTGGTGGGAGGGGTTATTTAACTGAATGGTTAGTGTCTGAAGCAGTTTATAGTGCAACGAGAAATTTGCATATTATGTTTGAAATTACTTTCAACATGTGCAGAATTTTGTTTTGTTTTCTAAGTGCATTTAAAGCACTTCACTCAAGCCTGCTCTACCTTCTATTATTCTGTATTTATGAAATTTCCCAGGTAGACCAGTTGATATAACATCTAACCTCTAGCAATTCTTATTATTTTGTCTCCACCACATCTTATATGTGCATGTTGTTCCTGATCATATTTTGCTTTTCCTTTAAGACCAGCTTAAACTCCACCACTTCCTTGATGGTCTGTCCTCCGAGCCTTCCTCTCACATTTCCAACCACTGACTCCATCTATTGTCAGATGTGGGAATAAATCACTTACTGTTTACTGGGAATAAATATTATCAGCTGTTACCTTGCATTCTTATTGAAATCATGCATTAGTATACTTATTCCTACCAAAATCCTGTTACCTCAAGTAGATGGCAAAAGAATGCACATGGCTTCTCTTTTCTTCTACAGTACCAATCATGGAGTATTACTTATACTCAATAAGTGTTATTCCAGAGTTTAATTTTACTCTAATGTTGGTGTGCATTTAAATATATGGCAATCTCCATTACATTAAATGTATAATATTTTATTTATTTTGAAATATTTCATGATAAATATATATTAAGAAACAATGTTTCAAAAAATGATAAAAATTTGCACATTAAATTTATGCTTGAATATAATGCAAAACCAACAGGGCCATGTAAAACCACCCTTATGGCTACCTATGATCAGGCACCGCGGCATACAGCATGATGTATGAGAACTGTTACATAGCACTGGCAGACTGCTAACCTAATCCCATTTTAGTGCAGACTTTTTCCTTTTTTTTCTTTTGAAATGGGTATATTTTCTGATCTGACACCATGAAATAAAACCAAGCACAAACAGAACTCTTTTTCCCCCTAAACTGTTGTAAAAGCAGCTCAGTTCTTTCTAATGGCTGCAATGCATCATAAATTCAAAATAAATTAGTACCCATTAAGCCACCGACTCCCCTGCCATTTGTATTACAAATGATGTTTAGACAGCAGGCATTACTGGAACCACCTTTCAACTGAAGAGTGATATTGATAGTCTTCTGCCAGAGCACATTAAAATGATCCAATGAAATACACTGACTTCAGGAAGGATATAGCATGTTATGCTTGTGATGAGAATATTATTTAGGTTTCCTAGTAGCAAAAAAGCATTTCTTCCAATATAAAAGCTATGTTTTTGAGTTAGAAATTAAATATGCCTCAAATCAAAATGATTTTCAGGAACCTTGTACCGGCATACTATTTATACCTCAGCTACCTGCCACCCTAAATGCCCAGGGAGCATTCAAAATATATTCATGAGCTATAAAAGACAATTTTGCATTCGTTTTTGTATCACATTTTAAACACTTTTCAAGATGATTTAATTATACAGGAAATGCACCGGGCTTTATTGCTGGTGTCAGAGAAAAGAAAACTTGAAGTTGAATTTTAAGAAACTAGAGAGTAATGCATGAATGTATACATTTATAGCAATACAGGAGGATTTTTTTTTTAAAAAATGTGATTACAAACCCAATAAAACAACTTAATATCATCTTTTAATGACTTTTCTTTAGAACATACACTTAAAAATATCTAATTACATAAATAAAACTAAAAATTATGAAGTCCCCAAATCCACATCATCAACTATAATCTTAAGAAAAATTTAGAAATGTTTGTGATTCTAACCTGAATCTCCCAGATTACACTATGGATTCCTCTCTATAGTCAAAAAGTCTGGTTTGAATTGAGGTAACTCACAGCATTTGTACACTGATGGTGTACAGTTACCATTTAAATATGTTTGTTCACCATCTTGGGTTTTCCTTGCAGTGGCAACTTCAGAGGTTTATTTACACATACCAGTGGGAATGAACTGCATACTTTTTAAACAAAGACATTATAAAGTGATCTCTTATGTCAACTGTTAAAGAAATCAACCCTTCACCTAACACCCTTCTCTTTTGCAAAACTGGTGTTGGCAGGGAGCATAAGGAGGCTAGAGATGACTGGGCTAGAAGTCTAGCTGGATCTAGCTCAAGCATGCAGTCACTTTAATGGAGTGAATGGGCTGATGAATTATACATGAAGGAAGGCATCAGTATGGAATGTCAGTTCAACTTTTATGAAGTCCCTTACAAAGCAGCAGAAAAGTAAGAACCTTGAGGATTTGAGAATATTAATAAATAAAATTAGAAAGAGGTTGAAACTTCCTGAGAAAGGCAAAACAAAAAAAAAAAGTATGGAGATAAGCAAATTTTTGTCACATGGCACCCTTTCATATACCTGCTTTGGCTAATTGTCTTTAGAACACATAAAGATTCAGGAACCGTTATGATTTTTGACATAGGACTAAAATATATAAAAATTTTTAAATTTACTACACACTAATGAGGCTTTTCTCTCTCTATATATATTTGCATAGCACCTTTCCAGTATATACAGAGCTTCACACTTTTGTTTATCCCGTCTGATGTCTCATTAACATCTGTAATATATAAATATCACTCTTTTAGTGATATAAACATCACTCAAAAATTATTATTTTACAGTGGCCAAAACAGATTATTACATTGGTTCAAGGACTTACCTGGGATCAATGGTGGAGTTAAGGTTTGACCCTCTGTCTTTACCTGAGGGTGCAATCCTCATGACAAAATGCCAAAGTATTGTGAAATAGTAGTTCTTTATAGTTACAGCAGGACTCACTTATTTTCCAAGCACTTTCCCTTTTGGGTGTGGGTTACCTGACCTCTGTGGACCCAGCCAAGAGCTGCATTATAACCTAACTGCAGATAAAGAAGTCAGACTCACAGGAGGGTCACATGGCTAACAAATACTGGAGCAAAGACTAGCATGTGGTCTTTTCATTTTAAATCAAAGTGCTTAGATAGCCAACTAACTCAAGGATTTGAAAAAGTAGAGATAAAATTAATAGGACTTGTATCTGGGACTCTTATCCTGCTCTCAAACACTTCAAAGCACTGAGCTTGGGGCTACAAGGCTCGTTTTCCTGCAGATAGTCCTGTGATCTTCTGCCAGTCATTTGACCTTTCTGAACTTCAGTTCTGCAATCTACAAAATGATGATCATGTCCTTCCCCAAACTCACAGTTGTTTAAAATTCAAACGAGGTAATACATATTAAAGAACATCATAAACTTTAAAATACTGCACCGATATAAAATGTTACTGTTTTTGTCACTGAGATTTTCTGAAAAAGTCTTAAGATAAGGGTAGTTTCTTCATAAGCGCTGAACATACATTTATAATATTTACAACATTTACAATAGCTAAGATCTGGAAATAGCCCAAGTGCCCATCAGATGAGTAGAGAAAAAAGCTATGGTACATTTACATAAAGCAATACTATGCAGCTGTAAAAAAGAAGGATCTATTACCCTCTGACACAGCATGGAGGGACCTGGAGATGATTATGCTAAGCAAAATAAGCCAGTCAGAGAAAGATAACCATGCATTGGCATGATTAATGAGAATATGTTGAGTATGCAGCGATGATACATATGTGACAAGACTTTCACCCAACTTAATGACATCACTGATAATCTGAGGTGGAAAAGTATTTTGTAATTTTTAATTGACAAAATGATTAAAGTGTAGACATACTGGAAACACAATATCAGATAAATATCTTTGTAGGACACTTACCTATTAGATACTACCTTGTTTCACAAGTAAGTAAACTTTCCTAATTTCTAGCTTTCTACTTGCCTGTGTTATAAAAAAAGAAAAGCATACCACAATGGATAGCAGTGTGTGTCCTTTCAGGGGGAACCATGGTTGAACATCATCCCATAGGTCTCATAGTGTGGCATTCATTATCTACAACACTGTCTTGAAAGCTCAAATACTATTTTTTAAAAAAAATATGTTTTATTGATTTTCTAGAGAGGAAGGGAGAGGGATAGAAAGTTAGAAATATCGATGAGATAAAAACACCGATCTGCCTCCTGCTGCACGCCCCCCACCGGGGATGTGCCCGCAACCAAGGTACATGCCCTTGACCGGAATCGAACCCGGGACCTTTGAGTCCGCAGGCCGATGCTCTATCCACTGAGCCAAACCGGTTCTGGCTCAAATACTATTTTTGTCAGTATTCTGAGAGCATATCCATCTTCTTGGGGGCAAATTCATACTGACCACTTGCCATTCTAGTTCAAGTTACTATCATTTATTGACAGACTGTTAAATGCTGTCTAAAGAGCTGCTCACAGCCATCAAAGCCACACTCTTGTCTGTAGCTAAGAGGAGAACATGCAGTGGATGCCACCATGTCACTACAGGAAATATTTATGAACATAGAACTAGAACTGTGTGAGTGTCCATATTCCTCTATCTGGCCTCGTTCCTTATGTTTCAAATTCCTGTTTATTCTAACTACCTCCAAAGTGATCTTACATATCCATGTTGTCAATTAAATCCATCAACCAACACTCTCTATTTTCTACTTTTCTGCTATAGATTATGGACCTCCAATTCTTTTGTTTGTTGTTTTGGCTTTTTTGAGTGTCATGGCTATTCCACTACAAAATGACCTCCCTTGACACCCTTTCAGTATTTTATCTCCCATATAAGTACTTCAGAGACAGGAAATGGCATAAGTGTTCTCCTTGTTCTTTGTCAACCTCTAAACTTCCTCTCCCCCATTGCTCTTTCTTTTATAAGTCTACTAGAGGCCCGGTGCACAAAAATTTGTGCACTCGGGGTGGGGGGGTGGGGAGGGGGGTCCCCCAGCCCGGCCTGTGCCCTCTCGCAGTCTGGGACCCCT
>NW_005370182.1:2331835-2342374 GCF_000412655.1 Myotis brandtii | reverse complement strand
CCTCCCTGCTCGCTTCAGTGCCTGGCTGCCGGCCGCCATCTTGGCTGACAGTTAATTTGCATATACTCACTGATTAGCCAATGAAAAGGGTAGCGGTCGTACGCTAATTACCATGTTTCTCTTTTATTATTGTAGACTAGAGGCCCATTGCACGAATTCTTGCACCAGTGGGGTCCCTCAGCCTGGCCTGCGGGATCAGGCCAAAACCAGCTTTCTGACATCCCCCAAGGGGTCCCGGATTGCAAGAAAGCACAGGCCAGGCTGAGGGACCCCACCGGTGCACAATCAGGGCCAGGGAGGGATGGGGGAAGTTGGCCAGCCAGGGAGGGACCTGGAGAGGACTCCAGGGCATGTCTGGCCCATCTTGCTCAGTCCCGATAGGCTGTACCCTAGCAGCAAGCTCACCTACCAGTCAGAGCATCTTCCCCCTGGTGGTCAGTTCACATCATAGCGAGTGGCCTTAGCATATCATTAGCATATTACTCTTTGATTGGTTGAACAGCTGACCCCATGATGGGACACTTAGCATATTAGGCTTTTATTATATAGGATGTGCTTCTTTGAAGCCATTTCCATCAAGTAATAGCACTGTCTCTAACCTTCTTCTTGCTGTTATCTACTGGCACCTGGGTCTCTCTGCCCCTCACACTTTCATGGCTGGCACAGGGCTAAGTGTCTATCTCCACTTCACTGCCAATAATCTTCCTAAGGGACATCAATATATATGTGGCTTCTACATTTCGTGATTATTTTTTAATTTACCCTGATCTTTGCCTTTCTTTCTCTTTGTGTTGCATTCTATTCCAATGATGCACAGAATGGTGATAGTTGGAATTAACTAATATGGCTCTACAGCCAGTCCTCCTGTTCATTCAAATGTAAATATCCCCCTCACAAATTTGGCCCTTTCATTTCACTTGCTCTTACTCTTGCTATTAATAATGTCAGTCTCATCAAGGTTTCCAATCCATAGATGTTATTTTTCCCCCTCCAACCTGCAACATATATCAAGTTTTCCTACATTTCTTTCCTTTGTAGAACTCAAATGGTAATTCTTACAACTCCTTTGAAAGCATCCTTGATTCCTTTATTCCTCCCTCCATACCAGTAATGTTCGTCTGGAAAATACGTAGCCCAGGATGACCTAAAGCATATCCCCTCTTCTACACACAAAAACCTAAACATTGCTGTAGAAAAAATCATAGGACCATACTGACTAGTGTCTTTAAAAAGCTTCAAATGTCATCTTAACAGTGTCTCAATACTGATATATGATTTTCAAATAATCTAGCCTTCCCACTGTCTGAGATTTCACATACTACTACTTCTACTAGTACTCACCTGTCTGCAGTCAGCCTGTGGTGACACCAGGAAAGTCACCCCCAAAGACTAACTCATCTTGCCCATGACTAAATACTCATTCCACTCTACCTGAATATGCATTTTTATTCCATGTCAGTAAAATATTTTTCTTTTTCTTTTTTGGTTAATCCTCACACAGGATATTTTTTCCATTGATTTTTTAAAGAGAGAGTGGAAGAGAAGGGGAGACAGAGAGAAAGAAACATCAGTGTGAGAGAGACACATCCACTGGTGTCTCCTCCACACACCCCAACTGGGGCTGGGGATCAAGCTTGCAACTGAGGTACGTACCTTTGAATGGAATCAAACCTGAAACCCTTCAGTCCACAGGCCAACTCTCTATCCACTGAGCCAAACTGGCCAGGGCTGTCTCAGTACAACATTTATTTCCACTTCACATTTTCAATGATCTTGCTAACAGAATTATAATACTCAATATCATTTGGTGAAAGTTCATTCACCACTAGATACTGTTTGGAAAGATACTCATAATTTTGCCTCATGACCTTTTGAATATAATTCTTATTTGGAGAAGTAAATGGATTAATTTAATATGATTACTATTACAACCTAGAGTTCCTTTCTTATTATTTAAGCTACCTTTGCATATCTCTATTCTGATCCACTTATGCATTGGCCATGACGGATAAATCTGCAGACAATCTTATTTCCATATATTGTATCACACAAAGTTCTTATGTTTTTTTCAGAGATTTAAGAGATGATCACTCAGTGGTCAGCCTTTGGAGGAGTTGGATTGCAGGTGCTAGGTCTTTGGACAGAAAGGTGAAGCAGAGCACACTGTACCATCACAGCCAGCACCCTGATCGCCTAAAGATGGGGGACCTAGCATTATAACTCAGATTTCCCGGAGCCCAGTTCTGTACCTTTTAATTCCCAATGTTAGTTATTCACTTGCTCACTATGAACAGAGTCATTAAAATCTAATACATCAGAAACTGGCCAATGAGATTTTAGACCATATATTTCGGTATCCAAGGACTGTGAGAATAGTAATAAGATTGTCTATTAATCTATACCTAAAAATTTTCAATATTCTGTTTTCAAAACAGATTAAAATATTGATTAAAAAACACACACTTTGGCCACTGAAAATAGCCATTCTTTAAATCCCAACAGCCTTTCCCAAAAGAGTTTCAAGCTGCTTGTTATTTTCTATGTGAATGCCACTGGAGTGCAAGGGAGCATCCTGAAAATCCACAGGCCCAAGACAACCCAAATTAGCCACATGGACTCATCCCTCACCATAACTGAGATAACGTTAAAGACGTTCAGGGGAAAGACAAAATTGAGGTGAAAAATGCTTCTGAACTCTACCCACTAACTCAGTTTTGATCTCCTCCTCATATCCCAGACTTGATTGAAATGGGCTACTCCACATTCTTTCTGTAAACACAGTGTGGCAATTTGAGCCACCTCTCTAAAAAGAAAGATGTTATGTTTTGAACAGTGCCCAGTAAATTGTCAACACTGAAAAAATAAATTATGATAATAAGAACACAGTAGGAGGCAGTAAATGGGAGAAACAAGTGGAATGTCTAAAAAGCTAAGAGACTGATTTATGAGAGATGATTAAGAGAACAAAAATGAGTAGCTTGGTTAAACAGTACTAAGGAGGGTGATGGAATAACCGTTCATACTTTTTGAGAGGCTTAAACATGTTGAAAGTAAAAACATTATTATTCACCAAGTAGGATAGTAATAATAATCACTAATAGCTTACGTTTATTTAGTACAATTTTCAAAATACATCTCACATATGTCAGATGTAATTAAGCAGTAGAGAAATTCTTTTAAATCCATAAAACAATTTTTGTGGTGAAAATAATTTGACTGTGGGCAGTTACTGCTAATAGAAGAATGTTATGCAGTATTTTAAATAGGAAAGATGAAGTCTGGCTTAACAAGGAGAAATAATCCACAAAAACCCAGGAGACAGAAGCAGCTGCCCTCAATCTTATCACTGCAACTCTCTGTGTAGCTTTTGGAAAACTCATAATTTTCTTAATTTGCTTTATCTATAAAGTAAGGTAGCAATTGAGTGAAGGATACTTTCCTTCACTTTGTAAATACATCAGAACTGATCATTACGTTTCAAAGCGTGAATGTTTCTTTGAATGTCATTTATATGGAGTTGGGAGTGGATTCTAGCTGTTGAAAGATAAACTATACCAATAACATGGCACTAAGTACTCATCAGCAACACTCCAGATCTTCAGGAATGAATATGAGCAAAACTGATTCCTTGTATCATTGCTTAAAAATGGATATGCTCCTGAGGGAAAGTATTTATTCTACAATATTTGTGGAGATATAGCATTATTCTTGGGAACTGGAATGTCAAAGCTATCATTTTGTAGTGATTTATTACATAGTAGGAAGCATACTGTACTTTGCATAATATATCTATTTACTGGTATAAACTAAAAATTTCCTATTTTCACCATTTCAGAGGTAAAAAAACTTACATGGGACTTTCTGTTGTTGTATTCTTGAATGTAGAAATTTCTGATACATCTCTATTTAAAAAAAATTATTTCTAAAATATAAAAACACCTCTACCATCTCTTGAAATATACTTTTAATGAAAATATTCTCTTGACATCATAATCTAGTTAATACCCTCTATACAATGAAATTACAGAGTCACACTTATGTCTTAAATTTTAGTCCTATTCTGTTGTGCAGCTTGGCAAACATTTCAGATATAAGCATCTAACTAGTTCCAGAAAGTCTACTATAAGTTCTATCACATAAAACACAACATAGTTTGGCCAGTGTGGCTCAGTAGTTGAGTGTTGACCTATGAATAGGGTAACAGTTTGAATCCTGGTCAGGGCACATGCCCGGGTGTGGGCTTAATCTCCAGTGGGGACATGCAGGAGGCAGCCGATGAATGCTTCTCTCTCTCCCTCTCCTTCTGTCTCTGAACTCAATAAAAATATATTTAAAAATTAAAAACAACAACATATATTTACTTGGGAAGTAATACATCAGATTAACAAACATCATTATAATTCTTTTTAACTGTCTATAATTGATATAAAATCCTGAAGATTAACCTGAAGAAAAATTTGAGATGTAGTTGTTTAAACACATTGTTAATGTTAATTTTATTATTCTTATTTAATAACTTTATTTTCTTCTTTCCTTAAAGATGTATGCACCTGAAAACTGACAATGAACTATGCCGACAAGCTAAAGTTTCAGGGAGACACCGGATATGTTCTTTGGCTGGTGTGAAAGGTGAAACAGCACCCTGCTTCCCCACGTTAACAGTATTCGTTCTTCCACTGTCACCTAATCCTCAGCACTAGAATGAGAGACCGACACAAAAGCTGAATTCCACTGAGGAGCAATGAGAAGCAGTTCTGCACTGCCCTGGTCTTTCAGGCTTTTCTGCTCTACAGTTTTATTGGAAAGTGTGTATGACTGCTTACAGCGGTTCTCAACCTTCGGGCCCTTTAAATACAGTTCCTCTTGTTGTGACCCAACTATAAAATTATTTTCGTTGCTACTTCATAACTGTAATGTTGCTACTGTTATGAATCGTAATGTAAATATCTGATATGCAGGATGGTCTTAGGCGACCCCTGTGAAAGGGTCGTTTGACCGCCAAAGGGGTCGCGACCCACAGGTTGAGAACCGCTGGCTTAGGAGTTGATGCAGTATCTATAATATTAAAGCCATAGATAGACAGACATCATATAAACATATATTTTTACCTTCACTGTTAAATTTTTAATTGTCAGTTTTTATAACCTGAATGTTTAGGAATGAAAAAAAGAAGGATTTGTAAAATCTTCAGTAACTATTCTGACATACATGAAAAGAAAGGCAATGGAAATTAAAAAGCAATGCAAACAGAGGAACAATTAAAAATGACTGTTGTTTTAGAACTTTGTAACAGAAAGTAGCTGAAGGATTTCAGAATTTATAGGAGAATTTCCTGCATATTTACACTGTGCCCTCATAATAGCACATGAAGTCATTATTACACAACGCCGTGTGCTCAGACCGCCACATTTTTTGTTATAGGGAGGAATGAATATGGTGTCCGTTACCCTCACATTAAAAGGTTGACTCTAAACATTACAAATCCTCTCTGTCCTCCAGGAGTGCTTGCCATTCCCTGTTCCACCAGCCATTTATTGCTTTGATGATTAAGGCTGCCTTTTATTCTTTTCTCTTCTCCCAGAGCAGTTATATCCTAAATTGTCTTTAAAATTCTCACACAGATTTAATAATTTTTTACTTCTCTTTCTTCTTGTGTGGATAAAACTCCTGGTCAGGGACCATGTTTTTTTCATCTTTGTACATCAATGTCTACCATAATTCCTGGCACATAGAAGGAGCTCAATACACATTTATAAAATGAAAAAAAAAAAATGGATGAACTTGGGTTCTGAGAAAGGAAGTGACTCCTAAAAATTCACACCACTACAGGATAGCATATCTAGGAATAGAACCCATCTTTCACAGCTTATTTCATGATTACTACAATAATTTTGATAATAATACATTTGTTCATTCCTTCAAAAAATATTAAGCATCTACAATGCCCCAGAGCATACCGACCCACCAGGAATACAAGAATAAACAAAATGGGGGGGAAAACATCCCTGCTCTCATTAAACTTACATTCCAGTGAGGGGGTGTAAGTTTATCTTCTAAATCTCCACTATCTAATATGGTAGCCATTAGCCAACTGAGGGTTGTTTGTTTGTTTGTTTCATTTAAATTAGTTAAAATGAAATACAATAAAAAATCAATTCCTTTCTTAAACTAACAAACATTTGAAGTGTTCAATAGCCACATGTGAGTAGTAGATAACATATATTGACAATCAAATTTAAAGAGCATTTGTATCATCACAGCAAGCTCTATTAGACAGTACCATTGTAATAAAAACTAAACAACAGTGATAAACGCAACACACGGAAAAGTGCAAAGGAAGATAGAATTGTGTGGATGTGATGTTAAAATTTTAGATAGGCCAGCCCCGAAAGACCTCTCTGGGAAGGTGAATTTTGAGTGAGGGCACAGGGATAGTCACTTACAAATTCAAGGGAATATTATTCCAGGTAAAGAAAAGAAGAGGTAGCCCTGGCTGGTTTGGCTCAGTGGATAGAGTGTGGGCCTGCGGACTGAAGGGTCTTGGGCTCGATTCCAGTCAAGGGCACATGCCCGGGTTGCAGGCTTGGTCCTCAGTAGGGGGCGTGCAGGAGGCAGCCAATCAATGATTCTCTCTCATCATTGATGTTTCTATCCCTCTATCCCTCTCCCTTCCTCTCTGAAATCAATAAAAATATATTAAAAAGAAAGAAGAGGTATAAATCTGTGAGATGAACACATGGCTGGCACATTCTAGTAGGTGGACAGTGCAATTAGGGCAGAGTGAGCAAGAGGGAGAGTAGTAGAGTCAGGAGTAATAGGGGAGAGTAGCTATTCAGAGTAAGATGGGAAACCGTGGGTAGGTTTGTACAGGGGACGAGATTGGACCTACGTTACAAAAGAATCTCACTGGCAGCTATATCCAGAAACAGGGAAACGGAGTGAAAGGCCACAATACTAATCTGGGCTATAAATAATAATCCCTTAAACAGGTAATGGCACCCAGGTTGTGAGAAGTGACTAGATGTTGGATTTATGTAGAAGATATGTTCATTGAGATTAACATAAGAAAAGAGAAATCAAGAACGGCTGCAACCTTTTTTTGCCCTGATCAACAGGTCTGGGGGAGAAAATCAGGAGGTCAATTTTAGACAGGATAAGTTAGAGATGCCTATTAGGCATTTGAGTGGAAATGTTGAAAGGAGATTTATACATAGCTCTAGAGTTCAGGGAGGTTACAAATGGAGATAGAATTGTGAGAGGCATCCACTTATAAATTATAGCTCAATTCATGAGAAAGTATGAGTCACCTAAGAAGCAAGTACATATAGAAAAGAGAAAAAAAAAAATCCAAGAGCACTCCAATGTTGATAGTTTAAGAAAATAAAGAAACATGAAAAATAAATATTAAAATGGCATGGTTAATAGCATCAAAGGAAAAACACAAGTGTGGTCTTTTACAAGTAAAATTAAGAAAGTGTTTAATGAAAGAGAGTGATGAACTACTGTATCAGATGCTGCTGAAAAGTCCAGTATGATTAGGACTGAGAAATGACTGCTGATCTGATAACAGAGGTTTTAAAAACAGCATTTCAGATGAACGGTGGGGGTAAAGAAATTCGGAAGAAATTAGCAGTAATAAATCTAACAACGCTTTCAAGAAATTTTGCTTAAAAGGAAGGAAATGGAATTGTGGCTGACAGGAAATATGGGTCTAGAGAATGTTTCTCATTGGTCTTTTGTTTTTCCCAAGTTGGAAGATATACTATTATGTTTGTGTTATGGCTTGTAATGGAAACTATTGCTGTTGAAGGAGGGAGAAGAAAACATTTCATCTGGAGGACAGGCCTCCAACAGGTGAACGGTAAGATAAAACGTGTGAGTAAAGGGGTTGGACTTGGCTAGGACACAAACAATATAGCAGAGAAGGTAAGTATATAAGCCTGGATGTAAACAGGTGAGAAAATGTGGGAGTAGAAGCATGTGGCAGTTCTGATTACTCTGACCTTGTAAAGGAAGTAAGAATCAAAGTTATCACCTGGGATAAAGAATTAATGAGAAAATGATAGTGTATTTTGTGAATAGGGATTCAATAAAAAAAATAATCATCTCATAGGAAGGGAGAGAGACTGGGGTGGGGCAACAGAATATAGTATGGTTACCAGGCAGCTTAAGGGCCTCCTTGAGATTACTGATCATGACTTTAAAGAGGCCAGTCAGTCAGTCCTGTAGCACATTTTCCTTCTGTTCCATCCAGCTGTGCAGATGTAGGCAACGAGCAGGTGGAGAGCCAACTTTAACCAGCCTGGTCTCATCAAGGGATATAGGAATATGAGTGATAGGTATGCAAGTGAAACTGCATGCAAGGAAGTGATAATCATTGAATCTGATACTTGGCTAGGTAGGGAGGGTAAAGGTGGCATGAAAGGAGCAGTGGTAAGTGCGGCAGTATTAGTAGATGCATAGTACCAGTGGAGTTGGAGGGATAGTAGAGCTGGGGTACTGAAGGAAATGGGCTGGAAGATAGGAGTTGGTAGTAAAGAGTAAGATATTAGAAAGTTGAGATTATGAAGGTTTGAAGTTATTGGTAAGGACAAGTTGGAGAACACAAACATGGGAATGAGGCTCTCTATGAAGAGGCATTAGATGGTAGTGATGGTGACGATAGCGACGACGATGATGATGATGATGATTACTATTTCATGCATTCCTTTTGTTATTACAACAAAATATCTGGGTTAGAGTCCACAGTTCCCTCCCATTTTGTAGAGAAATCACTAAAGCTCAGAGAGGATAGATAAGATGCTTAAGGAGATATTGGAAACAGGAAATTTCTAGGTCTGCCTGGCTTCAAAAATATACTTTTCTCTATTTTATTTTAGTGACATCAGATGTTCACACTATCATGACTGGCTCTTTTGCACAATAGAAATATATATTTTTATTAGCATGAGAACTATGTGCTCACAAGAGTATTCTATTTCAAGCAAACAGAGCAAATTCATAAATATGCACTACAAGAAAAAGTAAACATGGCCAATAAGAAATTTTAGTCAACTATAAGTACATAAGTAACAATAACGCAAGGAAATTCTAAACTAGGACAAATCTATTGTCCTTCCAATTCTGTGCTCTTTGACAATGATGCCACAAAGGATTTGAGGAAATATATGGTTATTGCACATTATCCCAACCTGGAGATTACGAGAGAAAAGAATAAGGTATAGTGGTAGGAAGTTCTTATATAATTAAAACATAAAGTAAGCAGAAACATGAGCTTTAAAGTCAGACAGAGGTTTCCAACATTTCCTTGAAAGATTAACATGCTATCTTACTCTTAGTAAGTTCATAATTCAACAATCTCCAATAAGGATGGATTGACAAGGAATATACATTAAATACAGTTGTTCCTATTTATATCTAGATCTATCATTCATAAATTTATCAAAACTTTATTTGATTCTGCTAAAATTTGGTAAAATTCATTTTTATTGGGATCATAAATTCTATTGAATTATTATTCTAATATAAAATTTATCTTTTCAGAATTCTCTCAGGCCTTACTTTTTTTGCTCCTCTCTCACTGCAATTCCAATATTGTGGAATTTAGTTAACACATCCATTCATATAATCAATACCCTTCAGGACTTCATACTGTTTTATTATATCTCTTCTTAGACTTGGTATTTCTATTCTGTAAAGAAAAAATCTAATTTGTCTGTCTTGATAGTAGAGGTTTTCTCTATTTCAAAAACAAATACAAACTCACAAAATATGTTTCTGATCAATTTCACTTCTCTGTTTTGAATTTTCTCTGGTTGAATCATGTTATCCTATGTGGCGCTCGTTTTGTGCACAAAATATATTAGAATCTCTTAAAAAACTACACAGCTATTCACAGTTAAAAGATTTCTTTGCAATTACAATGGATTTTGCAACTCATTTCTCCACATATGTGACTAGAGACCCAATGCATGAAATTCTTGCAAGAGTAGGCCTTCCTTCCCCTGGCTGCTGGCACCGGCTTCGCTCTGGCACCTGGGACTCAGGCTTCCCTCGCAGCCCCAGCTTCGTCCGGTCTAATAGGCATGTTACGCTTTTATTATTATAGGTAGCTTTTCTCAGCCTATTGCATTAAAAACAACAAAAAAATGAGGAAAAAGAAACCTAGAAGATAGAGCATAAAGCATGCACTAACAGTTAAAACATCTAATTTAGACAATTTCTAGAAGAAAGATAGGTAAAATGTCATCTAAGTAACAGATGAATCTTTTTATATCTATAATCCTTTTAGGTTGAAATCTATGGCAAAGTAGGCATCAAATGATACTTTCCTTTTTAATCCCATTTTTCCTAGTTTCCACACTGGAGATACTGTCCAGGTCTTCGGATAATTTTGAGTTTTCAAAACAGCTTACATAAGCTCAATGGTGGGACATTACTTTAATAGAACATAACATACATAGGTGTGGATGGTAAGGATGTTTGCCTAGATAACTGCACTGTTCTTTCTTATTGAGATGAAAAAAAAAAACCTATAGA
>NW_005370182.1:2305329-2331823 GCF_000412655.1 Myotis brandtii | reverse complement strand
ACGAAAAAGAGCGTGGACATTTTATTGATAATAAATTGAAGCAGAGATGCATGAAGTAACATGATGAATGACTCAGCTAGTAAGTGGCAACACCGCAATCTCAACACAGCCAAATCCAATTCCATCGCCTATGCCACTATTCCACTAGGTGACAGTACCTCTAGAAGGGGAGGGAGGCTTCTTTTGTTTAGGAATTTAGTTTTAAAAAATCAGTTTTTCATCTTCACATCAAAACCAATGATTATGCACTACAAAGAAATAAGTGAAAGGAACACCTCTTAGGAAAAATACAACAAACAAAACAAAAAACAGGTACAGTTGGAAGGTCATGAATGTTACGTATCATTGAAGTAAAAACAGTTAGCTAATTTAATTTGGGCCTTATTAAATTCATCCTATGGTAAATAAATATTCACAACTTAGCTAACGCAACAAAAAGTATTGTCTGAAACCAAGCAGAAATTCAGATTCTTTGGGAGATACTCTTCTGCCACTATTACTGACTCCCCTGGGGAGCATGAATGCTGAAAGTATTTTAAAGATAAAGCATTTCTACTTTCACACTTCTACTTGTGAAGTTTATTTCTTCACAAGTAGATAGAATTTTTTTAAAAAATCTATATATAATAATTATTCATTATATATACACATCTATAAAACATTAATGGCTGCTTCATTCATTTTACCTAAGAGAATAAAACTAGTCAAAGAGACAAAAGAAGAGGTCACACACATAAATTTAAAATACAAAGTGAATAAAAATGGTTTTGTTTTTTTCTCCCACAAGCATATTTTGGAATGCGAATAGTATACATGGTCCAGGTTATTTTGCCAGGGCACGTAATTTCTTCCACAAACTCTCATGAATTGCCTCAAGCTTCTAGTTCAGTTGTGTTTGAAATGATATGGGAGCCAACTTTAAGGAGCAGAGGTTATGCTGCCCTTGGAAAGCTTATCCAGCTTCGAAGACATATCATGTCTGATTTAAGGAACAGCTCTAGTAATACTTTGGCCACAACATAAAGGTATTTAATATCATTTCTTGACAGGAGCAATGTTCACGAGAAAAGGTTTAGTTTATTGTATCTGAGTCACCTCATTAAACTTGTTTTTCTTTTTCTGAAAAGGCAAAACTAACTCAACATAGATATTTTCCGTGTACTTTAAACTAATCGTGAAATACTTCTTGTATCCAAGAAGCGTTTGGAAGGTTAATGACAACCTCTAAGTGTTCAAGGACACTCTAAATAAGGTTATCGAAATTCAACCCTTTGCATGTTTCTGATAGAGAAAAAAAGCAAAGTTTGTCCCAAACAACAAGGATCAAAGAATATCCAGAGGCTTTTAAAAGTTTCTCAATCTTTAGATCCATGTCCACTCTTTGGGAGATCATAGAAGTCTGCAACACTGAGACAGACATGTTTCAAAAATAGTTTCCATAGCCCAGTTCTTGCCCAGAAGTCCAATAAGCAACCATCTGTTATTTGTGCCACAGGGATTTCACAACTGTCATTTCCACAGCACATACCATTTCATTTTCCCACTGGTATTAAAACAGTTTGCACCAGTTGAGGAAAAATCTCAAATATTTTTAACTTACTGATTTCTTTTCTCTTAATTAAAAGGACTAAAGTGATGCTTTCATGATTTTTGGTCTATAGATGATTCTTCTGCTTCTATATCAACGTAAATCATGAATATTGGGTTTCCTGGTGAAAGTTTAGAAAAATTAAAAGAAACTCAAATCACTTACACATACAAAATGTTTTTCCTTTTGTTCCCCTTTGTTCATTACTCAGATTTCACTCAGAGTCTTATTTACAGATATGTTTTACTCATCATCTGAAGAGATCAGGTGAGTCTGAAGTATTTCCCTTCCTTTGATTAATGCTGTGTCCTCATCCTTCAAGTTTAGTTCAGAGCAACATTTCCTGATCACTCAGCTATAGTACATTCAATTTTTACATAGTTTCATGGCAACGACTGTGTTCCTTTACTTGTCTGTATCATAAGTGTAATTAAATAAAGGTGAAAATATCTATTTCAGATCACGAAAGCACAGCCTGTGTCTGATGGCCTGATATGGCTTTCTCAGACCCAAGCCAGTACCAGGCACACTGCAGATGCTCAGTACCTATCTGTAGGGTAAATAAATGAATGAGTGGGATTATATAAGGCTTTCTCCCCAATTATGATACTGGATTACTCTTATATCCCCTCCTCCGATGATCACAAATATTTGAGCAATAATTGGGCAAAGCTAGAGTTTCTGCCATAGCCAGAAGCCTCGCCCTAACGTCTGACCTATGAACCCCACATCTGCATTTGTAATTCTAACCAGATGAACAAATTCTTGCTCAAGAACAGACATTTGGATTAAGCATTTAGAAACTTCTCTGGAATAGTGCAATTACTCAGCCAAAGTCATTACTGTTAAAACAAAGAAAGAAGTACACATTCAAAGGGTATTTCCAGCTCTGGCCAGTTGGCTTATTTGGTTAGAACATCATACTGCGCAATGAAACATTGTGGGTTCGATTCCTGGTCAGGGCATATACCCGGGTTGCAGGTGCATATGGGAGGCAACCCATGGATGTTTCTCTTTCATATAGATGTTTTGTTAGTTTTTTTTCTCTCCTTCTCTCTCTCTCTTCCTCTATCTCTAAAATCAATTAAAAAAATATCCTTGGGTGAGGATTTAAAAAAAAAGGGGGGGGGGCGGATTTCCAATTCTCTGATATTACCCATGAGACTTAAGTCACTCACAGTATATAAAATCATAAAATTTCTATTTTTATAAGGTCCTTTGAAAAGTTATTTGAAAACAAAACAAAACACCTGTTGCATATTCTCAATCCTAATAGAAATGCTGTTTGAGGGAGTGTATAATGGTTCCTTCTTCTGAAAGAAACATCCATAGGATAGTTTTCAAATTAACCGATATAGTTCAAGAAAGTATTTCATGCTAGATGGCACCAGGACCCCACATATATCTATCATATATCTATTCTACTTAGTTAAAGAAGAAAGGACTAATAGCAATTCACAGAGTATGAAGGAAATTGAAGAAACCAAGCTTACACTGCCTGTATTTGTCAGTTTGTGCTACCATAACAAAATATAAGAGACTGAATGTCTTAACAGAAATTTATTTCTCACAGTTATGGAGGTTGGAAGTCCAAGATCAAGGTGCCAGCAAATTTGGTTCCTGGTGAGAGCTCTCTTCCTGCCTTGCAAACCAGCTGCCTTCTTGCTATGTCTTCACGCAGCTCGTCTTTGGTGTGTGGCATAGAGAGAAAGAGATCTCTCTCTCTCTTCCTTGTCTTATAAGGCTATCAATCCCATTGGATAGGACCCTACTCATGACCTCATACAACCTTAATCACCTAAAAGCCTATCTCCAAATATAGTGACATTGAGAGTTAGGGTTTCAACTTATGAATTGGGGGAGGGGAGGTACAATTCAGTACATAGCACTGGCCAAATCACATTAATAACTCATTGCTCCAGTAGGTACACCATTGCTGCCACCAATGGCCATATACCCCCACAGCTGATACCACAAATCCTGTGCCTCCAAACATTGACACCATTTGGTGCTGCTTTAGGATCATGGACTATCAATAACCACCTCATCTGAGGCATTGTTTCTACACATCAGTAGTTTCTGAATCTAACCTGGCCTTGCTTCACTATGTTAATGGGTCCTGGGTGCCTTAGGTGCAAGGAATTCTGAGAAAGTGAACTTCTAGCTTTTTACCTGGGAAATCAGGGAAGCTGGGACTCCCCCAAACATAGGAAGGATTTTTAAAGGCATACAATGGCCCCAAGAGAATGACCATTGTCCACTTTACCACCTGAATAGTAGGATGCATAAGGGAAATGTTACAGCAAATATGAGTAAAAGCCCTGGAATATCTTTTAGAACTAATTATTGACCTATTTATCTCTTACTTTATCCTGTATTTCCAAACTTTATTGGTACAGGTTGCCCTAGTCTGACTAACTATCTTCCTTGTACCCAATCTTTGGTTTTATTCTATAGTGGTTAATATCAAGATCAACAACAGCCAACAGGAACAACTATCAGGAATCAAACACTAAAAATTCCTAAATATGAACCTCGGTACTTTATGTACATTAAAATCCTGACATTATAATTTCTGACATAAACAAGGTCACCCTCCCTGGAGAAAGCAGAGGGGAGAGAGCCATGTGATAGACAGAAATCACTGGTGCGGGTTGACTTGGAAGATGCTGGTACCTATGCTGCTCCTTTGATGTGTTTGCAGGAACATTTCTCATTAGACCTTAGGGGCTTTGAATCAGGTTTCAGTTGTTTGCAACTAAAACACAAGTGCATAACATAGGTAATGATATAATAACTTAGTTTAGAGCAAGTAGCTTTTTTTTATAAGTTAGTAAGTGAAATGTTCTCACTCTAAAACATAAAAATATTTCAATAAAGTTTCTTAAATTGTTTTTTTTCTGCTGAAAATAATAACATTTACTAATATCTCAATATTATTTGAACTGGATTATCAGCCCTCCGTAGGGAAAGTATCTCCTGGAAAAGATTCGCAGGGCTGAGCATTCTTGCAATCTTGATCCCTACCTCCTCTCATGTTCCTGTCTGAGAGAGAGAGACAAAGAGACCTTTAATGGTAGAAAGCTGCATGGGCATGATTTGGTCCCTATTTCTGTGCCTTACTTGCCTCTCACTTTTATTCCCAAGAAAACTGGCAATAATGATTTCCACTTATAATTCCTTTTTCACTTCTTGAGATACTGAAGGCTTCCTCTTCTTTAACAGAGTTTTGAAGAAGTCGCACACCTACAAACCTTCTCATGACATAAGTTAAACGAGTAAGGTCATCCCATAGTCTGTACTTGTCCCCCCTCATGATTTACATAATTTACTAGTATATTGTAGCTACACAACAATCTAACCCTTCGTGTTTGTATTGATCAGTATAACCTAGGTTGTTTTGCATAGTACACCGCAGAAGCATAATACAAAATTTTTCTTACTCATTCAAAGTATAAGTGGACCCAGGACCTTCCCCTTGTAGCCATGTCATATGAAATTAAGCTGCTGCAGTAGGGACAAGGGAAAACGAAGATGTACACCAGCTGGAACTGCCTTGTCCAGGTGTCAAGGTGGGGGGCCTATATCCCCCCACTCACAATTCATTGGTCAGAACCAGTCTCTTGGCCTCAACCTACATGTAAAGAAGCTGCAAAATACACAGAGGCCTTGGATGAATGGAGAGTATAACAGTTCCTGCCACACTGTACTGTACTTCCTAAGAAAACTTCAGCAATATCTGTGTTCCTGGATGAAAAAAAATCTACTGTGGCTTAGGCATAAGAAGTACCCAGCCTGCTTGCCCAGGACTGTCCATGTGTACCCGGTTCTCTCTAGTTTTTGTGAAGCTAAGATGAAAGCCTTTGGTACCTCAAACACAGGAACGGAATAAAATTTTTTATCATATCATCGAAGCTAAGATACAGCCCTATATGACTTACTTTGTCTCCTTTATTCTGAAAAATATTTAAAGCCTAAAGCAAAATAATATAATACATTTATTTAGACTTTAAAAAGAATAGGAAAATACACATTGTATATTATGGTCACCAACCTCCTATGCCTAAAACTTTTTGCTTCTTGGCCTCCAGTAAAATAAGCCCACTGGTCTAACACTCGGTCTCCTGTGTAGAGCAGTGCATCATGAAACCATCACCCTTGCTTTAGCACAACTGGTGCTCACCACTCACATAAAACAGAAGAGTAAGTTACCAAGAAGACAGGGCCAACCCCCCATCTCCAAAACGGCTGAGTCTTCCAAGTCATAACAAATACATCCCCAGAAAAACAACATGCGGTCCTCACAGATACTGGCAGCTCCGAATCTGTATTCAGTAATTATGTAGCTAACCCCTTTCACATTATCTTCTGATAGAGTAACAAAGCTAAAGATTGCACTAAAAGGTAATCCTGTGTAATCACTGTTTACAAAATAAATCCTCATTTCCATTTAAAACAATGTGGAAAGTTTGAATTTTAATATGTTTTCTACCTCTACTTAGCGCTTTATTAATGGGGTGACCACTCTGTTTGACCTATTGCTGAAATCCGTTAGAAGTTCAGGAGACCATATGGACAAGCAGATGGGTTGTGTAACTTAATGCCATTACTCTAAGAATGAAGTAAGGGATAAACATAATTTGCATTCCTGCCCATCCTTCCTGCATACATATTATTAGCTTCATTTTTAATACGGACATCAGAAGGGAAGATAATACCTTGCTACCAAAGCCCAGATGCCAACTAATTACTACAAGAGACTCCAGCCCTGACATCATAGGCCAGGCCTCTGACCACACTCCATCTTACCCAGTGACCCCACTGTGGTGATTAATAGCTTGAGTGCTAAGCCCTAATGAGTGTGTCAGATCTTAGATGTTCGATAAGCTAATGCAATTAGCATTATGTTGAATAGGATATTTTAGTCACTTGGTAGAGAGATTCATGCTTTATAGTAAATTATATGCCTTTTCACCTTACGGTTTTTGCATTTATTTTATAATCATCATTCTAATAGGCCTCTAGAAATAGAGACCTTTCAAATATTAAAGAAAAAATAAACACATCCTACTTTCACTGAATGGAGAATGACCGTTGGGATATCAAGCTCTGTCTGAGTCTCATTGGATGCTACAGGAAGCCTGCATTGCCCAGCAACCCCAAGCCCTGCCTCTAGGTAGGGAGGTGTAAGAGTTCTAACCAGTGGAATGTGCGCAAAAATGACTTTTTTTTTTTCCTTCCAGATCCGGCCCCTAAAATATCCCATTGATCTTCCATGCTGTCGGCATTCATTCTCTGTCCAGATGGAGCAGATTTAGGAACACTACAAAGCCTTACGCAATGGCATAGCCACTGGATGAAACACTGCTTGATAATGCATTGCTTGAGCAAAATAAACTAGTATAGCCGTAAGGTGCTGGGACTTTGAGGATGTTTGCTTAAAACTAATAAAGTCAATTAAGACTTGACTTAATTAAAAAGTTATATAATTTTTTTCTTGCTTATGAGTTCATCAACAATCTACTCAACATGAAATTATGAATATAAAGGACCTGAATTCTAAATTCAATAGAAATGTTAATTCACTAAAGGAATCTGTTTCCGTTGTATTAAAAAAGGGGGGGGGGGCGGCAACATATCTTAACATTAGCACATTGTGGAGCTCAGGACAAGATGACTTTGTGTGTTGGTCTAGCAAATCATTATAAAGAACCCTGACCCCTGGGAAAGAGAAAGAAAACCTGAAGCACAATATCTACTACTTCTACAGTCATCAGAAATAGCAGTCATAAGCCTTCAAGCCATTTCCAAAGGAGGATCTCAGAAAGTGTTTTAGAAGCAGAATTTTTCAATGACATAGCCAAATAGCATTTTAAAGATATCTATTGTTACTGGGGGGAAATGCACCAATTTAACATAACCAAATTGGTAAGGGAGACATATACTGAATTAATGTAAAATTGCTAACATACAGAAAAGTGGAAAATACAGACACACACACAAACACACAGAGGATTACTGGGGGATCAAATTTTTACCTGGTATACAATAGACAATATACTAAAGAATAATTATTATGTCACTAAACAAAAGACTTTGGTGGGCAAAGGCCTGAATTAGGTCTGTCATTTTGTTTAGGTAAAGAGGGAGACATGAGAAAGGCAGAACAGCACAGTGATGAAATGTTTAGGGTCTCAATTTCTATCTGCCACTAATGAGCTGTTTGCCTTGGAAATACATTTTGTTTTCTCTTTATGTCCTCAGCTACAGAATGGAGAGAAGTTAATACTTATTTTATAGATTATTAAGAAGATTAGGTCATATGACACACAGCAAACATTTAGAGAGGTCTTGGCTGAAATTTAATACTAATAAATATTGGATATTTTTACTAATGATATAGTTTGATCATTATGAGCCATGTTATCCTCACTTGGAAATAAACAAATTCCATTAGATGATTTGTATGAGTACTTTAAGCAGTGTATTCTGAGTTTATACCTGTCTCTTAAAGTCACATATGCCATTGAAAAATGAAAACTCAAATCTAAATATTTCAATAAATGACTTAAAAAAATCTATAAGACAGTCTGCTCTGCTGTTGAAATTGATTTAAAGAAGATAGGTGGCATACAAATGCACTAATTCATTTCTATATATACATATATAATATTTAACATTCAGAAACGACATGGTACTTTGATTTATTCATTATCCCTCATGAATAATCCTCATTTGAATATGAAATGTAACAAGATAATTGTCAGGCAACCATTTAAATTTTAAAGTGTCATATTTAATGAGTACAGAGATAAAGAATTATTTCAATCATGCAAACCTGAATGGACCCAAAAGGTACATAATAACACTCCATTTTCACAGCTTAAGGTGAAGTACTTCCTTGGCTTATCAACTGTCAACAACATTCACAGTTTCTCATTCAGGAGAAAACATTTCTACTATCTGTAGCAATCGTAAGAGATGATACTAACACTGTAGTCTATAGACTTTATTCCAAATTAAATGGACCTTTAGAAGGTCCATAATTTAGTAAATCTTAGTTTGTACAAAGAAATCCTCATTCAAACAACTATTCTAGTAAGACTCAGAATGATGTGAATAGTTTATGATATTGAATCACTAAAATTATTAAAAACTCCATTCCAGTTACCAGTTTAGTTGATTTTAAGTGGCTCATATGAAAACAGGGTTTTACTATACCAAAATGCCACATGTACAACACTGTGGGGTGGACGAATTGTTTTCTTAATCCAGAATTATGTTTATTCAAAAGAACCTTACCTCCTGCATACATTACAGCCAGCATAATGGATGATATCCATGCTATTTCACTGTAGCTAGTGCTGAATATTTGCTGAATTTCTTTGAAGAACACCGTGATGGCTTTGGGGAATGCGTATGAAAATCCGATGGAGATAAAAGACGCTGCAACCACTACCCAGCCCCATCCTCCATCAGGAGGCGGGTGTAGTGGTGGGCCACCTGCAGGTGGTGGCATTTCTGCTCTTCTCTTTGAAATTCAGGTAACCTGTATTCAAATAATGAAATACAGATTTAAACCCTATTTTCATTTTTATATTTCACTCTTGATCGACATTAAAATAAATAGTATTTTCCAGTTATAGCTACAACTATATCATCTTTCATGAATATTTTTAATACCCTTGTACTCATAAAGTTTTCAGAAAAGGAACTTGAATAATGGAATGAGGTATGTAACTTTGACTGCTATGTGCTAGGACCTGAAAGCATTTAATTTGTTTATGGAAGCAAACATTACTTGAAGAGAAGTTAAGATTTCAGATCTGTACTGAAGTACCAACCAAAAAAAATAAGAGCAATCTCAATCTGATTTCTAAGTATAAAGAAAATGGAGTTAGCATCACTTAAAACTGAATATTTTTTAATACAAAATGTTTGAGTTTTTATATAACCATTTATTGAAAAAAAATAACTGAAGTTACTTAAAAATATTTTAGCACAGATCTGTTTTCTAAACCTATAAGAATGCAATTCCAACTTGGAATTGCATTAAAGTTAACTTAGGTCATTAAAACCATACAATTTCTAATCTTATAGGTTTAGAAAAATTTTTAATGAAAAATTTTACATATTTTTTGTAGCAATGATATTCTCTTAGTCAAATGGATAGTACTTTATTGTTTATTAAAAGAAAGGTACTGTCTTTTTGGATATGCCGAGGAACATAACTGTTTGCTTTACAACCCACTCTCTTGTGGAAACAATGATCACACATAATTTCATACAATTGATATTAAATTACAAACAACTTTGTTCCCTAACACCAATGTTTGTTTGTATTATGCAACTTTACTGAATTCACTGATTAGTTCCAATAGTTTTTGGCAAAATCTTTGGGTTTCTGTAAACAGAGACAATTTTACTTCTTTCACTCTGATTTGGATGCCTTTGATATTTTTTTCTTGTGTAATTAGTCTGATTAGGACTTTAAGTATTTGATCACCATTTATTTGCCCTGTTCTACTAATTGATACATGCTGATGACATGAAAGATTTGAATGTCTTCAGTATATTTACAGTCTGCTTTTGTAATAATTTTTGCTTTCTTGGCAATAACCAAAATTATCTATATATTTAATTTGAATTTCGGCTTATAGCACAGGAGCACTGGAAATAACATATTTTTTAAAGTATTAATACTTAAGAAAGAAAGAAAAAAAGAGATGTTGTACATGTGGGTTAAATGAGCTGGAAATAGCAATCGACCTTTGAAAGTTGTCTGAAGAATAGGAATTTACATATTAGTGAAGTTTGTTAGTATATTTTAAAGTAGTCAAACTTCTTATTGCTTGAAAATATCTTTTTTTAAAACATGGGAGAATACTAAGGAAATACCAAAGGGTATTTATGTGGGCATCTACTTTATTTTATTATCAGAGCGTACAAATAATTATGAAATTTAAAGACCTTATTCTGCAATTTTCCTGCTGTATAAAGGAAAAAAAAATCTTTCATTATTAATTCATGAGTTTAAACTCATAGCTTTTATTACATCTGCTATAGTAAACACTTAAAAATACAACTGGATGATTTACTTTTCAGTCATTTCAAGAGTCATAATAACATTTCTAACTAATTTTAATTCTACATTTTTAGATAACCATATCAAGTGAATAATACTGAAATTTACTAATATTCAATTATGTTATAAATATTAATGTTAACATTTACTAATGAGCTAGGTTGATGTTGAGATTTCTATTTTACATATAGAAATCTATGCTCACAGAAAAAGTGAACTCATTGCCTGAACCAGGAGGTCACGGTTCGATTCCTGGTCAGAGCACATGCCTGGGTTGCCAGCTGGATTCCCAGTGAGGAGTGGGCAGGAGGCAGCCAATCAATAATTCTCTCTCATCATTGATGTTTCTATCTCTTTCCTTCTTGTTTCCTCTCTGAAATCAATAAAAATATATTTAAAAAAAGAAAAAAGTGAAACCATTATATTATTGAGCTGTTTTTTTCCTCTTTGCACAATTTAGCAGTTTATCTTAGTATATGATCTTTTATTTTCTATTTATAGCATATTTCCTTAATTTTAATTGTAACCACATACTACAAATTACAAGTCACTATTTATATACCTCTTAACACTTCCTTATCTCCTACCTGTTTTGTTTCTTCCATATAAATTGAAATCTGATGATATCTTAACTAAATCATTGCAAAGTGAACTCAAGACCAATTAACCCTTGAAAAATTATACTTTCAAGTTTGTCACCTGTTCATTATTAACAACTCTTGAGATGACTAATAGTCAAGGTCCAAATCAGACACACTCATTGGCCTCATTTATTGTCCCTTGCTCAATTCTATAATATTTTATACAACTTATGGCTTTTATTTGTGGGCATAATCAAGAAAACGGAGTATAACTTTACCTGTTGACAGATTCCCACTTGAACAGACTTCTTTGGTTTATACGTGGACTTGGTAAGTCCAGTCACTATTCCTCGAAGTGTGGTATTTGGAGGCAACACAGAGGAAGAGAGGTAGAGCAGACTCCGGATTATCTGAAGAAACAGAAAACACGGGTTACATGTATAATTGAGTTCTACAAGCCTCAATGGAGCCACTAGCGATAACTCGTTCCAGTACATGGTGACTAAGGTTTAATAATGAGCAAAATTGAATAGACAGGATTGGGCAGCAGTAGATTTGCAGTTGTGAGTATGCAAAGCACAAAGTTTATTCATGTATTATTATTTATTAATTTTGAATTATTTTCCATATGAACAACTGTAAACCACTTTTGCCTCACCTTGCATGCATATATACATATATCTAGGTTTATATTTCTTTGCCAACCCATTAAAAGGATAACTAAAGTATGAACAAAATGATTAAATATGTGCATGAGAAAAAATATAAAATGAAGAATTAGTTTTTAAAACAATAAGCAACAATAGATTACATATCCACCAATATGAGAAGGGAATTTATTGGCATTCATCGAGTGTAATTCAGTTAAAGAAAATATCCATTGACAATGAAAATAAGTAGAAAGTTTAAAAGAAAATTATTAGAAATACTATCAATAATACACATGTCTTACAATGAGACAGACAAGGTCATGAGAAAGAAAAGTATTTTAGGAATCCTCTGATTTAGAATTCAAACCTCCTAATCAAGTCTGGGGGACAGATGAACCTGCTAACCCTCCCTAATACATCAAATATCTTTATTTCATCTTAAATCTGGTGATGACGGTATAGCAGTTAGTACTTAAGAGTTTATTTGGTTTGGCCCAAACATTCCCTTGCTTAGATTAACGCTAAGAAAAAGTCAACTCTTTTTATTACATAACCAGCTGCCTGCCTTACATCAGGGCCACCTGACCTGAAGTGGTGAGTGAAAGCTGACCAGCCGCTAGGTCAGATGAGGTTGGTATGAGAGGATGAAGAAAGTCTGCGTTCTAGTAACCAAGTCAATGAGAAAATGAGGGGAGGGTCTAGAACAGTGGTTCTCAACCTTGGCTGCACATTAGAATCATCTGGGAATCTTTTTTAAATCCTGGTTTCTGGGCCTCATCCTCCGGAAATTCTGTTTCTTTGTTATGGGGTGAGGCCACAACATTAGTAACAAAGAAACAGAATTTCCGGAGGATGAGGCCCAGAAATCAGGATTTTAAAAAGATTCCCAGGTGATTCTAATGTGCAGCCAAGGTTGAGAACCACTGGGCTAGAATGAAGACTGGAAATTAGAAAGTCATGGATAAAATCTGAGAGATAAAACCAAAATTAAAGTTTTAACTTGTGCTGAGAATGATGAGCTCACCTAAATGGGTCTCCTAAGTCTGGGTCACAGCAGTGGGTACAGGCTCACATCCTTGGGAGCCTCGGTGACTTTTTTAAGCCAGATAGCTCAAGCATAGCAGCTCCATTCTATCCCAAGTAACAAGCACATCCACAGGTAGGAAATACATTTTCTCTCTGTTCCCTCTGGCAGAGAGAACTGGCTTGAGTTCAGGGCAAAGCCTCAGAGGAAAGCATGAGGCATTCCTAAAAACTGGGCTCTGTCCCTCCAGTCTATGCCCGATTATCATTATGGTTTATGAAGGTCCACACAAGGATCATAATAACAGAAATATTGACAAGTCCATGTTCTAAATTCTACAAAATTTTCACAGCACCTTAACCTAACTAGTCTCGACCAATCCATATCTAGAGCTTTTCCCTCCTGGTAGGAATGGCAATAATAAAAGATTGTACATCCCTTTCTCTACATCGATTAATATAGTATATTTTAATACACATTTATGAAGATATTGTTATACAATGCATATATTGGCCTTTGGTTTTAAAAATAAAAGACAGTATTTTAGAATTTGTGTGTTTGACAAAACAAACAAACAAAAAAAGCACACACAAAAAAAAACACACACAAAGAAAAACACAAAGAACAAAACAACAATAGAAGACCAACAATTCTTAAAGCAAGTGAGGAGGCTGTCCTTGAATTTGGGAAAGCAACTATTCTGGAAAGTTTCCTTCAGTCCAAATAGGCATAAAGCTTATTCTCCTCTAAAAAAAAAAAGAGTGTAAATTACTATAGCTGGAATTTGGGCAGTGGTTATCAGAAAATTTGGTTTATTTGCAATTCACATATATCCCATGTTTTATAATGGGTTTTAGTTATAACAGAGTGCATTGAAAAAAAGTACTTTAGAGCATTTCATATTTTTCTAAAGATTCAATTAATTATCATAATCCCCAAAACTAAGAGAAAGTTGTATTTTTTAAATCACACTTATAGATGCAGATATAAAAAATCAGAGGTGTGAAGTGATTTTTCCAAAGTGTAACGTCCAGCAAGTGATCAAATTGGTACCATGACTAGTATTTTTTTGTCTGGCCCATTGTTACTGATTCCACTTGAGCACACCAACTTGGAGGCTGTTCTGGCTGCTTACAAATATCCTCCTTCAGTTTTGCCTCCATGATGAAGTCCCAAGTTCAATTCTTGCATATAATCTCTTCTGCCTTGTCCATTGGAATTCAAATACTTGTTCTTTGGAATGCAAAATCCCAACTATCCTTCAAAATCTTTAGAAAGTCATCATTGTTCCAACTTATTCATATCTATCTTTTTATAATGTTTTTGAAAATACAGACTACAATATATCATTGTTGTTAACAAGAAGGTGACTTGATGACTACTGAATATATCTGACTATTTCAAGTTGTGGGGGAGGAATACACTTCCCTCTACCCTCCAGATTCTTCTGGCTCATCTAATAATCAAATAGACATGAGATAGATTAGCTAGAGAAAATAACCAAATTTAATACATACATATGTATGGGAACCCACCTACATGAGAGAGTCAGAGACCCCACATGCACAAGAGGTTCAAAGATAGAAAGGGGGATTGAGTATATAGGACACCCTGAGCTAGGGAGGGAATGCATCGTGGGGGCTTCAAGGGGTCATTGCAGGATGCTAAGAGCAGATATTTAGTAAATAGAAGTCTGCCCTGCTCTACAGATACGTAAAGTTATCTCTGATAGTGTCTTATTATGGGCGAGACCCCTGATTCAAGTCCTTCTAGGTAGTTAAGGGAGGAGCAGAAGTTTCTCCTGAGCCTGTGACTAGGTTTGCCTTTAGCTCAAAGTAATCTGCACACCACAGAGGCACATATTGGGGTGGCTCATTCTGAACCCCCACAAAGTGTTTTTCAAAAACTTATGTGGGAGGATATGCTAACCCCCAAGAACTTTGCCTTATCTTCTAGAAATCAATCTTTGTTGATTACCTTATGAAGAAGATCTAGGATAAAGAAGTAATGCAACTAGCCCTGGCTGGTGTGGCTCTGTTGTTTGGAGCATCATTCCATACATTGAAAGGTTGCAGGTTGATTTCCGGTCAGGGCACATACCCAGGTTGTGGGTTTGATCCCTGGTCAGGGTGCATTTTGAAGTCAACCCGTTGATGTTTCTCTATCACATTGATATTTCTTTTTCTCCCTCTCCCTTCCTTTCTCTCTAAAATTAGTAAAAACATATCCTTGGGTGAGAATCAAGAAAAAAAAAGTAATGAAAATATCAGCAATGGTCAATAGTTAGCCTCTAGTATTATATTCAAGGGTCTTTCTCATTCAGTTGTACAGAATATCAGAATGTTTCTTTACATGTTTTATGAATAATTATTTCTTCAACTTACCAAATCTAAATCGGGATACATCAATTTAATAATCTACGCCAGGGGTGTGGAACTTTTTTTCTGCCAAGGGCCATTTGGATATTTATAACATCAGTTGTGGGCCATACAAAATTATCAACTTAAAAATTATCCTGCTGTACTTGGTCAAACATTTAATTAACTCACCCCTAATGACTTGGCGGGGCCAGAACAAATGATTTTGCGGGCCTTATAGAGCATGCACGCGTGTCGGACGTTCCCCACCCCTGGTCTGTGGCATCCAGAAGTCTATGTTTCAAAATACAAGCCAGAAATAATGTACTTATCAAACTAATCCCAAATTAAATCAGTAGTGGTTAGGAGACTATTGGCTTCACAATAAATTTTTCTAGATAGTTTAGAGATAAAGCACAAGTTATTCTATATATCTTACCTCTAAAACGGCCTGTTTTCACCCAAAGGAATTAATATGCTCCTTTGCTCTCTATTTTTTCTTTATTATATAAAAGGATATAGGAATGCCAAATTAATGTACAATGTTTAAGTTTAGGTGACAACTCATCCAACTTTATAACAGGAATTAAGCTGAACCAAATATTTTCTTTTACATAACTGAATTGAAATTGGAATCTAGTCCTGGAAAGTTGTTTTTTTTTTTAAAGTGGTCCATCTTTCAAACCCTACTGACTGATTCACTTTGACAATTAGACAAGAGAGGTGTCAATAGTGCATGGCCCACAAAATGTCAGTAACACAAAACCTATTTTTAGATGTAAATTATAGCTGTATTAAAAGGACTCTGAAAATGTTAATTGTAATAAGGGTCAAACTAACTAAAATTGTTTTTATAATGGGAAAATTAGGTAAAACAATATGAACTAGCACAGAATTATTTATGAAAAATTAGACACTGATATCCCATACTAAAGAGTTCCCCTAATACTATACTTTTAGAATTTTGAAAATACAATTATAGTGGGCTGAATAGTGACTGCCAAAAAGGATGTCCATATCCTGTCTTAACTCTCAGATCTATAATATGCTTTACATGGTCCTATAGACTGAATATTTGTGTTCCCCCAAAATTCTCATGTTAATATCTAATCTCCAATATGATGGCATTAGGAGATGGAGCTTTTGGAAGGCAATTAGGTCATTAGAGTGAAGACTTTGTAAATGGAATTAGTACCCTTATAAATGAGGTCCCAGAGAGCTCCCTGAAATACCTACAAATGTGAAAGTGGCTTTGGAACTAGGTAACAGGGAGTTTTGAGGTACATACTAGAAAAAGATTATTGCCTGTAAATGACTGTTGAGAGCAATTCTGGGGAGAACCTAGAAAGAAAAGCACAGAGTTATAGAAAGAGCCTACATCTTCTTAAAAGAATACCTGTCATCTTAAATAGAAAATGGTAGAAGTACAGAACATAAAGGCCATTCTAACGAAGTCTCAGATGGAAATGAGGAAAATGTTACTGGACAATGGGGGATAGATAGTCCTTGTTATAAAGTGGAAAAGAACTTGGCTGAATTATGATCATCTTCTAACTTCTACTGTAGGAGCTGCGATGAAATTGGACATTTAGCTGAAGATATTTCTAAGCAAAATGTTGAAGGAGTGGCCTTGATTCCTCCTGGCTCCTTAGAGGAAAAAGTCAGAAGAGAGTAGTGAGCGAGAGAGCGAGCACAGGGATGGTCGGTGGCAGGAGTGGAGCACCGCCCAAGTCAAAGGAACTTGTTTCTTCAAGCTCTTCTGGAAGCGACTCTGACAGTGAAGTTGACAAAGAGTTAGAGAGGAGAAAACACGTTTCTTCAGAAAAACCTATAAAGAAGCAAAAGACTGTGATGTCAGAGGAATGGCAGCATTAGGGTTCAAGTTTGCTTTTCTCCTGGACATTTCAACAAGTTAACCACCTATAATTCAACAAAGAAATCCCTGCTCAACACAGATGCACACCTGAGAGACCCTCACACTGAAACACGTAAAAGTGGGCATCCGGAATTAACGGGAAAATGAGAAGAGAGAAAAGCGCAGCTGGCCCGCAGATGCAGCTCTGCAGCCTGGAGCTCAGGGCTCGGCCTGCAGGGAGAAGGAAGAAAGCTGGCAGTAGCAGGCACTTCTATTGGCCAGGCTGGAGGAACAGAGGGCTGTGGGGCCAGAGGGAGCGGGGAGACCAGCAAGGTGAGCATGGAGCAGTGAGAGAGTGAACATCCCTATGTTTCAGCATTACACACCGTGGCCAAGGCATGGAAACAACCAAAGTGTCCCACAATAGAGGACTGGATAAAGATGTGGCACATATACACAATGGAATAGTACTCAGCCATAAGAAAGGATGAAATAGTGCTGTTTGCAACAACATGGATGCACCTTGAGAACATTATGCTAAGTGAAATAAGTCAGTCAGAAAAAGCTAAAGTTAAAAAGCGATGATTTCACTCATATGTGGGATATAAAACTGAAACTCATGAACACAAACAGCATTGTGGTGGTTGCCAGAAGGAAGGGGATGGGGGGAGAAGGCGGTCCTAATATAAGGTGACAGGAGAAGATTTGACTCTGGATGATGGACACATGGTGCAATATGCAGATGTTGTAACATCCGAACCCACATCTGAAACCTATATGTTCATGTTGACCAATGTCACCCCGATCAATTTAATAAAAAAAATAAGATAAAATAAGAAGCAAAAGACTACTGAAGCTTCAAGAGCCCGTCATCTTCTAAGCAGTAGAGATAATGTTTCAGACTGGGAAAATGAGGTCTGTCAGCGTTCAGGACTTGAAAGGAAAAGTCCTAATTGATATTAGGGAATGTTGGATGGATCCAGAAAGTGAAATGAAACCAGAAGAAAAGGTATTTCCTTAAATCCCAAGCAATGGAGCCAGCTGAAGGAACAGATTTCTGGCATTGATGATGTAGCAAGAAAACTGTAAAGTCAGAGCCATATAAAACCTGTACTGATCTAGTTGTTTTGACCTGTCTTTTTACATTGGCTTTTCCTTTTTAATCTTTATTGTTAAAAGTATTACATATGTCCTCTCCCCTCCCCCCAATTTATCCCCTCCAACTCACCCCTACCCCCAGCCCAAGGCTTTTTAAAAAAAAATGTTTTCCAATCTATTGTATATTTGGATTGCAGAACAATTTGTAAAGATACATTTTTTAATGTGCATTATTTAAAATGTTCAGAAGAGAGAAATGAATGAAGTCAGGCTGTTAATCAAAAAGGAAGCAGCACTTAAATATTTGGAAAGTTCTCAGACCATCCATATTGAAAAGAATGAGAAAGTGTGGTAAAAAGAAAAACACTAAAGGAATGGACAGAACACCATTCCACAAGATTAGTCATACAGCTCTACAGAAGCCGGAGCTATTATAAGACGGTGGAAAAATAACCCCAAGACAATTCAGAAATCCTGAAAAGCTGTTCATCCCTCACAGGCCCAGAGTACCAGGGCCCCAGGGGCAGAGTGGTTTCAAAGGAGGGTCTGTCTGAGCACGTGGGACTTTGGCATGTGCTGCCTCACTCATTGGTTCTGCTCTCTGCACTCCAGCACTGAGCCCCCTGGCTGCCCCAGGTGCAGTTCCAGTGGGCCCGAGTATGGGGTCATTGTGGTCACCCCTCTGGAGGATACAGGCTGCAAACTTTCATGGTTTACAAACTCTTCCACCATCTCTGCCTGTGTGCAGAATGCAAGAGCCATGGGGGCATGGCTGTCTCCACCTAGATTTCAAAAGATGCCAGGCAGAGCTGGAGGCTCGGGATCCCATCCAGGAAGAGCCATAGACATCAGGGGCAGAGCCCAAGCAGAGGACTGCTGCAGGGGTGGGGCTCTGCAGACAGCCCCAACCAGGCCATGACCGGGGGAGCCCTGAAGAACCAGTGGACTCCAACCCGTTAGAGTCGTGGAGGTGAGGCTACAGCCCCCATGAGTCCAGAAGGCAGAACATCCACCAAAGAAGATTATACTTGACCATATGACAATGTTGTTTGCTCTTAAAGTTTAATGTTGGGTTTGGGACTTACTTAGGACCTGTTACCCCCTTCTTCTTTCCTATTTCTCCCTTTGGAATGAGAGTAGATAGCCTATACCTGCCTCACCATTATACTTTGAAATATTTACAAGTTCACAGCTGGAGAGGAATTTGCCTCAGGATGATTCATACCTAAAGTCTTACCCATATTGGATTTCCATGACATTTAGATGAGATTTTGGACTTTTGAATTTTAAGCTGATGCTGGAACAAGACTATTGTTGGGGCTATTAGGATGGAATAAATGTATTTTCATGAGAAAAGAATTTCAACTGTAGAAGACCAGGTGTGGAATGCTATAGACTAAATGTTTGTGCACCCCCCACCCCCATTCATATGTAGAACCTAATCTTCACTGTGAGGAGGAATTTGGAAGGTGCCTAGGTGATGAGGGTGGATCCCTCATGAATAGGCTTAGATAGGATTAGTGCCCTTATAAAAGGCCATCATGAGAGTTCCCTTGTCCCTTCTGCCTTGTGAGAAGACACAAGAAGATGGCCATGTATGAACCACGAAGCTGGTTCTCACTAGGCACTGAATCTGCTAGCACCTGTTTAACCTTGGACTTTCCAGCCTCCAGAAAGCCACCCAGTCTACGGTATTTTGTTATAGTAACTCCAACAGACTAAGACTAATGGCAAAAAGGTCTGATTAGGTTAAAGAATTGAAGAGAGGAGCTTATCCTGGATTATCCAGGTGGTCCCTAAAAGCAATCACATGTATTTTCATAAGAAAGAGGCAGATGTGGCTCAGTGGTTGAGTGTAGACCTATGAACCAGGAGGTATCTGTTTGATTTCTGGTCAGGGCACATGGCTGAGTTGCAGGCTCAATCCCTAGGAAGGATTGTGCAGGAGGCAACCAGTCAACAATTCCCTAATCATTGATGTTTCTATCTCTCTCTCCCCCCCTCTCCCTTCCTCTCTAAAATCAATAAAAATATTTCTTTTTAAAAAAGAAAGAGGATACTACAGCTGAAGCCCATTAAAATGGACCATCCAGTGAATTTAGAGAAGGCCACGCTTGAGGATCTTTTACTAGACTAAAGATTGGGGGGAAATGTATTTTTCAACCCTGCAAGCTCTGTAATATGTGGCTTATCCCTTTTCTCTTTTCATCCCTGTGTGCAAAGATGAAAAGTTTCATTCCCTTTTCTAGTAGCTATTAAACATCCTATATAATAAAAGCCTTATATGCTAAGTGTCTGGTCATCTGGTCATCGATTCAATCAAAGCGTAATATGCTAATGATATGCTAAGGCTGCTCAACTGCTCGCTATGACATGCACTGACCACCAGGGGGCAGACAGTCGATCGGTCAACCAGTAGCTATGATGTGCACTGACCACCAGGGGGCAGATGCTCTGATGGGTAGGTTAGCTTACTGCTGGGGTCTAGCTGATCGGGACTGAGCGAGATGAACCAGACACGCCCTGGAGCCCTCCCACGGTCCCTCCCCAGCTGGCCAACCTCCAGCGTCCCTCCCTGGTACCAATTGTGCACTGGTGGGGTCCCTCAGCCTGGCCTGCACCCTCTCAGAATCCTGGATCCCTCAGGGGATGTTGGAGAGCCGGTTTCAGCCCGATCCCACAGGCCAGGCCGAGGGACCCCATTGGTGCACAAATTCGTGCACCAGGCCTCTAGTAGCTAATAACAGCCAACTCATGCTACCAATATTTTTTTCTCCAAATCTCTTGTCCCAGAACCCCAACTGCACTGTGTGCATTCTCTGGCTTTCAAGATATCATAGCAAAAGTATTATAAAATATTTTGCTGCTGCCTAACACAAGTTATCATTCTTCTTAACTCCTCTAGCAGGGTCCTGACCTCCAGCTGCCCATCACTAAAGCCCATGCTATATATTGGAGGATTTTGTTTTACATGTCCAATCTGATATTTTGTTGTTCTCTCAAACAACTCCAGTATCTTAGGATTTACAACAACAGATACTTATTTATTTTCATGCTATTTGGAGGCTATGGGTCAGCTATAGCTTTGGTTGGCTTGGTGTTTTAGCAGACCTTCAAACAGATTTTTATTTTTAGGGATCTAGACTAGAGGGACATGTTTTCATATTGGAATATAAGGACTACAGGTATAGAGTCAATACATACAAACACATTTAAAGCTTACTCTTGGACATGGCGTGTATGTCATTGGCTTGCATTTTATTGTCATATAGCTTAGCTCAAAGTCAGCGGGTATGGAAGCATGAGAAGCATGGGTAGGAGACAAATGATTATGAACAAAAATAAAAACACCAAATTAATTTCACTCATGTGTATAGTAGAAGACACAAGTAATAACTTGATTAAGTTCCTAAGAGTTCCACAGCCCTTTCCTTCCAAGTTTTAGAATCCTGACTAATACAGTGGGGCCTTGACTTACAAGTGTCCCGACTAACGAGTTTTTTGAGATACCAGCTGTCTCTCGGCCGATTTTTTGCATTGAGTTGATAGAGTAATTTGAGTTAACGAGCTCCTTAACGAGCTTGGTCTCGGAACGAATTAAACTCGTAAGTCAAGGCCCCACTGTACCATTTCTCTAAATTCACTAGGTGGTTCATTTTAATGGGCTTCAGCTGTAGTATCCTCTTTATAGGCTTATGTCAGACACTAGTAAATTCTTTCAGTTTGCCAAATAGTGGGAGTGTAGGTGAAGAAATGATCAATGGTGTGGTCCCAAAAGGTCTAATACACTTAACTTTTCTATAATTAAGTCTATTGAGAGAGACATGTCTCACACAGAACTGAGTTACTATTTGCACTAGCTAGAACCAAATACTTTAAAAAATATTGTTCAAAGGGTCATACTATAAAACGTGCTATCAGCCTGAATAGAAAGGAATAGTGACTGTTGGAAATGTACAATGGCCAAGTGATTAGAATGACTCATGTCCTATAACTTGCTTTATGTGACGTACAGAGATACAACACTGAAAAATTTAAATACATATATCACAATAACTCTCACAGTATTATAATAATGTGTTGTAACCCTTTGAGCAAGTGACTTTCACACTGGTTCTTAGTTTGCTTTTTTGTAAAAAAAAAAAAAAAAAGAAAGAAAGAAAGGAAGAAAGAAAGGAAGGAAGGAAGGAAGGAAGGAAGGAAGGAAGGAAAGAAAGAAAGAAAGAAAGAAAGAAAGAAAGAAAGAAAGAAAGAAAGAAAGAAAGAAAGAAAGAAAGAAAGAAAGAAAGAAAGAAAGAAAGGAAGGAAGGAAGAAAGAGAGGAAGAAAGGAAAAAAAATAGAGTAGGATTAAGTGTTCCCTGATGTTCCTTTTCAGCTCATATTTGATTCTCTGACACCAAAATAGTCCTATTTATAAACTTAGCATGTGAAAAACATATTTCTCCCTTTCTCTGGGAAAATGCTACTGCCATTCAAAAATAAATAATGAACAGATAGACAGTATCTGAGCAAGTTTTCCAAGATTCTAAAAACTATAGGCTGAATGTGAAAAGTTCATTTGAAAGAAAAAAGTGAGGGAATTCCAGTATGTAAACAGACAGGGACATGAGTTAATTAAATACTAGAGGCTACTAAAGGTCAAGCATTAGTTCCTTAAATGTGTTTAGAATTGTATTCAATTCCCAAATCACAATTTAGTTTCCATAAAAGCTCTTGTATGACATCCTCAGAGGATGGTATACATCTGAATAGTTCTTCATTTCTCATGATTAAAATATTGAAGTATATTGTCTTGTGCTGTAAAAGAATATGTTCCCAGGATAACATATTTGCCAATGATACTTCTGATAAGAGGTTAATCTCCAAAATATATAAAGAACTTATACAAATAAACACCAGAAAGACAAACTACCCAATTAAAAATGGGCAAAGGACCTGACTGGACACTTCTCTGAAGAGGTACTACAGATGCCAATAGACATATGAAAAAAAAGGCTCAACATCATTATTTACCAGAGAGATGCAAATTAAAACCACAATGAGACAGCATCTCACACCTGTCATAATAGCTACCAACAATAAATCAACTAACAACAAGTGCTGGCAAGGATGTGAAAAAAAAGATCCTACACCCACTGTTGGTGGGAATGCTGACTGGTGCAGCCACTGTGGAAAACAGTATGGAGTTTCCACAAAAATTAAAACTGAAACTGCCTTTTGACCCAGTGATTCCACTTCTGGGAATATATCCTAAGAATCTCAAAACACCAATTTGAAAGAATATATGCACCCCTATGTTCACTGCAGGGGGTTTATAATAGCCAAGATCTGGAAACAGCTCAAGTGCCTATTAGTAGATGAGTGGATAAAAATGCTGTGGTACACATTTACACAAAGGAATACTACTCAGGCATAAAAAAAAGAAGAAGAAAAAGGAGGAGGAGGAATTTTGACCTTTTGAAATAGCATGGATAGACCTGGAGATTATTATGCTAAGTGAAATAAATCAGTCAAAGACAAATACCATATGATTTCACTTATATGTGGAATCTAATGAGAAAAATAAACTGAAGAACAAATTAGAAATAGAGGCATGGATACATAGAATAGACTGAGTTGTCAGAGGAAAGGGGTGTTGAGAGAGTAGGTAAAAGAAAGTGAAAGGATTAACTAAAAATATATATATATACACTAGAGGCCCAGTGCACGAATTCGTGCACTGGTGGGGACCCTCAGCCTGGCCTGCACCTTGAATAAACATCTAGGTAATATCTGTTGTGGGCTTTTAAAAGTCGCATGAAAAGGAAGAAAAATCTTACCTTTTGTGACAGCATGGATGGACCTGGAAATTGTTAAGCTAAGTGAAATAAGCCAGTCAGAGGAAGACACTTACCATATTATCTCACATGTGGAATCTAATCAACAACATTATTTAACAAACAAAATAGAAACAGAAGCATAGATGCATAGGATAGACTGACAGTTGTCCGATGGGGGGTTGGGGGGGACTGGGTGAAAAAAGGTGAAGGGATGACACATAGACACAGACAACAGCGTGGTGATAGCCAGAGGAAAAGAGGGGGGTGGGTGGAGGTGGGCAAAGGGCGGTAAATGGGAACGGAAAGAGACTCTGCTTGGGGTAATGGGTGCATGATGCAGTGTGCAGATGATGTTTTGTTGAGTTATACACTTGTAACCTGTATGATTTTGCAAACCAATGTCATCCCAATAAATTCAATAAAAAGTAAATAAAATAAATTCCCATAAAAATGGGACAATTGGTTCGATTTTGCAAGTAAATCACATGAAGATATTTTTCAAAGATAGAATGAAAACAGCACTTCACATATTATATACTCAAAATATTTTAAAGAAGTATTTACTAGTACAATTCATACACTATACATCTTTGTTTCCCATTTATCCCATTTATATACCCTTAAATTTAAAAAAATTATAATAATAAAAGCATAATATACTAATTAGGCCAGACAGCCGAATGTCCTTCCGGACAAAGCTGTGGCGGCTGCGAGGGCCAAGGGCAGGCAGCTGTGGTGGCTGGCAGCAGCAACAGGGTGGGGTGATGGGGGCGGCTGAGGGCTCCCGGGCTGTGAGAGGGTGTACCCTGGGCTGAGGGCCCCCTCCCGCCCCAGTTTACAAATTTTCATGCACCGAGCCTCTACTTATACTATAAACTACCAAACAGGAATCATGTCAATCATATATTGCTCAATAGAATTTAAATAAGATGATTAATAATGAATAAACATTTACAAGCATTCCAAAAGATATTCCTCTTGTCAAACTTACAAATTTTAAGACACTGATATCAGTGGGGACTGTTAACTGCTGTCATTTCTTATAAAAGATCAATGAAACCTAGCTGACATAGGAGGTAGAGCTGAAAGTGATCACTTTCATGACAGTTTATGACATTCTGAAGATTCACTATGAAGATCCTCTCTAAGGAAGCCTCACTGTGAAGTTCCACAGAATTCACAATTTCCAGCCCTGTATTCAGAATTTGATGTTATTGTTCTGTAATATTCACTAAACACTGGTCATGAAGTTAGTGCTGACTGGAAAAAAAAAATGAACCTGAACTTAAATACAACCTAGATTGGAGCAACATGAGCTGTTGAAAATAAATCAATTGGCTGATCCTGCTTGTCACTCCGGAAGGTCACCGAAATGAACTATCATCACAAACGCAGAGAAGAAACTCTTATTGCTCCCTTTCCCCTGTTCTCACTGCACTAGTCAAGCCTGTGGCTCCCACAAAAATACATGAATAAATAATCAAATACAGTCCTCTGGGAATTGATGACATACATGTACCAAAGCAAATTAGAAGTAACCCAACTACTAGAAACCTTTCCCCTTTGCACATTGCATTCCTTTTCCTCCCCCTTAGCTTTTTCCTAAAGGCTGCTCTCTTTCAGGTTTGGCTGCCAACTGGGCAGAAGACATCCATAATTCCAAGCATCATCTTCAAATTAAGCATTTCATTAATTTCACTTGTTTCCAACTTGCCTTTTTCTCATACACCCTGGCATCTACCGAGCATTCCAGACCAGAGATTCTCCTGCCTGACTGGGTTCCGTTCAGCTCCACGCGATTCACTCATGCTTGTTCTGTCTTTGCTTCAGCCTTGGATGAAAAGCTCTCACTTACTTCCTTGTCCTAATGCTTCCTTTACATTCCTTCATGCTCCACAAGAGAGCATGACGCTCTCTGGCTTTTGTTTGCTCATACCAAACACCCTAGCCTGACAGACAGCGTGACAAACATTTGAAATAGGAACAAGTTGCTATCCCTTCTGGCCTGCTTACTAGAATGACAACATTTCAAATCTGGGAACAACAGCAGAAAGGGGATTCCAGTGCAAAAAGATTTTAAATACAGAAGTTAAACAAACTGTTTTCCTGAAAGAATTTGAGGCTCTGTATGCAGGGATGTTTTAGGATACAGAAGATCAAATTTGGTGTAGATTTGGACAGGGAACATTTTTGCCATTACTGCCTGCACCTCAGCTTTGGTCCCTGAGGATCAGTTACAAACAGTATGGGGTTTCCTCAAAAAACTAAAAATGGAACTCCCATTTGACCCTGTGATCCCACTTCTAGGAATATATCCTAAGAAACCAGAAACACCAATCAGAAAGGATATATGCACCCCTATGTTCATAATAGCACAATTCACCATAGCTAAGATCTGGAAACAGCCTAAGTGCCCATCAGCAGATGAGTGGATTA
>NW_005370182.1:2266420-2305101 GCF_000412655.1 Myotis brandtii | reverse complement strand
GGAAAGTAGGGGAGGGAGGGGGTAAGGGGAAGAGATCAACCAAAGGACTTGTATGCATGCATATAAGCCAAGCCAATGGACATGGACAACAGGGGGATGAGAACATGAGTTGGGGAGGGGGTTAATGGGGGGGATAAGGACACATTTGTAATACCTTAACTAATAAAGAATTAAAAAAATAAATAAGTAAATTAAAAAAAAAGAGACATGAACTTTTATTTACATAGGCAATGTTGTTGTTGTTTCCACTGATGGCATTAGCAATGGTGAGAAACAGTAATGGAAAAAGCCATTTGATCTCTTTCTCTCTCTGATCTCATGTGATTCCAAGAAATATTTAGTTGGAGACATATTAGAGAATTATTGTTTTTATTTAATTTTTATTCTGCTTTTTGAGCAAGAGAATTATTTGGTTAGTCTGCATTTTAGAAAATAATCCTAAAGATAGGGTTAAGAAAATGATTGAAGGGAGATAGAGGATATATCAGCAAAATAGTGAAATGCATTATAGTAATCTAGATAAGCCCTCACAGAGTAGGAGGGAAGATTTATTATTAAAAATAATGATTATACTCTAGCTAGTTTGTCTCATCAGATAGAGTGTCGGCCTGCAGACCAAAGGGTCCCAGATTTGATTCCAATCATGGGCACATATCTTGGTTGCAGGCTCCTCCTTGGCCCTGCCCTGGTTGGGGCACTTGGAGGAGGCAACCAATCGATGTGTTTCTCTCACATCGACGCTTCTCTCTGTCTTTCCCTATCTCTTCCACTTACATGTGGAATTTAAAAAACATCAAACTCGTAGAAACAAAGAGTAGAGTTGTGTTTGCCAGGGGTTGTGGGATGGGGGATTTGAGAGATGTTGAATAAAGGGTATTCATATTGAGTAATAAGATAAATACATTCTGGGGATCTAATATATAGCATGGTTACTATAGTTAACCAAACTTTATTATATACTTAAAGTTTCTAAGAGAGTAGATCTTAATTGTCCTCACCACCAAAAAATTCATAATTATATGAGGTGATGAAGGTGTTAACTACTCTTATTGGGGCAATCATTTCATATATGTATGAAATCATGTTTTAAATCATAAATTTACAAAATGTTATATCTCAATAAAACTGGGAAACAAAGATACCCCCATACCCACACAAAGCAATGAATTAATACTAAATTTTAAAAAATGGTTACCTTTTTGGGGAGTAGGTTGAGAATGAAAAAGAAGAGGAATAAAATCATTTTAAGTGATGTTTCTAGTGAATTCTTCAGTTGAATGGTAGGCTCCAGAATATGCATTATATGAATCTTCTTTCTAACTTATGCAAATGTTACTTAAAATTGGTTGTATTTATCAAATCTATTTTGGTAAAGTATATAATAAATAGTAATTTCCTCTTATCTACTTAATAGAAGAAAATACTGTAGGAAGGAATTTTATATTATTGTCCCTGACTCCATTTATTGCATTTTGTTTTATTTTTTAATGTGATGTACTTTAATTCTTTAAAAAATATTTTAAAACATTATAATTATTCAAGTTCTCCTGAGGAGTAAGAGAAAAGTGGATTTCTTAGTTTTTTTTTATTTTTGAGAAATTACAAGCTCATTTAGTGGGGGCTGTACCTAATTATCTTTTATTGTTTTTCAAGTACATTTGCTGTGCTTGACTAGATCATGGTAATAAAAAAACAATAACTAGTAAATATACATATATATTTATGTATTAGTGTTCTGTTAAGCACAAATTTTTTAAAAATCAGAAGCTACTTTACATAAAAAAGAGCAAAATGATGTCAGCATAATAAAAACACATTAAAATGATATGTTTTAATAAAGTAAAAGTAATTTAAAATTAGTTTATTCTAAATGCACATGAAATCAGTATAAAAGAAATTAATTTTCTTCATCCAATTAGTAAAAGAGCATAGTAAAAATACTAAAAAGTGAGGTAAATTGTTTATACCTAGAAGCATAATAAATCAGAAGCAAAATCTGTCAAATGTGAGTCATTGAGAACATCAATCTGTACAATGACTCTGCTGTCAAGTTCAGGTTTGAGGCTTAATCATTTTAAGAACAAGAACGACGTGAGTCATATTTTATCCAAGAGACACTTGGGAACACATATTCATGATGGCACCCTCATAAATTTCTTGAAAATTTGCCTGAAGGTCGATTGACAATGAAATAATAGAGATTTTAAGTTTTGAACAGGTTTCATGAAGGTAGGTTTAATTAATATTTAGCCTGCATTGCTGCATTGTCATTTGGTCTCATGAATATATCCACTGGGAAATATGAGATCATCTGCAAAACTAGTAAAACATATAATAGTCCTGAAGTACACTTAATAATTAAGTGCATGATGTGTAAGCACTGAGTAATATCAAAATATCTGACTCCAGGTCATTTATTCTAAAGGGTTAGCTTTCCTTTTTGATGTTTTATACTGAAAGAAACTAGTTCATTAATTTATAACTACATATTTTTTATTAAGTCATGCATCATACTTATTCAAGGACTATATAATAACACAATTATGGTAGGTTGGGAAATTGGCCACAAATTATTCCCCTCCCTGTATTCACCTCTTTAAATAGTTCCCTTTCACTTTTACTATGGGCGTGGCCATGTGACTTGCTATGTGCATTAGTCTCTGTGGGCTGCTATAACAAAATACTATAGACTGGGTGACTTAAACAACAGTAAAATATATTTTCAGGTACATCTAGAGGTTGGAAGTCCAAGATCAGGGTACCAGCATGGTTGGGATCTAGTAAGAATCTTCTTCTTGGCTTGCAGAAAGCCACCATCTCACTGAGTGTTCCCAAGGCCTTTCCTTGGTGCATGTATGCAGAGAGAAATCAAGCTCCCTAGTGTCTCTTCTTATAAGGCCAATAATTCCATCAGACCAAGTCCTTACCCTCATAATCTAATTACCTCTCAAAGGCTCCATCTCCAAATACCACTACATTGAGGCTTAGGACTTCAACACACAATTTGGGGTAGGTCATAAACAATCAGTCCATACCCTGTGGCCAATGCAACAGCAAGTAGATCCTTGAAAACCATTTGTACATCTGAGCCCCTCCTCTCTTTCTATTCTTGGGACCCTTGTCATTACTACCCTATACACTTGGAATCCAAGCCAGCCGGCTGCATAATGAGCGGCACATGCCTTGTCCCATCTTCATCCTTGCTGACCTAGGCCAGCTCTGTTATGAAGAGAATGACCTGAGAGCCAAAGATCAGGGCTATCACTCTCTCAGACAATTATAACTACAGATTAGCCCCACTCTCCCCACCTGATTGGATCTTTCAAATATTAACACTAGTTTTTATGTTACCTAGACTCGCATGTTGGATATTGTGATATGAATTACCATCAAAGTTCTGCCAGAAGAAGCTTCCTTCGTTGTATCAGTTATTTCACAAATATTTCTCACACAACTACATGGAAGGAGTTCAGTGTGCTAGATTAGGAGTATAATGATGGAACAAGATACAATCTATGACTTCACAGAGTATAAAATTCTTTGAGAAACAACAACAAATCCAGGGCTGGGGTGGAGAGAAAGATTATAATACTGTCTTTATAAGAAGATGGCCATGTGAAGACAGAGAAACACAGGAGAATGCATGGAATTATTTGAACCATCAAACACAAAAAATGATTTGAATGATTATTCTCAGTTCTCCCAATGGTGTTGTACAGATATTAGGCAACTCAATGCACAGGAGATAAGTTAATCTAATCCATTCTAAGACTTATGGCCTGAAGGTATAATTTTCTCACCAAACTCTTGATGAGAAAAACTGGTCTCGGTTGATAACTATTGTATTAGGATGTATAAGTATAATTAAACCAACCAGAAAAAATCATAAATACATTTTGGTTATGTTTTGAATAATGTGCATGATTGAATCAAGTGGGGAGTTGGGGGGAGACAATATATTTTGCAAAGGTTCCTGGTAAAGAGATGCTGAGCTACTTGGAGAACTAACAAATAAAGTTGATTCCCTCTTTCTGTTAGACAACCAATGATGCCCCTGAAAATATCACAGGAAAGTCCTATAGAGACTAAAGTCACTTGGAAGAACTGAGAAACAAAATGAAACTCATAGTTTCATCTTTATAAAATGTTTCTAATATTAAATTCAGTATTATGGGTAAGAAATATAAAGTTTTTTCATTGTTGCCTATCCCCTCCTAGGTTACATGAAATAGTTATTTACTATTTTTATGATTTCAACCTACAGTAAAAAGAAAATATATTAATGAAATGTTAATATAAAATATGTTATTGCTAAAAAATTAAATATACTTAGGACTACCAATGGACAAAGAAGCCTATTTTCCCTGCCAACTTGTCTAGTCTCTAATTAACTCACCTTGCTGAGTTAGGTTTAATTTTGTTCAACCTCATGAGATTCTCATCATCAGTACTTATTCTGTCTATGTTGACAACATGGTCATTCTAGTATATTTCATATCTAGCCTCAAGTAACAACTGAATCTATTGGCCAATTACTGTCTGAAAGAACAGCTCACTGTTAATTATGCCAAAACTAACTCATCATTTTTAGTAGATATTTTACACCAGATATAAAATGCTAAAAATTCTATCCAATAGATTAGCTTCAGTCTAGGTGAAATATTATGTAGCAAAATAATCCTGACATGCATATTATACTGCTCAAAATTCTAAATTTTATAAGAGCCTTGTAAGTTATTTTATAATAGAAGTGATAGAAATGGAAACTTCCTGCCAACAAAATATCCCGTCATAATCAAATCTTTTATACTTTATAGCGCAGAATTCCATGGCTTTGTTAAAGCTTTGGTTCAAATACTTGACTAGATCTAAAACTGAATCTGAATTAAAATCCTCATACTATAAAGTACTCTTGCAGAACAATATTGGTACAGAGCTGGCACAGCCTTCCATCTAGGTAAGCATTCAATAATGCCACTTTTGCAACCCACCCAATTAGAATACAAAGCAGATCTATCTTATTGCAACAGACAATACAGAACTGCCAGCCACTTCAGTTTTGATTATTTGCCATCCAACTTTAGTCAAAAGTCAGTGAGCAGATCAAGATATTTCTGTAAATTTGCATTTGGATATAACTGCTCTGGTGCAAGCACACAGTGATGAAAAATAAAATCTGAAAAGCAAAAAACCAAATTAAATAACTAACCAAAAAAATAATAATAAAAGCAATAACAACAAATATCTCCATTGACCCAAATATGGTGAAACAATGAGTCTGCTGGAATCTGGAACAGGAAGCAGGCAAGGAGGCAGAAGTTCATGTTCTGCCTAATAGAAGGGACTGAAGTTCCAATTTCTACTTTTTGTAGAGAATGTCTATTTCATCTGTCCCATTGTTGTATCATGAAAGCAGATACTTGTTTATTAGACTTCACAAGTCCACAGATGGAGAGGAATTTTGCCCCTGGAAGGGCCAAACCCCAGTCTCATCCATACTAATTTAGCTAGAAGTTGATGCTGAAATGGTTAAGATTTGGGGGATATTGGAATTAGGTGAACATATTTTTACATGGGAAGGACCTGAGTTTGGCGTGGGTCAGAAGGAAGACTGTTATGGGTTGAATTGTGTCCCTCAATTAAAATATGTTTAAATCCTAATCCCAATACCTCTGGATGTGACCTTATTTGAAAATAGGTAATATAATAAGTCAAGGTAAGGTCATACTGAGTAGAGTGGACTCCTCAGCCAATATGACAGGTGTGTTTATAAGAAGATGGCCATGTGAAGACAGAGAAACATGGGGGAATTCCACATGGAGACAGAGGCATAGATTGGAGTGATGCTGCTACAGCCTGGGGCTACCAGAAGGTAGAAAAGGAAAGGAAGGATCCTCTCCCTAGAAGTTTCCAAGAAAGCCAGCCTAGCTGACACTTTGATTTCAAACTTCTAGCCTCTAGAACTAAGAGATAATACATTTCTGTTGTTTTAAGCCACCTCATTTGTAGTTCTTTGTTATGGCAGCCCCAGGAAGTGCTCTGTAATTTTTATAGTTTACAAGGTAGTTTTATATGAATTCACATGGTTCTCATATTAAACAAGTGAAGGAAACACTACTATTACTGTTATAACCCCACTTATAGCCCACCTGACAAGAGGTTCTTACAAGGGTATGTGATTTACCTAGGATTTGCAAAGCAAGCTAACTGTAATGGTGGCATTTTGAGGTAAGTTTCCCAACACCTACTCCTTTTACAACATTTGAAAACATAGACACTCTCTATCTCTCTCATTTTTAGATGGAGTGTGTGTGTGTGTGTGTGTGTGTGTGTGTGTGTGTGTGTCTTTAATATCTGTGGGTAACTGCCAAAGGGTCTCGGTGAACTTTTTAACAATTCATGGAAAACATTGGATAATGGGCTAAATGAGCAGAGACAAACTTTTTGATGGTAACCTGATTTGCATATTCTCAATAAAAAAGTGAGAAGTAGATGAATATCCACTGGACACAGCCAATAGCTCCTATATATTAAATATGTACAAGCCAGATTCTGAATACAACTATCTAATAATCAAGACAAATTGAAGAGTCTACTTAAAAAAAGATAAGAAATCTATACATACTCAACTTAAAGAAAGTCTTAATTGTTAAAATTTCCAACTTAGTTTTTAATTATCTTAAGTCAAATACTTGTTTTATACTTAGATTGCTTCACACTTTAAATGAAGATGCTTCATATTTCTCGATATATTTTTATTTTACCCATATTTTAAATTTTCTAAATTAGTGAAACTTTAGCCACCTGAACATTTAACTTACATATTATGAACCTGTCAGCATGGCTTATTATGTTAAGTGAAATAAGCAAATCAGAGAAAGACTCACAAAATAGAACCAGAGGCATAGACATGTGGAACAGACTGACAGAGGTCAGAGGGGAAAGGGAAGGGGAGACTGGATGAAAGAAGGTGAAGGGATTAGTCAAAGAACATATATGCATAATACATAGACACAGACAACAGTGTGGTGATGGCCAGAGGGAAGGGGTGACAGGGGTTGGGTAGATGTGAGCAAAGAGGGGTTGGGATGAGGACATTGTAACAATGTCAACAATAAAAGTAAAGTTAAAATAAAAGAACTGGCAGTACTCTTTTCTCTAACCTTGAGAACATAAATATACATAAGGAAATACATAAACAGACCCATGGACTGGATTATATAAATTATAATAAATTGATACACAAATTTTAGGAATGCCAAGGGTGAATCTGGAAAATATCATTCCACAACCATACCTTAAATAACAGTGCTATTTAGCTATACCTCCAAATAGAAATGTATTAAGGAATAAAATATGATTCCCCTTTCAAAAACAGCAGACTCATTGACCAATAAACCATTAACTCTATTTTTGTCAACTGTTAAATATTTGTTCTTCAGTGTGCCTACTAACTCCACATTTCCATTGTATAATCATCAATCATTGCCTGACATTTCATTTCTGTTCAAGAGAAATATAAATGGAAAATTGCATATGTAGCACCATAATAATGTTTAGCTTTTGATGCTTGCTTGTCTTTATCACTTGAGTCTGAATACAACCAAAATAAGTTTTCTTGCCCTGGAATACTTGTTAAATAAAGATAACAATGTCCAAACACTTTAGAAAGAATAGAAGAAACTCTCTATATAAATCCATCTAATTTGTTGCTTCATTGGTTTAAGCAATGTACCTCTTTATGTTGAGAATTCAGTTAAGAATATGATTAATCTGTAAAGGTACAGAGCAGATACTTTCATTGTTAGAAACTAGCCTTAAAAACTGTAAAATTTAGTAAGCAATGTCTTTTAATTACATCTAAATTATACAGATGGCATCACCTGAATTACAACTATATAATAACTTCATATTTTGCCATAATACAATCACAAATGTTTTGGAAACTTATTGCCTAAGCCCCATAATTAAGCCTAATTTATTTTTACAATTTGTTCAGCAAAGTGCACATAGATATTTATAAATCATTATGACTTTGAAGAAGAAAAATAAGATTACTTTTGATATTTACATATCAATAAAAGTGAAATTTTAGTGGTTAAAGATTCAGTGTTGTTTTCAAAATTTCAATGTTCGGCAAACTTTAAAAATTTCCTGACTAATGAAAACTTGGAAGACTATATAATGTACTGTATTATTTTTAAGTAATTATGATTAATCATCTGTCAGCAAAGAAGTTTAAGGATGACAATGGTTTCATAAAAACATTTAAAAATTCTATTTTCCTAATACAAGTATAGGATCCTTCATTAGCTTCAACTTCATACAACTCAAGAACACAATCTTTTTCTATCAGCCAACATTATACTAGTAAACAGTTTTCCTCTGTTCTTTCATTAAGCTCAGAACATGAAATCATTTTATATTAAATGGATTGGAAAAAAAAACAACACATGTCTATAATCTACAGAATAGTTTAACATGTCACAATTTGTATAATTTAAAAGTTACCTGAATAGAGACAGAACATGAGTTTGACACTTTTCTCGGGGCTCAGAGGCAACTGATCATTAACTTTTAGCCAGAGGCAACCTTGCACACAATCTCAAGAGACTCTGCTTTGCCCTTCCCTCTGTCTTCTCTCAAATAGGGGAAAGGTAACTCTCTCTCTTCTTGAAGAACTTGTTTTGACACTCAGAGTTAGTTCATACTTTTCACAGTTAAAGTTAACTTGGCTTAAATTATATCCTAGGTCAAAGAAGGTGACCAAGTCTGGCCACTGGAACTGTTCAATTTAATCTTTGGATTCTCTGATGTTGATACATCCACATTTTCAGCTGATGTAAATGATGCACAAAACACATTGTGAAAGTACTGTATACGTAATGTTCCAGGGAATCTTCACCGAGTCTGAGACTAGATAACTCCGTAAAGTTATGGACAATAATAAAGAAGCCAAGGTCATGTGCTGAATCCCTTGAGAGCCAGTTAGTTTCATTGTGTTGCCTACATTATACTCATTACTCCGCCAGTCATTCTGTAAATGCATGCCTTCTGTCACAAAAGTCCTCCCTAACAGTGATGGTGAATCTGATGGGTCAGTGTTGCCTTCTTTGTTTTTGAAGAAATTACAATAACCTTTGGAGAAATAAAGAGCTATTGTTTTGTTTGTTTGTTTCTAAATATATTTTTATTGATTTCAGAGAGGAAGGGAGAGGGGGAGAGAGAGGAACATCAATAATGAGAGAGACTCATTGATTGGCTGCCTCCTGCACATCCCCCACTGAGGATTGAGCCCCCCAACCTGGGCATGTGCCCTGACCAGAATCCAACTGTGGACCTCCTGGTTCATAGGTCGATGCTCAACCACTGAGCCACACTGGCCAGGCAAGAGCAATTGTTTATTGGGTGTGTCTCATATTTTAGGTAGGTATTTTACCAAACAATTTACAACTATGATCATTTTCTAAACCATATAAGATAAGCACATATATCATATGGGTATGAAAATAGTGAAGTTCAGAGTTTTGGTTACTTATATAGAGTCATATAGCTAATAAGCACTGGGGTCTGGATTCTATTTCTAGTTTGTCTGGATCCAACGTCCATTTTCCTCTCCATTGAACAGCAGTCCAACCTTTCCATGGTCAGTGGGTGCTGGGGATTTGGTTTTCCATGTGAAAGATGCCTTTATTTGGATCTATGCACTAACAATAGCCTGTTGTAAAATGTGTTTCCCAGCGATTTTAGTAGGCTGCATTTCTAAATGTATATAACGGTCATAATAATAAAATAAACAATCTCTGGACATTTCCTATAATTTAACCAAATAAAGCAAGTACTTTTACAAAATAAGATCTGGTATTTTTCTGCCTCTTCCATTAAACACATTAGTTCAAAAAATAAAATAAAAGCATCAGGAAATTTTGTGCAGTTCAAAATTAAACACACACTAAGATTGTAATACACTGAACAAATTGTACTATGAATAGCACAATTATGTAGTACATCTGACAATAAAAAACAGATATCTTTACTGAGAACTCTTCAAATACCTTTGTCCCTAACACAGCAAAGTACTTAATAGCTAGTAAGTGTTCAATCCATTTATTTAGGGTAAAGTTACCTGAAGTAATAATATAGGTGATTTATCAATTAAATATAACTTCATTTTGTACTCTACAGAGACCCCTCAAAGGACTTTCTTTTTCAAAAAAGGTGAAGGATGCCTGGCCGACATGGCTCAGTGGTTGAGCGTTGACCTATGAACCAGGGAGTAGCGGTTCGATTCCGGTCAGGGCACATGCCTGGGTTGCAGGCTCCATCCTCAGTGTGGGGCATGCAGGAGGTAACCCAACTGATCAATGATTCTCTCCCATAATTGATGTTTCTGTCTCCCTCTCCCTTTTCCTTCCTCTGAAATCAATAAAAATATATATTTTTTAAAAGGTGAAGGAATAAAATTTCAATAAGGTTGTTTGCTTTATCAACTACTTTTATATAACACAAATATGAACAATAAGACTCAATTTCATGCAAACAAATGATTATTAACTTTATGAAGTAAACATGTTATTAATAACAAGAATGCTAAATTTAAAAAGGCCTTATATATAATTACATTTATTACTTAGTATTATTATAAAAACTTCTATAGTTAAAAAAGAATTGCAAAGATATATCTCAGTTTGATATGTAACATTATACTATCAAGGAAGTAACTTGACAACATTTCTTTTTCAAATGTGTCCTCCTACGCTAATTTTTATATATTAGAATTTTTATATATATTTTGTTTTTCTTTTGTATGATTTTGCATAACTTACAATAATAAATCCTTAAAAAATTACTATCTAAGTGATAGAAACTGGGGTCTGTTAACTTTATAGAGCCTGTTAGAAAAGTTTAAAGAGCTGTAATTATATATTTGTGTTTTTTTCACATGTAGAATTCATTTTTCTTCACATAAGTTATTTCTCCTACTAAATTATTAACAACTTAAGTATTTGTTTTTATCAAATCTACCAAAAATTCAAAATTTCCTAATGTAAAGTTAGTGTTTGCTGAAGTAGAAAAAAAAATAACAAGTATCACTAAGTGACTTTAATATGCAACTTTTAACACCTATGTAATCACAGTAAAACTTCAACAATTTTACTCATTTTGTTTACAAGACGTACATCTGAGTTAAACTACAGAAAATCAGGCTGAGTTAAATCACCGAGTTCTGCGGGGTGAGAGGTAAATGCAGACTGTGGTATTTGCTACATAAACCTTTGAAAAAGGAAAAGGCAACTGCACCAGGAGCCCTGGGGAGAGAATAGCTGAAGGTGACTAACCTTTGCCAAGGTTACAAACTCTCAAGAGTAATTCCAAAAGTACGCTAAAGTGAGCTTTTATTTTTTAATTCCAGTTTCCAAAATTCTTCAATAATGTAGGTTCAGGACAGAGAGGAAATACAATCTCGGGGGGAGACCATGATGAAGAGCAAGTGTGCTCTTGGAACAGGTTTTTAATTCCGAGTTTCAAACAAGACAATATGTTCTTGGCAATGAATTTGTTTGTAGTATTATTCCCAAATTATATCCAGCATTTGCGCATTTCCCTTGTGAGATTTTGATGTTTTTTTGCATTATGACTAAGGAGTGAAAAGTGAGGTTATATGGAAAGCCCAGATTCTTCATCTGAATTAAAAGTGCAAGAAATTCCCCAGGGCAGAAAGCTCAGGCATATATTTTGGGTGAGGAAAGGCAGTAAACTAGTCAGAAGGCACAAAAATTAGATTCCTCACAAATACCATGAAAACCTTCTAATGGATTCCTTTACTCATCTGGATAAAAATTATCCCCATATTCTTTTTTCTGGAGAAAAAGTACCATAATTTTAACATTCATTTAGCAAAATTGACTGTGATCCTATTACGTTCTGAATTCTAGAATTATAATGGAGCTAAAAGTCAGCACCTACAGGAGAAAAATGTCCAAATTTATTCCCTGATTTAATTATCCTTCAGAATTATAATGTAAAAAGGAATTTTTAACTTGATAAGCATAAAAGGGGGAAAAAAGCATTTAATTAAATTTGTCTTCGTGGAATAATTTCTTTAAGACCACAGAGAAATATAATAGGAGCAAGGTGGTCCTAAACACAGAATATACACGTCTACTATCATTTTAATAGGTTCCCCCCTTTTTGCTGCTGACAGTGGCTCACTACTAATAGAACAGAATTATTAGAAGTGATTTGAGTACATAGAACATTTAAGACCCTTCTTTTCTTTAACTGTTATCCAGTCAATAGGAGATATTACTGTTACCATGGTAATTAGCTAGTTATTAATATTAATAATAAAATATGAACAAAGGGAAGGCCAAACATTATAAGCGTGGCCATCTGGGCAGCTTCACCAGAAAGCTGCAAATTTATGCTCCCCAGGGAACCACTAGTCCATTCTTTGCAAATCACTAGGGAGAGGAAAGTGGGCACCTATGTGCAGTAAAGTGCAATGAAGGAAAAATACATGCCTATCAGTCTAACCTGGAAACAAAGATCATTGGCTAAGAGTGTGGAACCCAATGCCTGCAAAACTCGGGGAATACATAATCTCCAGACAAAGGAATTTTCTCTCTCTTGTTCTCTAGCTTTGCTCATGGCAGGAGGCCCACTTTAACCAGCAATAGGTGAGGACACGGAGAACACCCCACCGATAACATGCCATGTTCAGCTAATACAGGAAGCATGTTCATAAAGAAAGTGCTTTAAAAATCTTCTCTAGACCAGAACCTGTGATTTCACTTAGCTCGCTGATGTCACCCTCAGCATGCACTGTGGTCTCACGGCTTTCTATTAAATAAATGCACCAACATTTGGCCAGTGACTCAGCTCAAAAGTCTCAGAGTCAGCAACACTGTCTCTCCCTCTCTACCATCAAATCAAAGTTGTCAATTCTAGTAGATTCTACTTCCACATAGGTCTCTAGTTAGTTATTAACAAAAGAGAAGGGAGCAAAATGGACTAAGCCTGATTAAGTCTAGAAGCCACAGTTTCAGAGACACCCCAGGGACAGCCACATCCTCCACCAAAGAGACATTAATCCCCAAGCAGGCAGGGAAGACCAGCTTTCCAATCTCCCGGGGAGAACAACTGGCCCATTAGCCAGGATTACAAGGGTCGGGGGGTTGGAGGGAAGGAATAAAGAGTGAGGGAGAAGTTCTAACATGTGCATGCACAGAAGAATCCAGATGAAGAGGCGAAACGACGAGGCATGCAAAGTAGAAGCCAAAAGAGGAGGAGTCTAGCCTGAGAAACGCTGGGGAGAAGATCAGATAGGATAAGGGCACGAAACCCTGGAAGATCCTGGAAAGTGATTGGATAGTTTGAAAGAAAGTTTACTCCTCTCCAAGCCTAAGTAACTATAAACAAAGGTTAACAAAGACCAGAGGCTTTGGCACTCTCTCCCTTTAGCAGCTGCTGGGGGCCCAAAGTACAGGGCAGATCACACGGGACAGGAACAGACTGTGCTGGACCCCTGGAGCCTCAGGTGCTGAGGTTTTGGTCCGGGGCCTCTTTCTGGGCTTGGTGGGGACAAGTGCAAGCCTACAGGCCCAGAAGCTGGACTTCTTCTGCAGCAAGAGGGCACTGAGCCACCTGCCTGTGGATGAGACCGTGGGTTCCTGGGAACAGTCTTTTGTTTTCACCCCAATAAATCTTGCCACTACACCTCAAGTCCTCCTGCATGTGTAGCCTGGGAATGCATTCCCTGCAATACTGTGGAAAAACCCTATTTCATCAGGCAACAAATCTATTTCCTTTCCTTTTTCCTACAGGCACCACTTAATTTCCATCAGTTTGGTAGCTTTCCAATTGTTATCCCAACTTCCAATCTCTCTACTTGCATAAAGCCTCAATATCTTTGACTAAATTGTACAGTTAATACAAGCTCAGACCATTACACACTTGTTATTAAAACAGGTCAATAACTCTTCACCTCCTCTTACCAACACCCAAACACCACAAACATCAGTGTGTGCATTGCACGCACACACACACACACACACACATACACACACACACCAAGGGATATGAAATAAAATAATATGATCAAGTTCATAGTTCTATCTATTGCTGAAGGCAATAACACTAACATAGGTGTTTTGATGTGCTTTGGCTTTTCACTGCCATTAGTAAGCTAAAAGCCATTATTTCTCCTGGTTTTAAAAACACTACAAAGGCATTAGACATTTAAAAAATCGAGTATATGGAGTTTAAGGCAACACTGCATCCACTGGCCCATTCGCATGTCACTCACCAGGTATGAGATTCGTCCACACTTCAAAATAACATTATATCTTTAGTAAAAGTAAATTAAAGCTTTAAAATTTTTAAATAAAATTTTATTTTAAATGAAAGCACAAAACTTTCAAATGCTGATACCATGGACTATAAATAAGAAAAGTAGAATGGCTATTGTCAAAACGACTAGAGCTAACAAATGGTGGCGAGGATGTGAGGAAAAGGGAACCCTGGTGCACTACTGATGGGAATGCAAATTGGTGCAGCCACTATGGAACACAGTATGGAGATTCCTCAAAAATTAAAAATAGCTGCCTTAACCAGTTTGGCTCAGTGGATAGAGCGTCAGCCTGTGGACTGAAGGGTCCCAGGTTTGATTCCGGTCAAGGGCATGTACCTTGGTTGCGGGCACATCCCCAGTAGGGGGTGTGCAAGAGGCAGCTGAATCGATGTTCCTCTCTCATCGATGTTTCTAACTCTCTATCCCTCTTCCTTCTTCTCTGTAAAAAGATCAATAAAATACATTTTTTTTTAAAAATTAAAAATAGAACTACTGTGTGATCCAGCAGTCCCACTTCTGGGTATACAGATAAAGATGAAATCACTATCTTAAACTGCACTCCTGTGTTCATCACAGCATTATTCACAATGGGCAAGATATAGAAACAACCTAAGTGTCCATGGATGGATAAATGGAAAAAGACATGTACATCTATAACAGAAGATAAAGACATTTGTATTATATGTAAGTAATTCAGACATTAAAAAAATAGGAATTCTGCCTTTTGAGACAGCATGGATAGACCTTGAGGATATTGTGCTGAGGGAAATGAGTCAGGCAGAAAAAGGCAAATACTGTACTTACATATGAAATCTATAAACAGAGAGTAGACTAGTGGTGGCCAAAAGCTGAAGGGTGGGGAAAGAAATGAGATGTGCTAACTTCCAATTATAAGATGAATAAGTGCCAGGGATTTGTGTGTGTGTGTGTGTGTGTGTGTACAGCATGGTGACAACAGTTAACACTGAACTGTTTACTTCAAAGTTGCTAGGAGAGTAGAGCTTTGATGTTCTCACCATAACAACAAAATGGCAATTATGTAAGGTGACCAACATGTTAATTGACTTTATCATGGTAAACATTTTACAATATACACTTGTTTCAAGTCATCTCAGTGCACACCTTAAACTTACACAATGCCATATGTCAACTGTATCTCAACAAAGCTGGGGAAAATAAAGTAATCTAAAATCACATGGCAAAGGCAGTTTATAGGAGTCAGAGCCATGCCCTAGGACTTGATAAAATTCCTGTGGTTCCATTTTTTTTTTTATTTCTCTCTGCTTTCCTCTGTAAACAGACTTCCTTGGCGTCCACTTAAGCAGAAGACAGAACCCATGGACCTGTTTTGCCTTCTCTGGACTTTTATCAGGGCCCAGTCTCCTCACTAGCCTTGATCCATGGAGAACAAGCTATGCCTACTATGGTGTAACAGAACTCCTTGCTATCCTTCTTCACCCTATTCTGAAGGATTAAAAAGAAAGCATTTGATCTAGTGTGAGAAAGCTTGTGTGCAAACCTGCACTCTTCTTACCTTGAACAAATTCCCTAACCCCTCTGAGTTTCAGGCGTCTCACCTTCGGACTTCATATTTCCTAATGGAGACACTTCTGTAAAATGACACTTCAGTCTGTTCCACATCTGATTGTTGACTTTGGAAGAAAAAAATCTAAGCAAGCTTAGTACGGACATTTCTTTTTCATATGTGCCCTCCTACAAAGTAGGGTCTATACTACATAATAATTTTGTCAGGGCTGATTCTGCTCATACAAAAGGAAAGCCTAAGTTTTGGAGATGAGTTCAAATTAGAAACTCCATTAGTAGTTGAATCTATCCCCCCCCCCTATGTTAATGAATCAATATTTAGTGAGTAGCTAGCATATAAAAGTTATGTTTTGAATAGTAGAGATGCCAGGATAAATAAGACAGGTTCTCTTTTCTCATACAGTCACTCTTCCATGATGGAAGGCAGATTCATGCACAGTTAACAAGCCAGAATTATTAAAGGAAAAAAAGAGGTATAAAGTATTATTAGAGTTCTCATATACTGAAATACATTATATAATTTAACTCTACCTCAACCATTCACATATTCTATAGGTAAGAAACAAAATCATGACACCTATTCAAGGCATCTGCCATAACATCATAAAGCTGTTCAGCATTGTTAGAATTCCATGATCAGGGTAAGCTTCCCTGTATCTGAAACCAATATACTTATTAACCAGATTTTCCATGGACACATGAGCAAATGTGACTGATTTGCTCATAACAGGAAGTCTCAAGTCATTCTTTCTGGACCATAACATGAATGGAGAAAACAAAATATAATTTTAAAATGTCCTAGGTTTAATACTCTGCCAAAAGTGTATATATCTGACCCATTCAGACTTAAAAGAAAAAAGCCTAATCATTTGATAATCAGCATTAACATCTACCCACAAAATCTACAATCCATGTAAAATAAATTACAAAGATCTCCACACAGTTAAGTCTGCCCTGAAGCAAGCCCTCTTAACTTTCTGTGATGTTTACTGGTATCCAGGCAAAGGACATACTAATTAGTGAAGTATGGGAGGAATGGGATTATAAAATAGAAATTGAAGGAATTGACTAAAGAGCAACACTAAGATGCCATATACATTTGCGGAAAAACAAGTTTCATTTAATTAAAAGCACAGAATGCGATTATTTGTGTCTGTTTTTTAAACACATATCAATAGGTCTGTGATTGAAGTTGATATTCTGGATATATAGTCTTCGTCCTCAACTCATAAGGAACAGGCAGGAACAAATCAGTTCCCTTAGTTAAACCATGTATCCAAGGGAACCATATGATGTATTGTGAGAAACCTCAACAATCAAACACTTAGAACGGACAAAAATTAACAAATCAAAGAGGCAAATAGCTCCATGATTGACCTAATATCACCTTGGCATCAACCACTCTACTCTCAGATTTGCCAGGCTGTTTTAGTTTTCTATTGCTACTATAAACAACTACCACAAAGTGAGTGGCTTAAAACAACACAAATTTATTATTTTACAGTTCTGGAGGTCAACAGTCTCACCGGGCTAAAACCAAGCTATCAGCGAAAGGCTTGGAAGAGAATTGGCTTTTCCTGCCTTTTCCAGCTTCTGAAAGTCACCCGCATTCCTTGGCTTGTGACTGCGTTCCTCCATTTTCAAACCGTCAAGGTTAGGCTCAGTCCTTTTCATGCTCTCACTTCTCCTTCATTTATCAAGTCCCTGGTGATTACCCTGGTCCCATACATATGATCAAAGATAATTGCAAGGTCATTTCCTTAGATTCCACTCATAATTGTATTGCACTTGTTTAGAAATTTTAGGTGATAGTACTTATTAAGGGTGCAATGTCATTTAAATGGCACTTGTAATGTTACCTGATTTGACCAGAGAACCTTAACATTGTAGTCTCAAATGAATGGAACTTGGACTGGCAGTCAATCTGCTTACTGTGTAAACTCCAAGACTGTAATAAGAAGACGATGTGCACAGAACTGTCTCATTTAGTAAATAGCACATGAAAACATGCCAATCCACATGCCAAGAACTTCCTTATAGTAATAATTAGAATTTAGAACCAATTTTAAAATAATATTTTTTTAAAATTACTGGTATTATGTATACAACCTAATTTTATATACTAGTAGTTAAGTTAACATGTTTAAGGATATAACATCTTACTATAATTAACTTTATTTCTTTCTTTAGTGACTACCAGTGAAATATACAATTCTGAACTCATTTCATTTACAGAGATGACGATATATTGGTATTATTTGCTACAATCCACATTTGCCTGTGTAATCACATTCTTTACCCCATGCCTAAGAAACAACCTTCATAGTTTATCTAATGTGAGATAAAATGTTACTAATATTTGAGAATGATGAGATAAAAAAGTTTTATTTTCTTTCCTTTTTATCTTAACTATAAACTTATTTTTAAAATGTGAGTTTTTTCTGGCCGGCGTGGCTCAGTGGTTGAGTGTCGCCCTGAAATGTTACTAATATTTGAGAATGATGAGATAAAAAAGGTTTTTTTTTCTTTCCTTTTTATCTTAACTATAAACTTATTTTAAAAATGTGAGTTTTTCCTGGCCGGCGTGGCTCAGTGGTTGAGTGTCGCCCTATGAACCAAGAGGTCATGGTTGGATTCCCAGTCAGGGCACATGTCCAGGTTGTGGGCTCAATCCCCAGTGGGGGGTGTGCAAAAGGCAGCCGATTGATGATTCTCTTTCATCATTGATGCTTCTATCTCTCTCTCTCTCCCTTCCTCTCTGAAATCAATAAAATTATATGTTTTAAAAAATGTGAGTTTAGAAATTCCCTGATTTTACTCTAGAATATTAGAATATCAGACTTAATTTTCATTTACAATCATTTTCATGCAATTTTAATTTTACAGTATTTTGCTGTGCAAAAATAGGGCAACAAAAGTTTTCTCATTTCCTTTCATGTGTACCTTTTCTTAAACAAAAACAAAAAAAGACCCTAAAAGGAATCTGTTCCTTGCCCTGCGGGTATTGCTCAGTGGTTGAGCATCAACCTATGAACTAGGAGGTCACGGTTCAATTCCCTGTTAGGGCACATGCCTGGGTTGCCAGCTTGATCCCCAGTAGGGGGCATGCAGGAGGCAGCCAATCCACGATTCTCTCTCATCATTGATGTTTCTATCTCTCTCTCCCTCTCCTTACCTCTCTCTCTGAAGTCGATAAAAACATATTTTTTTAAAAAGCTTGTGTTTGGGCTGGTTCAGGGGAGGGCAGAGGGCGCAAGTGGTGCGGGGACTTCGGCCCCTGTGGGGGCTCATGGGGCGGGAGGCCATGGCCTGCCTGGGAATGGGGGGTTTGGGGGAGTAAGGCAAGGAGATGGATAAACCAACCATCATATCAGGATGTCTCTTTCTTGCTGCCAATATTTTCGCCATCACCAGCATCACCAACCTCAACTGGATCAACACCGGGGAGTCCGAGGGAGCACTCACTGTGGGCCTTGGTGCGACAGTGTCAAACAGTCCATGAACTAGAGACCATATATGCATCCCACCTCAGCTTCCCCAGGACTGGGTCACCGCACTGTTTTTTATAACCACACTGTTTGCTGGTGGCTTCCCACTGGTGAAGAGAAGCTAGCCACCACTGGTGAAGAGAAGCTACAAAATATGCTCGATGGATAGCATTCACTGGAATGATCCTTTTCTGTATGGCTGCCCTAATATTTCCAATTGAATTTTACATCAATGAAGTCAGAGATCAACCTTATAAATTACCCAACAACAGAGCAGTTGGGTCCTCATATTGTGGACGAAAGGGGGCAAATGCTGACCTGACAAGCTCAGGGAAGGCCTGCATGGAGGTCTTGCAAACTCAGAGACCTAAAGTAACCACAAAGGATGGTCTGAAATTAAACTTTATCTAAAAGCAGTTATGGAGGGTAGTTACATCCTAGGCCGGTATCTTCACCGACAAGGTCAACCTTTACCTTAACTGAGCCTATCTGTCTTTTTGCATCTGTGATAACATACCCTTGAAATGTCTAGGTAACTTGTAACTACCCTTTTTCCGGACCCCTTAGGGCACAACCTAATGTGCCTGGGTGCCAGGACAGATACCACAAATCCCTTCATTATCATGTTAATTGTTCCTGCACCCACCTAAGTATGTGTCTATATCCAATCCCAGAGGTTTCCCCCGCTTTGCTTTCTCCTGCCTCTCTAGTCTATCACCAATGGATTTCATGTAACCCATCTATGTCCCTCCTTTGATTGCAATGCATAAATATAGATGTAACTCTCCATTCTCCGGAGCACTGACCTAATCTGTTAAGATATTGCTTCCTGGCAATTGTCGACAATTTGGCTCAAATAAACTAACAAAAATTCTTTACAGGTTTGAATGTTTTTTTAACGTTAACAATATGTACTTTTTGTCTTATCAATTTTCTTTACAACAGTAGGACCTCTGTTTGCTGGCAGAATTTGTTTACCAGGCTGATGAATGTCTAAATTGCTTGACATTTTTATTATTTTAATTTAATTTAATTTTTTTTTAGGTTTGGAGGGTAGGAAGGACAAAGGCAAGGCATCTCAGCAGTCCTCGCTTCGAAAGATGCTTAGATGAAACTGATGCTGAAAAAAAAAAAAAAGCTTTGATTTATTCTCACTATGCACTTTGGATTTTTTTTTTTTTTAAAGAAAGCCTTTTCCATAACCAGATGCAGACAATATTGACTAACCGCCTGAGCATAATTTCGGGCAGTCAGGTCCGCACTGTGGTAGTCGCCTAGTGACGGAGAACGCTTTCTGCTGAAAAGCATGTGACCCTTTGTGACTCTGTTGTTCCATTTTTAACATCTAATGATTCACTTGAGGGAAAAAAAATCTAGATATTTATGAATTATTGTAGACCAGAGGGATGTAAGAGAAGTTCCTGTGGGGCTGGCCTCACCTCCTAAGAAATTAGTGTTCACACTTCCTTGTAGTAGTATGGGCCTGGGGCACCAGTGGGGATTGCCATTGCATTACTGCACCAAGAAGCCAATAGATCAAAACTTGTTTGCTAAAATGTATGTAAAAATTCTGAAATTCCCTATTCTCTGTGTACAAAACAAAAAATTCAAACACCAAGAAACATGTTACTGGGGGTGGGTGGGGGAAATGTTCCTTATACTAGTATTTATATAAATATATATATACATATATATGTGTGTGTGTATATATATATATATATATATATATATATACACACATATATATATATTATATATATTTTGCTGGGGAAAAAGCATGTATTTATGGACTGATATGTAAAAAATAAGGACTAATTTTACAGTTACATAATCATATCTACTAAATAAATATTTTAATGAAAGGTAGTTAAAAAGAAATAAAATGTTTTTTATTTATTTTGGCATGCCTTTTTAACTTCTGAGTAACCTTCACCTTCTGCAAAAGTTAGTATATATGACTCTTTTGAATAATTTCTAAACCATATATATGTTTTACAAAGACTTTTAATTATTGAAAAAACAACAACTTGCTTTATAATTCCCTTAATATAAACCCAATACTAAAAGCTTTGGTTATATCTCTAGAAAAGTCCAAAAGCTAAGAGAAATTCCATTATGGAAAATCAACACAAAGAGGAAGCAAAAATACAGGCATCTCCCAGCCTCCAGAAAGCTGAGTTAATGTCCAATATTTTATCTCATTATCAGGTATAAAAATATGATATTTTTAATCTTGTAATTTAAATGGCCATACTTTTTAAAAAGAACCAGCAGCTATTTCAATATTGCTTTTTTAATACTCTGTGGTATATAAAGTTTTATGTCTGGTACATGGTCATCTCATAATTATTAACTTGGGAACTTTAGTTGTAACTAAAATGCAATAGTCAGGGTTCATGATCTTTTCTAACATGAACAAGTTTAAATTAAGAAATAAATAAAACATGTTTTTACAAAGGTGTTTATTAAAGGAGCTAAATATGTATGATGTAGAGGAAGAAATATACAGGGTAAGTTACAGTTGTAACATTCTTTTGAGTTAATAAAGCTATTGTAATAATCATAACCTGCATGTCTTTTCCCATATGAATGACTGTAAACTTACTTTTGCCCACTCCTCTATTATTCATATTTACACATGGTTGGTTATTACCTATAGACTAATAAAAATAAAAATTTATATAACAGCTTAATAGGTAATTTTATTGACATATTTGACAAAATAGAAAAAAAAATCCTCCTAAGTTAAGGAACTGTTTTTAGAGACCAAAGTAAAGTTAAAAGGAATATTTAACACTATGTAAATCCACACTCAAATTTTCAGGAGAAAACAGCAGATAATCCTACTCTCTTAGGAGAAAAAAAAAACTTCTCTTTAACTTAACAGCATCATCCAACCATGTTTTTAAATATTTAGTGTTCATTAGGGCTTAAGAAAAAATTTCTTGAATGAAATATTCATTAACACCTAATTAATAATTCCATAGTTTATGATAGCAGTTAGCATTAGCAATTAAGTCAAAAAAATAACTGAGAACCCATCCGGTATTTTCCTTTAAATCGCCTTCTTTTCTTTCCCCACAAACACAGAAGACATGTTTGTTTTGGAAACAAATGGCAAACCCTACAAGAGAACTTAAAGTGAATTATAAATAATCAAGGCAAACATGTAAAATCACATCAGCTGATCAGTGGCTGACTGACCCAAGGTTGAAGCATGTGAGAGCATTATGGCAAGCTGAAGAATTTCTTTTGCTGTTAAATGACAGGCAAGAGCACCACACCAACTCACACTCTTAGATATCCAAAAACAAATCCATTGTTTTAAGTTTACACAACCACCAAAGGTGATCTTTGAAAGTCACAGGAGACACAGTCTCTAAAGCTATTTATTTACAACTACCGTATATAGCCATTTTCATGACCAACTTGAAGGAATTCTACTGCACGCCTTAATAAGTACTATAACCTAAAATTTCTAAACAAGTGCAATAAAATTATGGGTGGAATCTAAGGAAAGGACTTACACCATCTTAAAATGAAAATAAATTGAAAAAACACTAAGTCAAATAGTTTCGATTGCAGAACTTTAGCAAAAATATTGAATGCACTAATCTTACTTACATATCTTTGTTATGGAAATATAAATTGTCTGCCCTTCTAAATAAGGGGAGTCTCAATGAGAGAAAATCAATTGGTATTAAAAACAAATATAATTTCCTTAGCACCACACTGAAAATTAACCATGAAGAGGGACAAAACCAAAACACATTTTGAAAGCATATCTTAGTGAGCTTGTCTTGGTGATGTGTCACCATAAATGGTTTATCTAGCTCTATGATGCAGGTAGGGGTAGCTGTGAGGGGGACTCATATGGGAAAATGTGAATCGGAGCCAAAAGGTAGCAGCTTCTGTTAGCTACCATTTCCCCTGCAGCCAAATTGACATTTATGTTTTATTCGATGAAGCAAATTGTACACCAGAGCCTTTAGCAATACTATTTTTACATATGATTCGAGTGGATAAATAGGGTGTGGTGCTCTTAAGAATGTGCCTTGAAGATCTCTGACGAGAGGAAGTATAATTGACCAAGCGCCCAAGCTGCTGAGCTCGGAAGTCCATTGCTGGATTTAGAGTCCACACTTCCCAGGGGCTGCACCCAGGCTACATCTAAGCAAACAGGGACACTAAAGCAGGAGATTCCTAAGGTAGATGGAACTCCTCTGATGACTGATTTTGATGGGATTCCTGCATAGCCTTGCCTGGCATGTCCTGGATATTCATTAGTTATCTTTGGGAAAATAAACTATTGTTATTATCGAGTTGTCAAAGCCCAGGTTGTTGTATAAACATCACAAATTGAACTCAGTGGGAAAGTTAGTTTCTAGATTATTTTCAGCTTCCTAATGTAGTTTCATGCAGCAAATGGGTTAGAAAACTACACAGAGAGAGATTTTTGTTCCATGTAAATAGAACCTCCGATAGAGATATCTACAGCTTAAATAGGCTGCTCCAATCCTCCCAATTACCCTTTGATAATACGAACATCTCCATTTTACAGAACAGGAAACTCTTAGCTTGGAGAAACCAAGTTCTCAGGGTTACAGAATTTTGAGGGCAGGAGACAATATTTCAACCTCGATTTTGCTGACCCTTTCCACAATGACCATTCAGTTAGAAGACATCTTGTTCATGAAAAGACCCTGAATGCATGCATTAGCAACTAATGGGTGGTTGGACTATCTGATGTATTAAAACACTTCCATTGCTAAACTTTGATGACTTTTATAAGGAAGTTTACTTGAAGCTCTAGCTGGTTTGGCTCAGTGGATAGAGTGTCCATCTGCGGACTGAAGGGTCCTGAGTTCGATTCTGGTCAAGGGCACATGCCTGGGTTGTGGAATGATCCCCTCCTGCAAGGGGCTTGCAGGAGGCAGCCGATCAATGATTCTCTCTTATCATTGATGTTTCTATCTCTATCCCTTTCCCTTCCTCTCTAAAATCAATAAAAATACATATTTTTAAAAAAGCACTTGCAAAATATTGTATTTTCATATAAGTCCCTTTATTTTATTTTTTTTTTCATATAAGCCACCATTCCTTTTCACACATTGTGGGACAGGTAAACCTACAGACCCAATTTAAATTTCTTAATTTGTGTTACAGTAATCAAAGTGCTCAGGTAAGATTTTGTTGCTTTTAAATACCATTAGCAGGAATCTGTCCTAGTAATCAAAAGATGATGATATATAAATCCTGAATACTAAATATTAAATCATTACAGTGCAATGCTTTGAATAAGAGAAACATTAGAAAAATATGTCTGTCAATATGTACTAATATCAAGTTTAGAATTTTTTAAAGAAAACATTATCAAGCAAGGACACAAAACCAGAGGTATAAATCTGGTTAATGTTATGCACAGCTTACACTGAATGACCAAGTATGTGTATCAGCCCAATACCTACAGAGCTTTGGACAGTGCCAGCCCCACTTAGCTCAAACATTAATGTGGCTGAGTCAGGTCATGTCATTATTTGGAATCAAAATAGCAAAACACCTATAAATCAAAGCTCCATTTATAAATCTGAAGCCAACAAATTCCACTGATGCCTCTTGATTCTATTGCTGTCAAGCCCTAAATAAACTTTCCTCTAATCACCAATCCTTCTCAATATCATCCTCATAGTATGTGTTTTTTCCCCATTCAGATCATGTTTTCCACACTACCACATCACTGTTGATGTCCTTCCTAACATTTTCCATTGTATCCTTTGGAACCCCCCCACCACCTTTTTTTCCTTTTTTTTTAAATAAAGAACTTCCTTATTCCTAACCTGAAAATTATTTTGTCTCTGCATTCTTTCTTCTTTGAGGATCTGACTTAAATAAAATCCTCTTGAGTGAATGCAAATTCCATACCTTCGTGGCCAGAACAGAGGCTCAGCATAGTCCATTTCTAATCTGTGGCTTTTGTATTATTACTATTTCAACTCGGGGGGGGGGGGGGCGGGGGAATATTTTTTTAAGTTCATTTCACCAAGCTATATCACCTGAATACTGAGACTCATCAGCTTTCAGGTCTTTTCTTCAAAATCCATTTCTCTTCACTCTAAAGTCCAACCATAATCAACATTTATAATCAATACCCATGCATTACAATGAATAAGCGAGCCAGAGAATCCATGATCTCCAATCCACTCTGGTTTCAATAACTCTTGTTTCTTGAACCTCACCGCCATTCTGAAAGGCTCCATCATTGAACTCTTAAACATTGATATTCTATTTCCCAATTAGTTTTCTATCTTTTTTGCAACCTTAAAACTATTATTCTATCCATCCTATTTTGGAGTTTCCTTGAAACCTTTCATTTCCTTGACACTTACATCTTCTCCCAAACTTTTAGCCCTTTTCTAACCTCAATTTTTCTCTGCTCAGCTGCAACATTGGATCTTTATTCAAATTCCAGTTCTTCCATGTACTTCTTGGTAAAATACCTTGAAAAAATTACTTAACTGGATCCTCAATTTTTAAAAATATGTTTGTATTGATGAGAGAGAGAGAGAGAAAGAGAGAGAGAGAGAGAGAGAGAGAGAGAAGAAGAAGAAGAAGAAGAAGAAGAAGAAGAAGAAGAAGAAGAAGAAGAAGAAGAAGAAGAAGAAGAAGAAGAAGAAGAAGAAGAAGAAGAAGAAGAAGAAGAAGGAGGAGGAGGAGAAGAAGAAGAAGAAGAAGAAGAAGAAGAAGAAGAAGAAGAAGAAGAAGAAGAAGAAGAAGAAGAAGAAGAAGAAGAAGAAGAAGAAGAAGAAGGGAAAAGGAGGGAGAAACATCAAATGCGAGAGAGAAACCTTGATCGGCTGCCTCCTGCAACCCCCCTAGTGGGGATTGAGCCTACAACCCAGGCATGTGTTCTGACTGGAAATCGAACCCAAGGACTTTTTGGTGCATGGGGCGATGCTCAACCAACTGAACCACACTGGTCAGGGTTGCGAGCCCAATTTTTAAAATTAAGAATAATGCATATACCTCATAAGAAAGAAGGGGATAAATGTGACAATGTACCTACTATACTAAGTTCCTAACACATTCTAAGTACTTAGTAAACATTAATGTCACCTATAATAACCAACATTCTCAAGTTACACCTTTATCTTCCTGCAAAAAAGGAGCCTGAAACTTCCAAACTCGGAATGGACCTTACAATTATAGTACTGAGTAGAACCAGAAAAAAATGGATTACCTGCACAGATTGATGCCATTGCACATTCACAGATTTCAATTTCAGCATGACCTTCAATGCCTCTCCATGAAGCTTTTCTCACATCTCTTGGTATCTTCCTGTCCTTTCCATTACAATTCTAACCATGTTCCCCTCTCCTCAAGTTCCCTAACAACCCCCATTCATTACCTGTAGTTAACCTGACCTCTTGTTTACAGAGAAAAGAAAAGCCATCAGAACAGACATGAAGTCTCCCAATGTCTTATTACCTGTACACATTTCTATATCTCTATTAATCCTTCATTCAATTCCTCCTCCCCTAATAGTGGAGATAAACTTCCTAGTCACCAAATAGACCCTCACCCGCTTTGTGATAATTTCTCCTTGACATTTGTGTTGTTGCCATCAGACCCTTTCCCTTTCATTTCCCTCTAATGTCAGTTCTTCCCGTGCAACATATAGTCTAACAACACTGAATTCATTTGTTTCCAGCTCATTCCATGTTATTTCATACCTTCATGTCTTTACTGCTTTACTAGGTATCCATGCCTATCAAGAAATCCTCTTCTCATTTTTCTATTAGACAAGCTCCTATTTATTCCTCAGGAGTTCCTCCTTAATCTTAAGAGTTCTTCCTTTGTGAGAGTTTACACAAGGAAGACGTAAGGGCGAGGATGATAAGAAGTATTGATGCAGCCCTGACCGGTTTGGCTCAGTGGATAGAGCATCGGCCTGCGGACTAAAGGGTCCCAGGTTCGATTCCGGTCAAGGGCATGTACCTTGGTTGCGGGCACATCCCCAGTAGGGGGTGTGCAGGAGGCAGCTGATCGGTGTTTCTCTCATTGATGATTCTAACTCTCTATCCCTCTCCCTTCCTCTCTGTAAAAAATCAATAAAATATATATATTTTTTAAAAAAGAAGTATTGATGCAGTGAGGACGTTAAGGAAAGGCGTTAGATAAAAGGGAAGCCTCACAATATCAAGTTGATAGATGATGAGACTCAATTATGATATCAGATTTCTTGATTAACTTCTATCTTTCATATACATTTATGTTTATTGAAAAGCATTTCAACTGCTCCCTGAAAGTAAAGAAATAGAATCTGAAGCCTTTCAGATTTTCAGATAATTACAAAAAAATACCCAACTGTCAGGAAATCACCAGTTTTCCATCTGTTTATGAAGAAATTTTGAAAGGGGAGAGGGGGAAAATGAGTCAAGTTTTAACACACATTTGCTGGCAGGAAAATCAAACTAGAGTAAACAGAGATTATTTATTTTTCTGCAATTTTCATGAATTCCTTTTGTACCAGTTACTTATAATATCATTATAATACAAGCCCGAGGTAACTTCTGAAACTGAAATTTAGGATTTTATAACCTTTGAACTACAATAAAGCCAGAATCTAGATTGTAATTAACATCTGGTAAAGTTTTGCATCGTTTTGCTTTGTTTTTTAAGATTTTTTTGGTTGTTTTAATTTGATCATCCAGCTTTATTACATTCTAAATGACATACATTCTCCTGTTTGGCTGCTACTTATATTTTATGCTAAATATTACCCAAATATTCAAACTTATCAAATACTCAGTATTTCCAGTACAAAATCACCCACATGCTCAGAGTTGCAAGAGGAGAGAGACTGCTCTCTAAAGGGCAGTGTCTTCATCATCTCCATGGATATTTATTGCATTTTTTAACAGATGTACATCATTGCTGAGATAGTCTCAAAGTCAGGTTCCAAAGCTAAAATAAAAAGCTGAAAATTTGGCCACAATTTTCTTCAGTTCACCAAAATTTTTTCTGTTCTGTGGAAAGGCTGCTGGAAGACCAATGTTTTCAAAAGGTTCAGCTTAATTATACTGATGTGGTCCCACTTATCTAAAGCTATTTTAAGCATCTTCTTGGGTTACAGTTAGCTATATTACAAATCTAATTACACTTGCCCACAGGAAAGAAAGTACATGTAGGCCCTGCTCGGTAATGTACTTAATAAAAGGCACTATATTTTCCTTCATAGCATTTGTGAAAATTGTTATTATACAGTTCTTTATATTTCTAATGCCTGTCTATAAACTTCACAAGGGCATGGTTGTATATGCAATACCTAGCACAGAGCTTAGAAGGCCAACAAATGTTTGACAAATGAATGAATGGATGACCATGAGAGCTACAACTAAATTTATATACATTTATGCTTGTCACTTTACATTCATGCTGAAAAAGTACATATATTTCAGAAACTCACTGAGACACAGTATAGTGTAGAATAACAAAGCATTGATTTGCAAATCAAAAGAAATAAATTGAATGCCAGATCTGGTATTTAAGGTGGATTAAACTCTCTAAACACTGTTTTCTCGTCTGTAAAATGTAAACAGAGGTAAGTATTAAAGTATGCAGCTCAGTCCAAAGCATGAAGTAAGGCCTTAGTATGGTAGGTAACTTCACATATCAATATTTTATATAGCTTTTAAGTGTATTATACTAATTCAAATTATCCCAGTTTTTAAAAATTGACAAAATATCTATTTTGAGCATATGTGGACAGTAATAACTCATCAATAATTTATGGCATTAAAATGAATTTTCTAACAGCTTTGTGCCTGTTTTCCCAAATATTGTAAGCTGTTTAAACAAATTACTTTTAATTACTTTCATCACTTTACTCTGTACACGATTTTCAAATTCTTCAAAACTATTCTTGAATCTGTCTCAATTGGTCTCCATAACCACAACCTTAATTCGTGGTTAGTGCAATTCTCTGGCCTACATTGTATGCTCTTCCTCAATGAACTTTCATTTCATTATCACCTTCTATTCCATAACTTCAACCACTATCAAGTGGAAAGAGTAGTTGTCTCTGAAATGTGTCTCCCTTCTGGATTGTACTTTCGAAGAATCAGGTCCAATTTCAATCCACATCATTCATTCATCCATTTATTCACTGAGCACCATTTATGTTCTGATTTGAATGTTTGTGTTCCCCAAATTCATATGTTGAACACCTAATGTCTCAGATGATGGCATTAGGAAGTAGGGGGTGGTGCTTAGGAATGGGCTTGGTGGCTTATAAAACAGGTTCCAAAAAGCTACCTTGCCTACCCCACCACATGAGGACACACGAGAAATCTGTGACTTAAAAGAAGACCCTCATCTGACGATGCTGGCATCTTCTCAGATCCCCCGCCTCCGGAACTGTGAAAAACAAATTTCTGTTGTTTATAAGCTTCCCAGGCTGTAGTATTTGTTACAGCCGCCTGAACAAACTAAGACAATCTATGACCAGATACTGTGTTAGGTTATAGAGTTACAAAGATGATCACAGCCCGGCTGGTGTGGCTCAGCAGTTGAGTCAACCCAGGAACCAAAAGGTTGCTGGGTCAATTCGCAGTCAAGGCACATGCCCAGGTTGTGGACTTGATCCCTAGTAGGGGCCATGCAGGAGCAGCCAATCGATGATGTTCCTCTCTCATTGATGTTTCTATCTCTATATCCCTCTCTGTTTCTCTGTCTGTAAAAATCAATAAAAACATTAAAAAAAATAGGTGAGTTCATAAAGGAGGTGCAAAAGAATATTTTTTTTTAAAAAAAAGATGATCACAATGAGGTCTCTAGTATCAAAGAGCTCATAATCTAATTAGGGGATACAAACCTAGAAATAGATAATTTTGAAAAATGTAGTAAAGTCAGTAAAATAATTAAGTGTGTGGCTTTTTGAAAACACCGAGAAAGAGTACCTAACCAGCCTGGGGTAAGCAAAGGACAGCGACAGAATTTTAGAAAAAGCGATGCTTCTTAAAGATCAGGAGGAATCAATGGATGAAAAGGACGGGAAGGGCACTCCAAGTCCGAGGGTCAGTATGAAGCACAGAAACCAATGAGCGTGCATGCATACAGACAGCAAGTCTATTTACTTATTTATTTATTTTAATTGGATTTATTGGAGTGACATTTGCTAATAAAATTGTAGGTTTCAGGTGTACAATTCTACCATATGTCATCTGTATATTGTACTGTGCTTGCCATCCCAAGTCAAGTCTCCCTCCATCACCATTTATCCCCCACTTACCTTCTTCTACCTCCCTCTACCCCATTTCCCACTGGTGAAAATTTATTTTTGAAACTATTGTTACATCAATTCACAAAGTATGTCTGCAGCATACAAATGTGTAGGAAAGGTTTTATTTAAGATTGTGTTTAAATTAAAATGAATTGACAATACAATTTTTTTAATCTGTGAATTCACATACTTTTCTCTAACACCATTAAAAACAATATTAGGAAACATCTGCTTTGCTAGATTTCATTCAGTGTTTCAGGTCATACGGATCCAGTATTGATATTTCAAAATGGTGGAGTATCAACTTTACTGTGCATCTTCTCACCAAAGACAACCTCAAAACTGCCTTGTTCATTACATCAAGGAGAGACCACAGCTGACACACAATCAATAATGGTTCATTAAGCCCTACATTGTAGAAAAGCATGAGAACTGACTCCCTCTTTTCAGAAACAGAAAAAGAACCAGTGATACCTGATAACTTCAGTGTCTCTCCCCAAATCAGAAATATCCATGCTAAAATGACTCCCTTGAATGTTTAAAAGTAAAAATGTCATAAAGACAACATTTTTAAAAAAACAACATAACAGCCCAGCAGTTGAGCATCGACCCAGGAAGCAAGAGGCTGCAGGTACAATTCCCGATCAGGGTGCATGCCTGGGGTGTGGGCTCGATCCCCTGTGGGGGACATGTAGGAGGCAGCCAATCGATATTTCTCTTTCATCAATGTTTCTATCTCTCTAACCCTCTCTCTTTCTCTTTCTCTAAAAAAGTAAACAAAAACATATTTAAAAATAACAACATAACAACAACAAAGATTAACTCTATTTCTATTCTGGTACATATATATTAATAGCCCTAGAAACTATTGCACAATTTTAGAATAAATTTGGACCCATCAAAAAATATTCAATTATTAATGCAAAAACTAGTTTTGTGTTCCATGAGGACAGGGACTTCATTTTTGTTCATCACACTTTCAACATCTCAAGCAAAGTAAGTTCTAAGAACTACTTTTGAATGAATGTATGAATTAATTAATACTATGTATAAGACTAGACTCAGGAGAATTTGGCAGCAAATTAATACACAACATCTCTACGCTGGCAGGAGATACAAATTAAATTAAAATACAAATTAAAAGAATTGATTTGTATGAAGTAAATTAAAAAAGAAGCAGCCCAGCCAACATGGCTCAGTGGTTGAGCATCGATCTATGAACCAGGAGTTCTCAGTTTGATTTCTGGTAAGGACACATGTCCGGTTGTGGGCTCGATCCCTGGTTTGGGGTGTGCAGGAGGCAGCTGATGAATGATTCTCTCTCATCATTGATGCTTCTATCTCTCTCCCTCTCCCTTCTTCTCTGAAATCAGTAAAAATATATTTGAAAAATAAGCATAGGAATAAAGGGAGGGGTAAATGGCTCCTTAAACTAATGTGTTTAAGGAAGGCCTCTGGGGGGGCAGGATAGAGACTTCCTAGGTAAGGACTATGTATGTGCTATGTCATATAGTTCTCACTACGGGGTATCCTGGCAGCTATCATATCTCCAATTTATAGACAAAAAAGTTCAAGTTAAAAGAGTTAATACAAGATTCATTTTGCCTCGCTGGTGTGGCTCAGTTGTCCGAGCAGAGTTCCATGCACTGAGAGGCTTCTGGTTCGATTCCGGGTCAGGGCACATGCCCAGGTTACAGGCCCGGCCCCAGACTTCCCATATGGGGTGAGCAGGAGGCAACTGATCGATGTTTCTCTCTCTCATCAATGTTACTCTCTCTCTCTTCCTTTCCCTTCCACTCTCTCTAAAATGTCCATGGAAACACTAAATACCATAAAAATGTTGTATTCAATATTTTGTTCAATCAGAAACCTTTTAGCCTTCTCAAATTACTCATATAAGTCATTTTTCATACATGCAGTTCCTCTCAAAATGCCTGTATATTATTTTACAGGTTCCTGAGGGAACTTTGCTTAAGCACCAAAATATTCTCTTTACATTTTTGGAAAAGACATTTAGAACATCAGTCTCTTAATTAGGCCACCAAGATGAAAGGTATTTTCAGTTGTTAATACATGGCAGCACTTGTTTCTGATAGGGGCTGCCAATGACTTTCATTATGCTTGTCAATCAAACGGTAGAAAGGAAAAATAAAATCATTGAAAAAAAATCCTACACATTACAAACAGTTGGCATGGGTGGTATGAATCCTCCTGTTATTTGGATAGATAGAATTCACGAGCATTTTAGGAAAAGCACTACTTTTTTTTTTTTTCTTCAGAATTTCAGTCACTTAATTTCACAAAACAAAAATAACAATCACATGTTTGGAAAAGTAAAATTCTAAATTTTTTTTTTTCTGTCAGAGTATGGAGTTCAAGTTAACATAAGATTTCATTTCAAATGACAAAAAGGCACATTCACCAAAATTTAGAGAAAATATGTAAGTTGAAATCATGAAACTTCCCTCAAAAATCAATTATGCAATACAAAGAGTAAATCACAAATTTCCTCATCTTTTTTGTTTCTAACAACATTCCCAGGTTTCCTTACAAACATTTAAACGAGGCAGAAGGCTGAGAAATAGGTCAACATCGGTTAAAGTTGCTTCAAGTAGGAATGTAACTGTGAACCTATGATGATGCAGTGAAAATGACTTTCATTTTTTATTGGCAATATTGCTCTTCGCTACATCATTTTGGTTACACAGAATGGTTTCAATCCCCTCACTATCACAAGAGTTTTGTGTTGTAGTTTTATGTTTGTTTTCTTGCTTATACACAGTAATATCTGTGAGAACATTAACCTATTCCCTTTCTTAGCTAATTATTTACGGGAAAGGAAGCAAAGGAAGAGTCAGACATTGTTGAGCATACTCAGCTGGGAAGCAGAGGCCTGTTTGCTTCGCCAGGAAGCTACAACTTCACACCCCAAGAAACCTCAGCATAGCCCCTCCAAGGGGATTAACACCCTCCCCTCCCCCCAACTGGTACCAGATTGTGTAGGGGGCGAGGGGAAAGCAGAGGGAGAGGTAAGAACATGAGCAATAAAGTCAAAATGGTGCAGGGGGAGGTGCTGAACCATAGAGGCCTGTCAGTCTAACCTGGGAAAAAGATCATTGGCTAGGGATGGACCCCATCAGAAGCCCGCAACAGTTTGGGAAGCTGATTGACTATTTTGAAAGAGCTCCTGGTTCCTCCCAAGCCAGAGAATACATAATTCCAAGTGGACAAAGAAGCTCTCTGTCCCTGGCTTGAGACCTGAACTTGCCCTGTCCACTCATGTTCTCTCTCCATAGCCACATGGCCCTAGCAGCTGCATGGCCACTGGCCCTGCAGACCCCACACCCAGGCTCCAGCAGGAGCCTAGGTACAGCAGCAAAGCAATGGATTGCAGCAGGAACGCAAGCTAAGTCAGCCAGATGCTCCACTGAACTCAGTTTTAACACTGCACAGAATCTCTGGACATTGACTCTTTCTGGCTCTGATTTTTCCACAGTGAGAGGGACGGATATAGGACATTGGGGAACTTCTTTAATTTTGCTTCCTGAATGAATTTTGCCACCAGACCTCATCCTCTCTTGTAGGTCCTCCAAAATGCTTTCCTCCTGACAGTGCAAGAACCCCCTTCCACCAGCAACAATAAGAGGAGGAATAAGACAGGAGCAAAACAATGCACTGCTCTGTACTAAACAAAAATTGGCAGAGCAACTAAAGACTAATTCCCAGAATAGAGCACAATAAAACCAAAGAAGGATGGTAGCAATTATGAGAGCATTTTGAAAAATTAGCTTTCAACTCCCGAATCAAGTCTTGGAATTGCTAAGAATCTTTAGAAAATAAAATCAACGTATTTTTGTAAGGCTTCAAGGTCAAAGCCCGAGAGCCAACAGGGTTATAAAGTTTGTTCATGTATGTATTACTGAGTTGATAGTTCCTGATGATAAAAACTGGATAGACTTGCAAGCTATTAAGTCCATATTTGATGCTAAAATAAGAATCAACTATTCTAATTCAGGTCATGTCCAATAACCAAGGTATAATGTGCCTCGGGTATTAATAGAAAAGGTACAGGAATATGTAATAACTCATTAGGGCACATGAAAATACCAATATTGGTCCTATAATTTGATATTCATTAAATACTAAATATTATGTTTCCTATGTTAATTATAACCAAAGCTATCAGAGATCCCAGTACACTTTTTAAGAAAAATGTAAAACTTTTTTCTGGAAGATTATCATGGAAAAGGTTTTAGTTTTTATACTTAATGGGCTGGAGAATATCTTTAGGAAATGTTTAAATCTAAGATATCTAATAATTACTTGTAGCATATTTAATAACTAAGAGTCAGGATCTGTCTCTTCTTAGGTCAACCACTAATAAGCTCTGTGAACCTTGGAAAATTAAGTTAACCTCTGAAAATCAAAGTTCCTTAATTTCTAAAATAGGAATATCTCCTATTTTACTAAAAGAATAAAATAATATACTGTACTACCTTTGGATAGCTTAACATTTGCATGACACATAGCATTATTAATTATATTTTTTCCTGAAACAACATGACTAAGCCATTGGAATACAACAGAAAAGACAGTATTGTTAAAAACTTTATTTTTAAAATTCTTCCTCTGTCTAGAATGTAGTTCATATAAAATAAGGAACACAAGATGAGAAAATAATGGCACAGTAAAAAAAAAAAAAAAAAAAGGCAATGACCATGCCAGCAGCTTTTATTTATAGGGAACTGTTAAGAACAAAAGAGGAAGAGAAAACAAAAAGAGAATTATAAAAGAGCAGAGAGGCCACAAGGAGGTAAAGAGGTGAAATAGCTAGTCACCATAAAATATCAGATGATCATTATATTCAAAATAGTTGCGGGGGGTGGGGGGGGAATTCAATTGTCCCAAGGTGCATTCTGTTAGTGCCCTTTGAGCCCTAGGCCTGTGTGCAAGATACTACAGATTTGAGATTAACAATTTGTGGTATCCTAAATTTATGTACTTTTTAGTAAAAAATTTAACTATTTGTGACACATTTCTTTCTATGTCTTCCAATGTGCACACAGAAAGAGCCAGGCAGGAGCAATTTTATTAAGGGCAATCTAAGGCTGAAATAAAAATAACCCTCTACCATACCAGGAAAGGCTAGATTTACAACTGAGTGGTGCGACTTCAATACTCAAAAGGTGGCAGCTGGCCGTGTTTAATCATTACGGTCTCCATTTTCCATAAAGAAATGAGCAAAAAAGTCCATGGTACTTACTGGTACACACCCACATTGGAAATAGGAACAAAATTTTCCAAGTTATTCAGAATTAGGAATTAGTTTCTCTTCGTCTACATACTATCTGAAAAATAGCATGTCAAGTCTATATGCTGGGAGAGTAACATTGATTAACACAATGTGTCTGGCGATGCATGAAAGCTGAAATCTCTGATATTAAATTTATATAATCAAATGCATAATCATCATCCAATGTACATACTACCTGGTAAATTCACCAAACACGGAGGCCATTAGACCAACGAGGATCTAATGCCCCCGCGACCTACCTAAGCAAAGCAAAATCTAAACCTGTAAATGCCTCAAGGTTACTATATCAACAAGCTAAGGACAGCCGATCACAAACAGTCAATTAGGCTTTAAGCTACAGCCATTCAATAATTTCTTTACTTGGCTTGTCTTTTCTCTATAAGATTTTACCCAAGCACCAGTCCTGGAGCACTCCTACCCACTTCTAGTTTTGCATGGCCCAATTCAAATAGATTTTTGCTCAAATAAACTCTTCAAATTCATAATACTCATTTTACCTTTTCACATGTCTCTCAGCTGAATTTGCTTACCACCCCTATATTTATATAGTAACAATATCCAATAATAAATTACTCTTTGGCACACATATTTTTGTCACCAAATAAAGAGAAACACAGCTTGAATATTCTGTAGAGTAACTTAATCAGAAAAGGCCTGAAAACACTTTTGTTCTATACTAGAAAAAAGAGGATAATTTAATCTCAAATTTCAATGGTGAAAATTTTCTAGATTAAATGTTTTCTCTTTGATTGTTTCTTGACATTATTAATGCTGGCAAAAAGTAAGTTCATCTGAGGAGAAAAAGAAGTGTTTGTGTTTACTTTCTTGTGAATATCATAATTCTTATACAGATGTTAATTTAAACCTACGTCATTAGCTCATGATCACTAAGCTTCATTTATTTGGAGACCGTTTAATCAATTTTTATTAGAAATAAATAAATAAACCCAAGGGAAACAAAACTCACATTCAGCTTACCCTACACAATTACTTCAAAGAAAGAGCTATTTAATTGACGTTTGTGAAGTAACTATATTTAATATGTACTGAAAATAAAAATACTTCTAAGTGTTTACCTAAGATGAATTTTACTGAGTAATACTGATTTCTAGTATGTCATTATTAATATATGCAAATAACCTAGAATAAAAATATTTGAGTGGTAAAGAGTTTCAAAGTACAGTATAGAGACTTTCTACCTCTTAAATGGGAAATAGTGATAGACAGTGGAAAATGGTGATAGATAGTGAAAAATCCACAAGCTTAAACATATGGAAAATCTGAAGAATTTTCTCAGGCAAATATTTTTTCTGATGGACAGATGAATCAGTCCACAAATATTCCATCTGCCACCTTTGGACTACACAAGAGTCTTGGCAAATTAGAATCCATCTGAAGTGTAGGTGGGTTTCAGGAAATTGAAACACAACTCCTTGCAAACCCTTCATGGAATTTACTAGTGTATACTTAACACTTGGATTTTCAAACTGTAAAATGAGGTTCGAACTGCTAAAAAACACATGCATTTATTTCTAGATTATTAAGTGAAAAAATGATGTGCAAGTAATTAATTTGTAAAGTAAAGGACATTTAATATTTTCTAATGATAAAAGCATTGTTAAACTGGGCTCTTATTTATTGCATTGCATGTTTTGTAATGTGTTCTACCATAAGCTCACTTTGTATATAAAACTGAGGAATTTGTTTCAGCCGGATTCCAATGGAAAGAGAATTGAGGAAATAAGTTACAAAGGCAATGTTAATAAGGGGCAGAAATTCAAGCTCCGATAGTATATTTTGTATCTGGATATAGCAGAGAACTTTCCAATTAAGGCCAACAAGTAGAAAGCTGATAACTCTGAGCTGAGATTTATAAGGAGAGGTCAGCAGCATGTAATGAGAATTTGGAGCACATACATCCAGCTACAACACCTTTCGTATAAGTATAGCTTCTAATGCCAAAAGCTAATGGCTCCGCGACAATAATAAATAATGGTGAGAGAATATTTTAGCCCCAGGCCTCAGAAAAAGAACTCTGGTGGCATTATACAATTTTCATTAACACTAGCTGAAGGAGTAGTTCTAAAGGGTAGTTTCAATTTCCTAAGTGTCTCAGCAGTAGAATATGTAAAATCACAATAGGCAAGGAACACCTTTTAGTTGAAAGCCATCCTTTTTGCCATGGAATTTACATCTAGACATGTCCTTGCAGGAGAGAGAGAGAGAGAGAGAGAGAGAGAGAGAGAGAGAGAGAGAGATGCCCACATTTCCATTACTCATTGTATTACATTCAAAAAAAATTTTTTAAGTAAATAACACTTAAAAGCATTGGAATTTACTTAATATTTATTGTGTACCTACCAGTATAAGCTCAGAGCACACATGTGTATGAGACCAGCTGCAGTTGTGCCCTGCGCAATCAACAAGGCCATTCACAGCCAGCCCTGGAGAACACAGACTTCAGAGTTGGCAGATCTGGAATCAAGTGACCCTAACCATGTGACTGTGAGCAAGTTAATGAACCTCGCTAAATACAGTTTGCATATGCATAAAATAAGGGTAATAATATCAACCACCACCAAGGGTTACTGACCAATAAATGCAAATAAAACACATAAGACACTCCCTGCCAGAAGTTAGTGAGCTATGAAACTTAACTGTTTCATTTGTTATTATTACCACCATGTACCAGCCTTTGTA
>NW_005370182.1:2259334-2266407 GCF_000412655.1 Myotis brandtii | reverse complement strand
TATGAGACACCTGTAATTTTAGAGATTAAACTCTATTGCTAAATATTAAGTAACCATATCATTCTTATTTAACTCTTACCATGAGAATGGACATCTACAATATGATGATGTAGCTTTCTCATCTCCTACTAACTGATATCATCAGTATTCCACTAAGGTCTGATGTATCTGTAGTCTTCGTGGCAGTCACACTGTACAAATTGTAGTTCCCCAGTGCCACGGCTTCCCCAAAGCCCAAGAAAATAGACTAGAGTAGGGTAGGGGTAGAACTGATAACAGCAAATATGAATAGTACAATGAAGTATTAACCAAGAAGACTGTCTAATTTTGTAAAAGGCAAATCAAGTGCAAGACCATTGTAGTGTTTTTTAGCATTTATACAAGGACCAAGAAAATGCATTTTGAAATCTTGTCATATCCACCCCAAGATTGACAGCAGAATTATTATTCTTCAATGCCACCAAGCAAGACCTAGAAGTCAGGTATATTATTGCCAGCAGAATGGATTCCTCACCTTTAGGGAACTCTCATACAAACCCTTGTCTCTTTCCAATGCCCATCAGCCCATTAATCACAACAGTTTCTTTCCACAGATCTCTCTTCAAACTCTTACTCCCCAAGTATGTCTCAGCCGCTCACACGTTGCCTAAAATATAGTTGTATTTAGTTATTACCTTGAGTGAGTGCAAAATAGGTCCCAAAGTATACCTATATTTAGTGGCTACCTGGGTAAAAAAGAAACGTTACAGTGAGGGCTACTCCTCAGAAATAAATATGCTGAGTTATTCTAGTTACACTGTAGTGGTTCTTACAGGGGCATTGGGCGGGAAGGGAGGTTGTTCCTCAGGGGATACTTGGATTTGTTTAGAGATACATTTGTTGTCACAATTGGGAAGATGCTACTAACTTTTGGTGAATATAGGCTGTGCCTAGACTCTGGTTAATCAAGGTAGGGCTTAGGGCTCGTAATTTAAGAAGGCATTCGCTCACCCTTGGGATAATGCCAATGCAAGATTAAAATTTCCATGACTCTGAAAATGAGTGCCTCCTTAAAATACTGTACCCTAGCTGCCTCCCTGGCCTCACTCTAGTCCTGATCCTGGTTAGCGGCCAGGGATGCAGCTAAACATCCCCACAAAAGAAATTATCCAGTTCAAGATATCAATAAGGCTGAGGTTGGGAAACCCAGGCTAGTTTAGAAAATCTAAAGAAAAGCGGGGTTGAAAACTTTTGACTCCTACCCTTTCCACTTAAAGTTACAAATTTAAAATCACACGCATGTTAAATGTGCCTAAAAGTGAAATAATACCACATTCTAGCTTTTAGGTTTAACTTGTTCTATTCCTATTCACGTACATAGCCGACAATGGAGTTAAATTAATCTGACCCTCTTTCCTGGCCTCTGTGCGCAGGCCCCAGTCTTCCCTCTGCTGGTGTCACTCACGCATCTCACCTCCCCTTAAGGTCCAGATGCAAAGATACCTTCTAGTTGACATTTTCCCATCTAAATGTGGCCCCTTCCTTCTCAGACTTCTTTCTTTCCCTCATGGTCCTTATTACACAAGTCATCTATTTACTTATTTAACTCACCCCATCCCCACTCCCCAACACAAACATGCACACAAATACACAATACTAATTTAGCTTCCCATGGCCATCGGCCAGGTTTTCTTTACTGATTTCAGAGAGAGAGGAAGGGAGAGGGAGAGGAAGAGAAACACTGATTGGCTGCCTCCTGCATGTCCCCTACTGGGGATCGAGCCCACAACCCGGGTATGTGCCCTGACCAGGAAAGGAACTGGCAACCTCTCCGTGCATGGGAGGACGCTCAAGTGAGCCACACCAGTAAGACTCAGGTTTTCTTTATATTTACTTTCCCAACCACCTGAATGAAGAACAGTGCTTTGAACATGTAAAGTACTCAATATGTTTTAAATAGGTCAGTGAAGCAAGTATCCTATATAATAAAAGCCTAATATGCTAAGTGTCTGGTTATCTGGTCATCCGTTCAACCAATCAAAGCGTAATATGTTAATGATATGTTAAGGCCACTCAATGATATGCTAAGGCCACTCAATGATATGCTAAGGCTTGCTATGATGTGCACTGACCAACAGGGGACAGGCAGTCGACCAGTTGCTGTGATGTGCACTAACCACCAGGGGGCAGACACTCTGGTAAGTAGGTTAGCTTGCTGCTGGGGTCCGGCCATGCCCTGGAGACCTCCTGCAGTCCCTCCCCAGCTGGTCAGTTTCCCGCATCCCTCCTCAGTCCCGATCATGCGCCGGTCGGGGCCCTCGGCCTGGCTTGCGCCCTCTCACAATCCGGGACCCCTCGGGGGATGTCAGAGAGCCAGTTTCGGCCCAACGGCGAATGACCAGTCACTATGATGTGCACTGACCACCAGGGGGCAGACGCTCAACACAGGAGCTGCCCCCTGGTGGTCACACTCCCACAGGGGGAGCACCATTCAGCCAGAAGCCGTGCTCACAGCTGGCAAGCACAGTGGTGATAGTGGGAGCCTCTCCTGCCTCTGCTGCAGTGCTAAGGATGTCCCCCGAGGGCTCTCAGACTGCGAGAGGGCACAGGCCGAGCTGAGGGACTCCCCCAAGTGCACGAATTTCATGCACTGGGCCTTTAGTACATAATAATACATAACAGACAGCATGAACCATAATATTTCCTGGTGGCTATCTAAATCTAAATATATCATTGCATTTTTAGGCCTGGTACCAATTTTTTTTTTTTCCTGGCAGATGTTTCCATCTATTTCAAATCTGATATCCCAGAATTCTTGAGGTTTATCTTCCGCAGGTAACTAACTTGACATTTTGCTATAAATAAAAGTAAAAAATTGAATGTATTTCCCCCCAAAAGACCTATTCTAACAGCAAAATATCTTTGAGCCTAAATTCAAGAAGCTATGAGCCTAAAGAAGAAAATAAATCTAATTCCTAATAACAGTTGAAGAAACAGCTTTGTAGTATGTCAAACTCTCCAGGAAGCCAAATAGATGCAGCCTGAAAGCACATTTCCATTAATCTCTATCTCACCCTTGACCTTAAAACTATTCTGAAACGTTTCTAATTTTGAATTTAACCAAGAATAAACTAAGACAATCTGTCATTAATATCCATCTATAACACAACTCCTTTTAAAAAAGAAAAAAAATCCTTATACAGTCAAATTTTCCAGCTAATTTGTTCTTGAAACAAATATATCTTATGTTTCTAATATGTGACTTGAAAAAAGAAACTGAAGTCTTCCCCCTATGGACACTATGAAACTACTGATTTTAATCACTTAATCTTCTTATCAGAGAACCTGCTTAACCTTTAACTAGAACCTGGAAAGATTAAATACTACTGGTAATCTTACAAGTTTATTATGAAACAGCTATTGTCAACAAATAACTCTACTGAAAATTAAATGCATATATAGTCCATGATAACTTTCAAAACTTGAGGTCACAAAGTTACTGTGTTAGGTTTTCTTGGGGTGCTGTTTGATTCTGTGACAAATAAGAATCATTTTAATTGTTTGGCCCATAGCCATTAGTTGGGAGAAAGGAGCTGACTCATTCTGAGCACCCAGTATGAGGCAAGTAATTTCCATGTTTGCTTCATTCAACACTTGTAAAATCCCTGCTTCATTTAACACTTGTAAAATCCCACCTTTTGCAAAAGAAATTGCCTCATGAGATTTAGCAAGTTGCCAATATTCACCCCACTGGTATACAGTGCTTCTGCAAATATGATCATCCAGCTGTCAAACTACTACTATCCACAAAATGTCCCAGATTATATGTAACCTATGAGAGGCAGAAAATATGTTCCTATTTTAAGAGTGTTCCACTAGTGGACTAATATATGCAACTTGATTTTAAACTATAATAATGTTCAAGGTCAATCAAGGACTATGAGCTTCCCAAAGAGGAAATGCACCACACCAAAGAGAGTGACCAAAATAGGAGGCCATCACTGTGCTGGATTTTCAGTGCTGTACACAAACAGGGTGTACACAAACAGGGTGTGCACAAACAGGGTGTACACAAACAGGGTGTACACAAAGAGAAGGGAGGGAGAGTTGGGAGGTGTCACAGTTCCCACAATGCTAATACAGTTCTCACTCCTCTGTGCCTTGTTCCAACTGATGATTTTGGCCTACTTGTATAAGGCACTTTAGTGCCTCTTATGTTGCATAAAAAGATGTAAACATGTTTGTCTTTTTCAAAAAAGTTTACATGCAATACATAAAATATTTAAAAAGCAAAATAATACATAAGTTCCAAAATTATTATCCAATCAGAGAGTGCTATGAAAATTCAAAAGAAGCCCTAACCGGTTTGGCTCGGTGGATAGAGCGTCGGCCTGCAGACTCAAGGGTCCCAAGTTCGATTCCGGTCAAGAGCATGTACCTTGGTTGTGGGCACATCCCCAGTAGGGAGTGTGCAGGAGGCAGCTGATTGATGTTTCTCTCCCATCGATGTTTTTAACTCTCTAGGTCATCAGGACTGACATTGTTAAAAGGGATGGGATTTGAGCTGCCTTTGAAGGACAAGCTACATACCAATAGGTACAGACTATAGAAAAATATACTAAATTGAGACATCAAAAGTTTGGATACAGAAAGGCACATAGCATATTTGGGGAATGAACTAAATAGGAAGTTTAAGACACACAGGCACACATTCTTAAAGGCTCTGTAGCAGAAGATTTTTATAGCAATGAGATAAATATTGCCACCCAATTCCACTAAAAATTTGCTGTTAAAAACAATTTTATTTCCTTTCATTTTATTACTTATGAGTAGATCATTTTTGTATTTTGATGTATAACATGTATACTGGCCATAATATACTATTTTAAGCAAATATGAGAAAGCATATCATCTTAATAGGCAAATAGCTTTCGGATAAAAAAAATTGACTTATAATTTGAGAAAACTTAGTTCTACCAATATTATTCTACTATTGCATCTGGCAGAAAAGGAGACAAATAGATACAGTTAGATGAAAAATGCTATGGACCTCAGGTTTGTCTATCCTCAAATTCATATGAAGCCCTAATCTGAAATGTGATGTTAGGAGGCGGGGACTGTGGAGGTAATTGGATTTAAATGAGGGAGATGGAGTTCTCATGAAGGAATCAGCACCCTTCTAAGAAGAGACCAGAGAACTTTGTCTCTTGCTCTATCGCTCTCCTATTTCCACTCTTTCTCATCCTGTGAGGATGCAGAAAGAAGGTGGCTGTGTACAAGCCAGGAAGAAGCTCTCACCCAAAACCAAATTAGTTAGCACCTTGATCTTGAGATCCCCACTCTTCAGAATTATGAGAAATAGATGTCTGCTGTTTGAGACACCAGTTTGTGGTATCCTATATATAAAAGCCTAATATGCTAAGTATCCAATCATCCAATCGTCTGGTCGGCCATTCAACCAATCAAAGCATAATATGTTAATGATATGCTAAGGCCACTCAACCACTCGCTATGACATGCACTGACCACCGGGGGGCAGAAGCTCTGACAAGTAGGTTAGCTTGCTGCTGGGGTTTGGCTGATCAATCGGGACTGAGCAAGACGGACTGGACACACCCTGGAGCCTTCCCCCAGTTGCTCTGACAAGTAGGTTAGCTTGCTGCTGGGGTTTGGCCGATCAATCAGGACTGAGCAAGACGGACTGGACACACCCTGGAGCCCTCCCCCAGTTCCTCCCCTCTGGCCAACCTCCTGCATCCTTCCCTGGCCTCGATCGTGCACCGGTGGGGTCCCTCGGCCTGGCCTGCGCCCTCTTGAAATCCGGGACCCCTCAGTGGATGTCGGGGAGCAGGTTTTTGCCTGATCCTGCAGGCCAGACCGAGGGACCCCACTGGTGCACAAATTCATGCACTGGGCCTCTAGTTTTGTTATAATAGCCCAGGTGAACTAAGATAGATAAAGACAGTAGGTAAATAGATAGACCAACTAACAAACAAATTGATCTCCAAGAAGACTTAGAGATATGAAGATAGAGACTAGTGTTATGAGAATCAATGTAGTGTTAAGAGATTATTTCTATCTCTAATCTAAGCATGGGAAAATTTAATTTGAATGCTGGGTGGGACATTAATTAATTGATTCATTTATTTAGTCAGTAATTGAGGACCTATCATATGGTAGGCCCTGAGCTAACATGCACACACATACACACACACACACACAGGCCCACGCATGCACAGACACACCAAGAGTGTGATGTGTTTTTCTTTCACTACGTACTAGGGGAGATAGATGTATAAGCTTATAATTATAGTCAAATGTACTAAAAGCTACAACAGGGCTAGATTCAGTTGCTATGAAAGCAATAAATGCTTCTTATGGAACTCTGACATAATTTCATAGAAAAGTGACAATGAACCGAGTTATGAAAGACAAGCAGTTAGAGGGAAAGATTTGATAGGTCATCTCAGATATAAAGAACAGAATACTCAAACACACAATTCTTGACAGGACCTTAGCACATGATGGCCCTGAGTTCCTGCATAATCAGAAATGAAGACTGGAAATGTAAGATAGTGCTTGACAGTAAAGCAAAGCTAAGGATTACAACAGTCAAGGGAGGTCAATGTAGGTTTTTAAGCATGGAAGGGATATAACTAGTTTGTTTTTTAGTAAAATTGCTGTGAGAACAAAATGGAGAATTACCAAAAAAAGAACAGAGAAGCTGTGGGACTACTAGTTTGTTTTTTAGTAAAATTGCTGTGAGAACAAAGTGGAGAATTACCAAAAAAAAAAAAAAACCAGAGAAGCTGTGGGACCCTTCAGCTGTGAGATATGAAAGATGTCAACTAAAGCATGGCAACAGGAATGGAAAAAATATGTTGGATTCAAGGTTATATCTTAAGTCTTATGAGTTTGATGAAAATTTGGATTTAGAAGGTAAGAAATGCTAGGAATGACCCTGGTGTTTCCAGTGTGAAAGATTGGGTGGACATTAACCCTTTGAGTGCCAATATCCTAGGAACTATGCTAAAATTGCCAAGGCATTTTTGCTGATTTTACAGCAGTTTAGGAAAAAAATTATGAATCGCAAG
>NW_005370182.1:2248078-2259273 GCF_000412655.1 Myotis brandtii | reverse complement strand
TATCCTAGGAACTATGCTAAAATTGCCAAGGCATTTTTGCTGATTTTACAGCAGTTTAGGAAAAAAATTATGAGTCACAAGTAAAGGGACACCCTTCTCCAATATCTTCCACAAAATCGTCATCTTCACAGCAAGAATCGACATATTTAGCAATATCATCATCACTAATAAAAGCAGACTTAGAACTGGACGCCATTTCGAAGCTTTAGGGCTACAAATTCTGAGTAAACTCCATAAAATTGTAGCACCTGTAAAAAATTAGGCAGATAAATGCCAGTGGTCAATTTTAGAACTACAAACATTTGGCATCATAAGTAATCTGCACTTAGGTGCCATCTGTCAATAAAGAGTGAACTACGAGCATCTAATAGTGACACTGCAGGAGGAGAGCGATCACGCTCCCTGGCACTCTAGGGGTTAATGGATTCTAACATTGGCATGGCTGTGAATGGAAGAATATCATGTAGGCAATGGCCAGGCAGGACCGCAGCAAAAGAGATCAGTTAGGGCAAGAGTTGGTAGACAGGAAAACCATCATTTTCCTTTGGAAGGACTGAATTGAAACTCTAAGACAGATGTGGCACTGAAAAAATTGAGTCAGGGAAGAAAACAACAACAGAGGTTTCAGAAATAGTGTTAGGTGATAGAAAAAGAAAGGTCTGTGAAGCAGACAAAAGTAGGGAGGAAGATTATCAAGTGCATGAAAAAGAATGGGAACTGAGTAAAGATGATGGATTTATTCAGAGAAACTCCTCACATTTAATCTTACTTCCTCTGAAACTTTATGGGCAAAATATGTCATTACTTAAAAGTAAAAAAAAAAAAAAAATTCCTTCCTCAGGAGGATAAGGTTTCTCTCTAGCAAAATGAATGGCAAACGTCAGACATAAAATGATAAATAAGTAAAAATCAACAGTTTGGCAGAGACACATACATATATAGATAATTGCATGATAACACAGTTTACATAAGAAATGGATATGTACTTTATACAGCACAAGAAACCTTAAAATTGTGGTCCATCAAATTTATATATTCCTGAAAGAATTCATTTAAATGTTTCCAGTTAAATGCAACAGAAATGAATGGATTTTTTTTCATCATTGAGGTTGTGACATAATGCCACAGGAAATTATTTCTGGTTTAATTCACCAATCGTGTATAAACTCTCCTGGGTTCCAGGTCAATGTCCGAAACAGAGCCTGGTGTAAGTGATATGAGACCTATAGGGAACTGCAAGACTGGCTTCATTTCTAATGAGGGGAAGTTTTATTTACTGGACAACTCAGCTGTGAAACTGAAGTAATAACATGAATTAATTTATAGACTCTGAATCTAAAGGTCGAGTACTTTTAACAACTTCTCTCCATGTTCTTGAGAGCAGGAAAAAGGCTATATTAAGTAATATTTGTAAATGTTTTAAGAACAAAGTGTCTGATTGGTACACGATGAACTCCTACACGATATACATTCAGATGGAAAGTTTCAATTGATTTTACTCAGCAGCAAAGAAATTAAAACTGTCCTGATTATACAATCTGTATCCTCATTGTTTTCAGCACACACAACTTGATCTCCCGGTTACTCAATCTGACCAAGATGTCACACGCTGTGAGCCTGAAAGTGCAGAGGCAACATAATCAAAGGAAAAATTAGTAGAAGCTTTTACTTTAGAGTTCTTCTGATTCAAGAGTGCATTCTAACGCATTGATTAACAGAAGTATATTCATTTCTGTGATAGGATTGGTTGCTGGCAAGTAGTGAGAAGAATCTAGAACTTGAATTCGGGACTCTTGTTTGAGCCTGACTCTACTCTGTGTTTTTGTGAGCGTAAGTGTCACCAAAAGTCCCTGAGCCTCATTGTGTTTATCTGTTAAAGTGGAGAGGTTTATTGCAATGGTCTTCCTCACTGAATTGATTAGATGAATCCATGCAAGTACTATGTTCATTGTAAAAGACTATACAAATAAAAAACTTTATTACTTTTTAAAAAATTCTTATCACTGGTTCAAAAGGCAGTTCCTTTTTTTATTTCTTGAGGTAACTCCATACTGTTTTCCACAGTGACTGCACCAGTCTGCATCCCCACCAACAGTGCACAAGGGTTCCCTTTTCTCCACATCCTCACCAATACTTGTTTGTTAATTGATGATAGCCATTCAAGCAGGTAGGAGGTGATATCTCATTGTGGTTTTATTTTTGTGTGTTTTTCTAATCAATCCACTGATTTTAGACAGAGGAAGGAAAGGAGGAAGGGGAAGGGAAGTGGGGGAGAGACAAAGAGAGATCGGGGGAAGGAGAGATCAATTTGTTATTCTTCTTATTTATGCATTCATTAGTTGATTATTATATGTGCTCCGACTGGGAATTGAACCTGCAAACTTTGTATATCGGGATGATGCTCTAACCAACTGAGCTACCCAACCAGGGCTCATTGTGGTTTTAATTTGCAGTTCTCTGATGATTAGTGATGTTGAGCATCTTTTCATGTGTCTACTGGCCATCTGTATGTCCTCTTTGCAAAAGTGTCTATTCATGTCCTTTGCCCATTGTTTAATTGTATTGTTTTTTGGTGTTGAGTTTTATAAGTTCTTTATAACTTTTAGATATTAACCCCTTATCAGACAGATATATCCTTGATGTATATATTCTCCCATTCAGTGGGTTGTCTTTGCATTTTGTTGATTGTTTCCTTTGCTGTGCAAAAACTTTTAGTTTGATATAGTCCCATTTGTTTCTTTTTTCTTTTGTTTCCCTTACATTAAGGAGATATATCAGAAAAAAATATTGCTTAGAGAAATGTCTGAGATCTTACTGCCTATGTTCTCTTCTAGGATTTTTACGGTTTTGAGTCTTACACCTAAGTCTTTAATTCATTTTGATGTTTTTCTTGTGTATGGTGTAAGAGGTGAACCCAGCAATTCCATTTCTGGGATATATCCAAAGAAACCCAAAACACTAATTCGAAAAGAATATATGCACTCCTATGTTCATTGCAGTGTTGTTTACAATAGCCAAGATTTGGAAGCAGCCCAAATGTCCATCAGTGGATGAGTGGATAAAAAAGTGGTACATTTACGCAGTTACTTTTATTTACTCATTTTTAAGTTACAAAGGACTTGGAAATAATCCAGTACAGAACTGGATGTACTGATTTGTGGGGGTTAGGCTTAAGTACTGACCCTCACTTCAAAGTCACATGTTCTTCCCTTAAAAATACAAAACAAAGCCCTAGCCGGTTTGGCTCAGTGGATAGAGCATCTGCCTATGGACCGAACAGTCCCAGGTTCTATTCCGGTCAAGGGCACATGCCCGGGTTGCAGGCTCGATCCCCCGTAGGGGGTGTGCTGGAGGCAGTCGATCAATGTTTCTCTGTTATCATTGATGTTTCTATCTCTCTCTCCCTCTCTCTTCCTCTCTAAAATCATTAAAAAATATATTTAAAAAAATACAAAACAAAAACAACCAAAAGTAAATAAATAAAACTTCAGACACTTAAAAGGAATGCAGAGAAAATAATTCCTGGAAATGTTTAAGGTCTTTCTAGCATTATTTAAAATAAAACTCTTTTCCGTAAAATGCTCATGATTCTACTTTTATAGTTTATAACTATACCTAGTAATATATTCTGCTTTTACCTGCTTTATGCTATATCCACATAATACAATGTTTCACACACAATAGACTGTCAATAAGTATATGATAAATTCAAATAGGAAATATTTCAGCTGTGAAATGTTACACATAATATAGCTCAGCCTATGTTTATTTTTTAAAAAAATATGTCTCTTTAGGTAAAAATTCTATCATTCAAGTATATTTTTATATAAAGAAAATTATATTGAATGTTTCAGCAAATTGATGCAGATGTATTGTTTTGTTCCTACTTCTCCAGTTTATATTAGTCATATTTGCTATTACCTTCCTTTCTTTCCATTTGCATCTCACTGGTAATGAAGGAACATACCTAGGAAAACATTCTTGTGTCACATCATCCTAACCCCTAGCCACAGCCAATTAGATCAAGGGTTACATTAAGTGAGGGGAAAGAAATAACTACTATTTATTGAGTAGTTGCTATACCCAAAGCATTACTCTTACTTTTCACTTTCCACATATAATAATTTATTTATTGCTCATCACAACTATGAGGTAGTACTATTATTATCATCCCCATTAGTAGAAGAAGCTGAGTCACAGAATTCTAAGGAAAGTGTCCCAAGATTACAAGATTTGGAGCTCAAATTCAATTCCAGACAGTCCAGCAGAACCTGAGCTCTAACATTACTGCACACCTTAAATATTGCCTACCACCTTAGTACCATCTTTAGTTGAGGTTAAGATGGTTTTATTTTTCTATCTCAAGAATTTGTAATCTGCATACAGAGACTGAGTCCATTGGACTGCGTTGGACACTAGAAGTGTGAGGTCATTTAGCCCTGCAACAACATGAATAATTGGTAGGCCCTGGGGAAAACCAGCCCTGGAATACCACTCCAGAAAGATCTGGCATTACTTCCTGAAACTAGGCTCCAAGAAAATTCTCTGTATTTCCAATTACTGAATGTATTACTTTAGCTAATCTGTGAAAGTCCGTCCTTGGTAGTATAAAAACCCTTCCATTGGGAGCAACTAAGAATTGTACATAAAATATAAAAAGCAGATAGAAAAATAAATAAAAAGTAGATAGAAAGGAATGTCCAGATAATAAAACTAACTGAAAGGGGAAATCACATGGTTAAGAGGAGTACTTCATTCAGGTGTCCTCTTGGAACATTTGGTGAACGCAGTAGACTTGGATTTGAAGGCTCACAGCCCAGAGGGTGCTTGCAATAGATCACAAAGCCCAAGGCCAGCCAGAGATGGAACATCTAAAAGGTGACATGCCCTCCTGTGACTCAATAAATCTGTATCATCCCTGTACCAGAAACATACACACACAGCTGGCAATTGTAAAGAATCCAGTCTGTCTCTAAACTTGGCACTAGGGAAGGGGAACAAAAACCATCACCTGAGGACTCATGATCAACTGATCTCTCACATGGTTTTGCAGCCAAATTTCATACTACCAAGATGGTTCAAACATCTGAAAACAGTTTACAGTGTTGGGTAATGTCCCAGGCCTTGGCAGAGGGAAATACAAATTCTCTCAACTAGTTAATCCAGTTTAGCCTAAGCTTCACATAATTCCCACACAGTAATGCTCATTTGTAAGGCAATATGAAGCAAGAACCAGCAGAAACTACAGAGAGTAGAATCAGGTCGATAAAGACATCAGATAGCAAAATTATCAGCCAGAAAATATAGATTAAATATGCTTGAAATAGAAAGGATTAAAAGTGATTAAAGAATGAGAGACCATGAGGATTACAAGAACTAAACATTAAAAAAATGATAACATATCATTGCCCATATAAAACTTATTATTGAAACCAAATACCCCCCACCCCCGCCCAATAAAGCAAATGAATAACAAATACAAAAATTCCAAAAGTGATTAACTCTGAGGAAAGCGGGTGGGGACAAGGAGCTTATAAAGCCAGGGTGACTGTCAGTAAGAGGTGCTGGTGCCAGGACAGATGAATTTGCCAAGGATCAGAGAAAGCCAAGAAATAGACACACACAGACACACACATAACTTATTTTTTTATTTCAAAACTGGCACTATCAATCAGTAGGGAAAAGCTGTTGCTCTAAGCCAACTGGTCATCCATAAGGCAAAATATGACACCAGATTATCCCTCACACCACGCAGAAAAATGATTACCAAATGAATCACTGTTCATAATGAAGCAAAGCTGTGGTTGAGCTATTCAATCCAATAGTCTATAGCCACATGAGGCAATTTAAATTTAAACTTAAGTTAATTAAAATTAAATTTAAAAATTTAGCTCCTTGGTCACACTCTTCACATTTCAGGTGCTCAATAGAAACATCTGCCTAGTGACTATCATATTGGACAGTGCTCGATATGAAATATTTCCATCAGTGTAGACATCTACTATATTAGACCGTGCTAAGAGATATTTGATACTATTTTTATGACCTAGGGGTTGGGAAGGATGTATTAAGCAAGAAATAACAAAGTAAACAAACAAAAAATGGAAATAACTGATAAATTCAACTATTAAAATTCAGAACGATTTATCAAAAGATACTATATAGAAAATGAAAATTTAAAAAAGCCTTCATCTGAAGGATGGCACTTGCAATATGTACATGCACAATACACGGGATATATAAAGAATCTATATAACCAATAAAAAGATAAACAATCTTACAGAAAAATGGACTAAAAGCGTATCAGATATTTCATTCTATTTGATGACAGAAAAAGATAATTATAGTCTGATAGATTTTTATCAATATCTATGCTCTATTTTAAATCCCTAAGAGTAAGAGGGGAAACACAATCTATTTTTCAGCCTGAAAGGAAGATTTATACGGGCTTACACAGCCACCCAGCAACATATAAGTAGGTTGATAATAATGTTTGATCATGTAATTAAATAGATACTTCTAATGTTAGCTTATCCTTCATTAAAAGATAGTTTTCTAGTTCACCTAACAATTTATCTTTACCTTATTTCAAGCACAAAATAGAGTACTTGGGAAACACAGTGCATTTATGAAAACTTTTGTAGAATCTAATGGTGACTAAGGCATTAATTTTATATTCACTTATGAAGAATCAGAGAACACAAAGGTGTGTGAGTGCAGGGTGGAGTGGGAAAAGTACATAAAGTTATAAACATATAAGAAATAGTGAAAATATGACTGAAATGAATAGTGTCCTCAAAGCAGACAAATTGCACCCTTGAAATGGTGGTTATTACTCTGTACACCACCCTCTTCTTTACCCAAAACAAGCATGGACAGGATAAAAGCAAATCACCTTCCAAGTTTCCACATACAAAAAAAAAAAAAAGTTTTTATATTTAAAAAAAAAAAAAACTTGTTTATGTACCTTACAATTTGAAACAAGACTAAAGTCACACTACATTAACAAGTGATCTAACTTACGCTTAGTTTTAACCAAAGGATAGGACCTTTTACTTTGGCATATTATTTAAAAAATAATGATATTAAACAACTTCAAAATAATTTAAACTATAAATTAATATCATAAAATACCAACGAGAAGCATGTGACAGTTTGGGCAGTGTGAGTACAGGACAATGGTTCCAGAAGTAGACTCAGTTTGTCAGACAGAAATACACAATAGGGACTGCTCTGTGTCAGGTCAAATATTACAGAACATATGACAATCACTAGCAATAATTAGGAAGAGTCTATATTACAAATTAGGATCTTAGCCCAATGGATGGAGAGCACATGGCAAGCTAGAAGTCACCACAGACATGACCCACTCTAGGGCAGCATAACTTCAGATCCTAGGTTGAGGTTCAAGAATTCCTCTCCCAAAAAGTGATGGTAAAGCACATGGCAATGCCCCAGTTCTCAGAGGATTGCAGAGTCACAGATTTCTACAATCAGCCCTGGCCGGTTTGGCTCAGTGGATAGAGCATCAGCCTGCGAACCGAAAGGTCCCAGGTTCGATTCCAGTCAAGGGCACATGCCAGGGTTGTGGGCTTGATCCCCAGTGGGAAACTTGCAGGAGGCAGCCAATCCATGATTCTCTCTCATCATGGATCTTTCTCTCTTTCTCCCTCTTCCTTCCTCTCTGAAATCTATATATATATATATAATATTTCTACAATCAATAATCAGCATTTGGCCCTGGATGGGTAGTTCAATTGGTTAGAGTACCACCCTGATACGCCAAGTTTGCGGGTTCAAACCCCAGTCAGGGCATATACAAAAATCAACCAATGAATGCATTTTGTAGAACAACAAATGATCTCTCTTCTCTTTCTCTCTCTCTCTCTCTCTCTCTCTCTCTCTCTCTCTCTCTCTCATCTCTCCCTCTCTCTTTAAACTGAATAATTTAAAAAAAAATACCAGCATGTGGACTCAAGCATAAGGTAGCCCTAATGGGGTTGGGAAACTCAAGCTTATGAATGCAGGCATGTAACTCCCATTATAAGAAAAAAGGTGTCTAGATTTGCTAGAACAATAGTGGAGACCCATAGGTCAGTCAACGTACACCAAGTCTTGAATCAGATTTGTTGCTGAGAAACATTGCTAAAAGCTAATATTTCTGATTGTCAGTGTGGGGAACTCCATTCCAGCTTAGACTTGCTACTTCCTGGGATCCCAGGCAGAGACTATTTAATTATATATTTTGCTTTTATTCAGAATGGCCTGCCAAACCACATTATATTTGGGCTGGATTTGTAAGTACAATCAGTGAGCCAACTTTGCACAGCTAAATAAAGCAGACAAAAGGTCATAAACTCAGATTCTGGTATGAAGGGTAATTTTTTTTAAAGTAATATTATAAATAATAAAAACTATAAATATTTCTCCCAGTGTGGAGGGGTGAACTTTCATGCATAATTTTATGTTCCTAATTAACAATCCCATATGGTTCCCTTCTGAGGTCTATTCTTATTGTGCACTTGTTTTCTCTTCCTCACAAATGTGTGCCTCTTCTTCCAATTTCCTATTTTCTATTCCTTTCTAATTCTATTATGCTGTCACGGGGGTAAGAATACAGATGTTGTTCTTTTTGCAAAACCAAACCAAGAACAGGAGGTTATTAGAAGGGCCTTAGTCATCGACTTTCCAGGCTAATAAAAATGCCAAGAGAAATGTTATAATTTTGTGACATCATGTGGCAAAAACTGTTCTAAACCCATAGGCAGGGCCATTTGTTTGACACCTGCATCCTTAATATTAACTCTAATGCAAACCAAATTGTGCTGCCTTCATATGCAATATTTCATAAACACAACTCATTATAAATTCAACAATTGTACTTTTTCAGAGGAAAGGGTTTATATAAGGCAGTAGATAATTTCCAAGTTTATCTGTTTTTCTTTGCCCATAAAATCCCAACAATTAATCTATAACACAGAGTTCTCTATGTCGGCAAAACGTAACACGATTAATCAAAGCTTTTTCATAGGTAGAGATCTAAGGTAGCAAGAAATCAAAATCCACTCAGCATATCTTAAGGAGATGGGGAGGAGAAACCGGTACAATCCTGTCAACACAGAACTCAGCTGCAGAGCTAAAGTGTTGTCAGGCAGTTCTGTAGGGCCCTGACCAGTTCAGATGCTAAGAGTATGATTTAAGTGTTACAATTTGGCATCTGTTGTCTCGTTTCAATCATTATCTCTATTAATTACTATCTTTGTGAACTTTGGTGAGTCACTGAATGTCTTAGAGCCTTGTTCTTATTTCTGTAAATAGTAATAGTGGTACCTATCTTATGTGTATGGAATAAACAAGATAACACATATAAAGTGTTTAGGAAAGTGTCTGAGACAGTAGGCAATCAATAAATGCAAGTCCTTGTAATAACATCATTATAATTGCTTGTTTTGAGCATATGTTCCATTCTTCCATCAGCATGGTAGCTTCTTCCCCTTGCACATATGCCAACATAGCCACCAGCTCAGAGTTAATGATATCATACAACTTGAATAGCCACCATGTGATGTGTACAAGGCTACTTCACTATAGCTATGACTAGAGATCTAGAGTCCTTAGAATCTGTCCACAGGGAGCCAAAGATCTGCCTTTCTGGTATGAATGTTGCTAATTCATAGTTTAATAAAAATGTAGCCCTGGCCATTGTGGCTAAGTTCGTTGAGTGTGGTTGCATGCTCCTAAAGGTCACCGGTTTAGCTGCCTCCTTAGCGCAGTAGGCAGCGCGTCAGTCTCATAAAGGTCACCGGTTCAGTTTGATTCCCAGTAGGGGCACATGCCCCGCTTGTGGGTTTGGTCCCATTTAGAGGAGTATATCGAGGCAACCAATCAATGTTTCTCTCTCTCATTGATGTTTCTCTCTCTCTCCCTCTCCCTGTCCCTTCCTCTTTCTAAAACCAATAATTAAAAAAACAACAACACACATTTAAAAAAGTAAAGAACACAATTCATAGGCACTTCCCCTCCCAGGCTAATCCTATCTAATAAAAGAGAAACATGCAAATTGACCGTAACCCCGACACCCTTCCCATTGTCTAATCAGCAGGATATGCAAATTAACTGCCAACCAAGATGGCGGCCGGCAGCCAGGCAGCTGAAGTGAACAGGAGGCTTGCTTGCTCCAGTGATGGAGGAAGCCAACGTTCCCGGCCTGCCGCTGCCAGCCTCTGAGCTGCACTCTAAGCAACTATGTTGCAATTATAGAAGCTAAACAAGCTCCAGAGACCTGCTTTCAGCCAGCTTCGGCCTCAAAGCTTAGAGCTGCTGTGATGGCAACAGAGTTTCAATTATAGAAGCCAAACAGACCCAGAAACCTGCTTTCAGCCCTCAGAGCTGGAGCCGGCTCTCAGCTCCAGTGACAGCTATAGAAGGTAAATAAATCCCAGAATTAAAAAAAAGAAAAAAAGGAGAGGCTGGGAGCTTAAGTTGCCCTCCAGCCTGAAAACGGCTCTCAGGCCCTCACCCAGACTGGCCAGGAACCCCAGTGGGGACCCCCTCCCTGAAGGGGGTGTGACCAGCTGCAAACAGCCATCAGCCCGTCATCCAGGCTGGCCAGGCACCCAAGCGGGACCCCCACCCTGATCTGGGACACTTTCAAGGCAACCCAGCCGGCCCCCACCCGTGCACCAGGCCTCTATCCTATACTACAGGCAGGGCGGGACAGCGCGAGCTGCCATCCGGGCCCCATGTGCAGCCCTGGGCAGTGGGGCATAAGCCCCGCCCCCAGCCGGGACCCTATGACTATTGGAGAGCAGGAAAGTGCTGCTGGGCCCTGGGTCACTGTGGTGATCCAGCCATCGGTAAGTAGAAAAGTGCGGCCTGTAGGCAGCCCCCAGCTGCGCCTGATCCAGGAGCAGGAAAGCAAGCCCAGCCTGTGGGCAGCCCCCAGCTGTGCCTTCTCCCGGGTCGCCATGAGGATCCGGGAGCAGGAAAGCAAGCCTGGCCTGCGGGCAGCCCCAAACTTTCCCTGCTCCCTGGTCGCCATGGTGATCTGGGAGCAGGAAAGCAAGCTTGACCTGCAGGCAGCCCCAAGCTGGGCCTGAAACGGGAGCAGGAAAGTCCGGCCTGCGGGCAGCCCCCAGCTGGGCCTGCTCCCCGGTCGCCATGGGGATCCGGGAGCAGGAGAGCAAGCCCAGCCT
>NW_005370182.1:2224147-2247446 GCF_000412655.1 Myotis brandtii | reverse complement strand
GCTCCCGGACTGTGAGAGGGGCAGGCTGGGCTGAGGGAACCCCACCCCCCAGTGCACGAATTTTGTGCACCGGGCCTCTAGTTTATATAATAAAAGCCTAAGCGACCATTACTGCAGAATGACCAGAACGACTGGTCGCTATGATGTGCACTGACCACCAGGGGGCAGATGCTCAACACAGGAGAGCTTCCCCCTGGTGATCAGTGCACTCCCACAGGAAGCCGGCCTCACGGCTGGCAAGCACAGAAGTGGTGGTGGGAGCCTCTCCCGCCTCCGTGAGGAGCGAGTCGAGCAGTAAGGAGCAGCGAGCAGGCGAGCAGTAAGGAGTAAAGGGTCCTGGACTGTGAGAGGGATGTCCGACTGCTGGCTTAGACCCTATCTCCGGACTGCAAAAGGGTGCAGGCCAGGCTGAAGAACCCCCCAACACCCTCAGTGCAAGAATTTCATGCAACGGGCCACTAGTACTAAAATAAACTTACTAACTAATAAGGCTGACTAAGAAAATATGAGCTGCCTGTAGATGATGAGTTCGCTGTGTGCAGGCAAACCTTCTCACTAAGCTGGATAATCACTTTTCATAGATTCAGTAGGATTAACACTGGGTGAAATACTGGGCTAAACAACATCTAAGTTCCTGTGAGTGTGTGATTCGATTTGTATGGACAGATTGTGTAAAATCCATGATATTAAGCCTTCAAATCTAGAACTTAAATTTTCCTTTGTTTGAATCCTACCAATCTGAAAATAAAAAAGGGTATATCTTATAAATCAGATTTCGTACAGGCTAAATGTGTATTTCAACAAAAAGTATTTGATAAAATCTTCGTGTCAAAGTGAGAAGTCACTCAAAAAAAATCTAACATGTAGAGTTTTTTGGATAGATGAGAAATAAAATGGACTAAGTGAATAGTTCTTTATAATCAAGTGTTGTAAATGGGAAAATGTAAGAATAGAAAAATCTGAAAATTATATCAGCATAAAATTTCACATAGAAAGTGTAGCCAATTTCCAAGTAAAACACCATTCTCCTATCAATGATACCATTTATGTATCAAAAATTCACTGCAAATAGGTGATTCTGACAAAATCAAGGGGAAAAAAATGAGTTGTGAGCAACTCCGGGGATGATGGTATCAGCAATCAAAAGTCACAAGCATTTCTCTTTGGAATTGCTTGACCTTAATACCCATGTGGACGTTATTACCAAAGCCACTATTAAGAATGAAGACCACACACCCACCCTAAGAGTGCGTACTGAACAATTAAGACTGGTAACAGTCATTCATTTTGGAATTGGAAGAGAACATTTTACTTTAAAAGAATTAGCTTTGCATATCTTTATTTTCATTTCCTTGGAAGATGTAGGAAGTGTGAAAGGAAAAGTCCAGTGACTGTTTCAGTAGACTGGCAAACAGTCAAAATTTAGACACACACACACACACACACACACACACACACACACACACACGGGACGCCTGCTCCGAGCCTCTGCTGCCAGACTGTGGCCATCAGTAGGACATCCACTGAGGGCTCCCGGACTGTGAGAGGGGCAGGCTGGGCTGAGGGAACCCCACCCCCCAGTGCACGAATTTTGTGCACCGGGCCTCTAGTTTATATAATAAAAGCCTAAGCGACCATTACTGCAGAATGACCAGAACGACTGGTCGCTATGATGTGCACTGACCACCAGGGGGCAGATGCTCAACACAGGAGAGCTTCCCCCTGGTGATCAGTGCACTCCCACAGGAAGCCGGCCTCACGGCTGGCAAGCACAGAAGTGGTGGTGGGAGCCTCTCCCGCCTCCGTGAGGAGCGAGTCGAGCAGTAAGGAGCAGCGAGCAGGCGAGCAGTAAGGAGTAAAGGGTCCTGGACTGTGAGAGGGATGTCCGACTGCTGGCTTAGACCCTATCTCCGGACTGCAAAAGGGTGCAGGCCAGGCTGAAGAACCCCCCAACACCCTCAGTGCAAGAATTTCATGCAACGGGCCACTAGTACTAAAATAAACTTACTAACTAATAAGGCTGACTAAGAAAATATGAGCTGCCTGTAGATGATGAGTTCGCTGTGTGCAGGCAAACCTTCTCACTAAGCTGGATAATCACTTTTCATAGATTCAGTAGGATTAACACTGGGTGAAATACTGGGCTAAACAACATCTAAGTTCCTGTGAGTGTGTGATTCGATTTGTATGGACAGATTGTGTAAAATCCATGATATTAAGCCTTCAAATCTAGAACTTAAATTTTCCTTTGTTTGAATCCTACCAATCTGAAAATAAAAAAGGGTATATCTTATAAATCAGATTTCGTACAGGCTAAATGTGTATTTCAACAAAAAGTATTTGATAAAATCTTCGTGTCAAAGTGAGAAGTCACTCAAAAAAAATCTAACATGTAGAGTTTTTTGGATAGATGAGAAATAAAATGGACTAAGTGAATAGTTCTTTATAATCAAGTGTTGTAAATGGGAAAATGTAAGAATAGAAAAATCTGAAAATTATATCAGCATAAAATTTCACATAGAAAGTGTAGCCAATTTCCAAGTAAAACACCATTCTCCTATCAATGATACCATTTATGTATCAAAAATTCACTGCAAATAGGTGATTCTGACAAAATCAAGGGGAAAAAAATGAGTTGTGAGCAACTCCGGGGATGATGGTATCAGCAATCAAAAGTCACAAGCATTTCTCTTTGGAATTGCTTGACCTTAATACCCATGTGGACGTTATTACCAAAGCCACTATTAAGAATGAAGACCACACACCCACCCTAAGAGTGCGTACTGAACAATTAAGACTGGTAACAGTCATTCATTTTGGAATTGGAAGAGAACATTTTACTTTAAAAGAATTAGCTTTGCATATCTTTATTTTCATTTCCTTGGAAGATGTAGGAAGTGTGAAAGGAAAAGTCCAGTGACTGTTTCAGTAGACTGGCAAACAGTCAAAATTTAGGAAACTTGTCTGTGCTTCTTGAATGCAGGTGACTTTTTACTCATCTTTTAGCCCCATTATTGAATACAACATTTTTAATTTCATTGGTCTCAGCCATGCTAGGAACAATGGAATGAGATTCTATGGAAACACAATTAGCAAAAAGTACTAAGCATCCACATTTTAAAATGTATATTGGTTAGCCATGTCATTTAATAAATGCTTGAACATGAGGTATATAAAATAAAACTTTAGAATGTGGTGAGAAAAATCATTGAGAGATGCTAAGTTGTGTGTTTAAGGAAATCTGTGAAATCCACTTATCAGAGAAGCACATAAACAGTATTGATAATTGCCGAAACCGGTTTGGCTCAGTGGATAGAGCGTCGGCCTGCGGACTGAGGGGTCCAGGGTTCGATTCCTGTCAAGGGCATGTACGTTGGTTGCGGGCACACCCTCAGTAGGAGATATGCAGGAGGCAGCTGGTCGATGTTTCTCTCTCATCGATGTTTCTAACTCTTTATCCCTCTCTCTTCCTCTCTGTAAAAAATCAATAAAATATTAAAAAAACAAACAGTATTGATAATTAACAAAATAACCATAGTAACCTCTCTTGGGAAGTGTTCATGTAGTCTCTAGTAATGAAGTCAGATTTAAATAGTTTTGAGTCTTTTAGGCCAGACCCCAGGTTTCAACAATTAAGTCCCCACCTCAATAATCCCATTTATCATTTTGTTTTTTATTATTATTACTAGAAGCTCGATGCATGAAATTCGTGCACTGGGAGGGGATGTCCCTCAGCCCAGCATGCACACTCTCCAATCTGGGACCCCTTGGGGATGTCCGACTGCTGATTTAGGCCTGATCCCCTAAATAGGCAGTCGGACATCCCTCTCACAATCCAGGACTGCTGGCTCCCAACAGCTTGCCTGCCTGCCTGCCAGATTGCCCCTAACCACTTCTGCCTGCCAGCCTGATCACCCCTAATCACTCCCCTCCCAGCCTGATCGATACCTAACTGCTCCCCTGCCAGCCCGATTGCCCCTAACTGCCCTCCCCTGCCAGCCTGATAGTCCCCAACTGCCCTCCCCTGCCAACTTGGTCACCTCTAACTGCCCTCCCCTGCAGGCCTGGTTGCCCCCAACTGCCCTGCCCTGCTGGCCTGATTGCCCACAACTGCCCTCCCCTGCCGGCCATCTTGTGGCTGTGGGCGCCACCATCTTTGAGGGCTGGGCAGTCAATTAGCATATTCCCTCCTTATTGGCTTTGGGCACCATCATCTTTGTGACTGTGTGAGGGTCAATTAGCATATTCTATTAGATAGGATATCAATATTAAAATTTTATTACCCCATATGGTCTTGATGTTTGTCATTTTATTATGAAAGTGGGGACAGGGCTACCTACTTTGATATGCATTATAAAACACCTAAGAATATGTCGCATGTTTAGAACTCTGAAAATGAAATCCAAATTTAGTTCCTCTTCAAGCACATTGAGGGCTTTATAAATAACTTTCAAAAGTCTATTTGGTCTTAAGCACAAAGTTCTTTCCTCAAGACTATGGTTGCTAAATGGTGTTTCATAAAATTCCAGTGTTATAAAATTCTGTTCAAAAATGGCATGTGTAATCAAATAAGTGTGAAAAATTATGAACTTAGGCATTGCCTGAATAACTGTAGATTGGAAGCTAGTGCCTGTCCAAAGCCAAGTAGAATATTATGAGTATATTAATAACTAGAGGCCCGATGCATGAAATTTGTGCAAAAGTAGGCCTTCGCAGCCGCAGCTTTGTCTGGAAGGTAGTCCGGAAGGTCATTCCGCTGTTCGGCCGTTCAGTCAATTTGCATATTATTTTTTTATTATTATAGATGATAAATGAGAGGGTGCATATATTTAATAAGAAGAAACCATTTTGCCTTTATAAATCTTAGAGTGTGCACTAATTTAAGTAATATATTCCCATGGCTAAAGATGTGAAGAATAGAGCAATAATATATGCAGATTAAATTTTTTTATTACATAGTTTATGAAGAAATGGGCCTAAAAGTAATGCTAAAAAGAGAGAAGCAATTTCATCCTCACACTACATATTAACTCAAAATATTATGTATTAGAAAAAATATACATTAATTATTTAATAAAGATAGCCAGCCACTTCTCCAAAGGTTATATTTATGCCGTCGTAACATGTAACAATTATAATCTATAAAATATCACTCATTTGAAGTAAGTTCTCAAGCAGAATATGACTTTTAATGGAGTAATGATGCTAGTAAATATGCTATTAAGTATAACAGGAGAAATGAGTTTGAGATACCTTTTAAATAATTAATATTAGGAAAACTGTGGAAATAAATACATGTGTTTTAGCTTTTCTCATATAATGGGCTTATTCTGGAAATGCTAAAATTCTTCTAATTTCCATGGACAACACTTTTCTCCATAATAAAAGTTACTCAGTCCCCCTTTCTCATTCTATTGAACATTATTTTTTGCCCTTACAAACAGCTGACTTGAACTAATTGAATAACTAAGGAACAGAATCAAGCAGTCTTAAGAAGATGACAGGGTTATTTTTACACAATAAAATACAAATAATGTAACTTAAAAATAAACTGGGTATTTTTTTTTTTTGGTATTGTAAAAAACATCTAACTCGATATTTTTTTAATTAAAAAAAAAACTAAAATAGCCCGGCTGGTGTGGCTCAGTGGTTGAGCGTCCACCTATGAACCAGGAGGTCACGGCACATGCCCAGGTGTTGGGCTTGATTCCCAGGAGAGGGTGTGCAGGAGGTAGCTGATCAATGATTCTCTCTCATCATTGATGTTTCTCTCTCTCTCTTCTGCTCCCTTCCTCTCTGAAATCAATAAAAATATGTTTTAAAGAAATATTAAAATAGGAAAAACTAAGAGCTTACTTATAGAGGATAAATGCTAATTTAGACACTCTTAGTGTTCTACTAGAATATCTGAATTGCATGGCAAATGATTTCTGCAGTTGTTTACTTTTTTAGTTCTGTTCAAAGTAAATGATAAATGCTTTGGTCAGGAGCAAAAGAGAATTTCCATAAAATGATGTTATTTCGGCACTATAGGGTGCTTCCTACCCTCAATAAATACATTAATATGTGCCTCCAATTCTTTTGTTAAATAACAAGCAAAATGCTGTACAATGAAATCCCTACTCTATGTATTTATGTGTAAAGGTCACAAGCCTAGGGTGGTAAAGCTACCAGCCTGTTACTGCAGGCATCATGCTGTTGCTTGCCCTTTATGTTTTTCTTTGTCAGTCTGGCTTTTGGCAACTGTTAGGTTCCCATGACTATCATTTGTAGTTTCCCCTTCCAGTAAAGCTGAAGGGCATTTCAGGGAACAGTCACTAGGTCCTGGCCAGAGTCAATGCCAAGATTCAACAGAGTCAAGTCATGGAGCAAGAACCAGGCCAGAGTCCAAGATGAGGCAATAAGCAGGCTCCAACAGACTCATCTTTTTAGCCTCTCTGGTACTTACTAGTAGAGTTCACAGGATAAATCCAGTCTGATGACCAAGATGAAGTCCAGAAAAAAACAAGTCTTTCTGTTGATTAGGATACTGTTTCAGAAACAGACCAAAAGCAGATTTCTGGAGCAATGGCAACACCATTCATGACACTCAAGAACAGGAGTACAGAGCAAAGATAAGAATGCCTGGCAACGTTGGCAGCATCATGATTGGCATAATTGTGTGATACACAGTGTACTTGTTTCACAGAGGCAGCCACCTCAGCATCTGAATGTGTGCCAATCTTGGCACATACTTCTCTCCACATACCTGTTTTCAATCGTATCAGGGAATTCCTCTTACAAACAACTGCAAAGAAAAGAAAAAAGGTAAAAATCAGTGTCAAATGAAAGTAGAGAAAGTTTTTATTAGTCATCACCGGCATATTTGAAACAAAATTATACTGAAAAATTGAAAAAGTATGTGGTTGTGTGTTTTTATTTTCAGATTTCTAGGAATTTCAGAGACTTCTCGGGAATATAAAAAGGAGATGGCTCTACAGGCAAAATAATGTATGATTTTTTTTAAAGTTTAATTCTCTAATGAAATAAAGTTACAGAATCATGGCACTTCAACCACCCTATATTATTCTGATGCCTTTTAATAAAATAAAGAGCACATCAGAACCACTTCCTTTAAATCATTAATGATTTCATTACAATAGACGGTCCTTTTCAGGAGCCAAAATATTCACGTAAAAACTTTTCTCACCCTAATAGACAATCTGGCAATATTATGTTTGTTAACTTCAGGACTAATAACCTTCAGTAGGATTGTTGGTCAGAATCCTACTATGTTTTCAACTTGATTCTCTATTTCCACTTTTGTGAAAGAAGCCCAATGATATAGGAAAACCTAATTTGCACAACTTAGCTTTATTTGAATTACTGGCCTTAGACCGTTGGCTTTGGCAAACTGCAGCTTATATATTATACATAGCCTTATAAATAAATAGATGGTCTGTACTCATAATCTGTCTATAAAGGTGTTCAATTCACAATGGAGCATTTAGTAAAGGGTAAAGAAGGTCATAGTAATGGAAGTAGATTTGACCTTGGATAATAAACACATGCAGCAATACACAGAAGATGTATTATAGAATTGTACACTTAAAACCTACATAATTTTATTATAACCCCCAATAATTTTAATAAAACATAATTTTATTATTACCCCCAATAATTTTAATTTTAATAATTTTTAAATGGAAAATTTCTTGTTTTTCCCATCAACTCTCTCCTATAAAATACTATTAGTAGGTAGTAATAATAACTGATAATATTCCCTCATGTTACAGAGATGTTGAGGTTGTCAGATAATGACTTTCAGGAGGTGATGCATATAAAACCCCTATATCCATTTCTCTTTCCCCTTTTCGAACTCCAAAAACCTAAGTCCTTGTGAGAATCCTTAGGACACCAAGAGAATGCCAAAAAGTTACATGTTCAAATTTAGATTTCATAGACCGCAACTCAATATCTGAGTGCGTAGCTAAAGAGACAATAAGTATTATTTCTTCAAGGCAAAGGCTAGTAAAGCAAGAGGCCGAATAAAACATGAACTAATTTCAAATAGCTTATAGACTAAAAAAGTTGAATGGAATACTCACTCTTAAATGAAGTTCTATCTAGACCAAATATGCATAATAATTTTGATCACAAATACTAAAGTAAAATTAGGTTTCTAAGCATTTAAAATATTTTTTTAATTAATGATAGGTCCATAGATAATGAACTTAGGTACCTTACTGAGATAGAGTCACAAATCTATGTTATTGATAAAAATATTTAAAACACAATTAAAATTTGCATGTCTCCTCCATGCAGCATTTTTTTTCTTAAATTAACACGTTATTTAAAAATTAAAGATAAAAAAGAAAATAATTTTTAGATGAGCTTTAGATCGTAAATCCTCCAGTGGCAGGCCATTACCTTGTGTAATTAATATTCTCCATGCAGCAGGTTACTCTCCAGAGATGCTAATATTGCCCACAGGGATGGACTTACATTTTCTTATACTCCTTGAGGCTTCTTCTAAACATTCACCTTTTCCTATCTACTCATTATCTCCTATACTGTCATATCTAATAGTGATATGCAAATATTTCTGCAGTACCTGCTGCTTTTTAAATTCAGAAAAAGAAACTCATATTAACTTGCATTGATTCTTTGTTTTCCTTCTGACAGAGGCCATCCCTTTAGGAAAATGCATTCAAGCACTTAACTGCTACATTGAAGATACCATGCAATAAGTAACTGGGAACTATATGAATAATAGAAACAGGAGGAAACCAAGATGGCAGCATAGGGAAATGCCAGTACTCACCGCCTCTCACAATCACATTAAAATGACAACTAAAATACAGAACCATAATTCAGAACTGCCTGAAAGCTGGCTTAATGGAAGTCCTACAACTATATAAATTAATATATTTTTATTTACTTCAGAGAGGAAGGGAGAGGGAGAGAGAGAGAGAAACATCAATGATGAGAGAGAATCATTGATTGGCTGCCTCCTGCATCCCCCACACTGGGGATCAAGCCTGAAACTGGGTATGCGCCCTGACTGGGAATCAAACTATGACTTCCTGCTTCATAGGTCAATGCTCAACCACGGAGACATGCCAGCCAGGCAATTAGGAGGGATATCTAGGCTGCAGAGGTCTCCCATTAGGAGCAAGGAGAGCCAGCCCCACACCAGATCCCTCAACACAGGGGCAGTGGCTTCGGGTGATCCAGGGACATACTGGAGGAACTGGATTACCTGGCACTGGGCAAGAACTCAGCAGATAGCTTTCTCCCAGACAAAAGTGCTGGCAAAGGTCACTGTTCCTAGGCTGAGACCCCCCACTTCACAGATGCAGGCGCCATGTCTGAGTTTCCATCAGCTTGGCTCACACTGTTTGCTCCATCCTGGTGATTTCCTGAGATTCCAGCCTCATCCAATTTGCATCCCCACCAAAGCTGTTTGCAGCAGCTTTTCCATATGAATGGCCTGTCCTGACTCAGGCTTCAGACTTTCCTAAAATCTCTCAAATAAGCAGCAGCTGGTGTCCGCATGCCCCATACCTATCAGTAAGAGGCCCCAAGCTTAGCACTAGCAGCAGCCTGCCTTGCTTCACACCTTGGCCTCTCCTGGGCACATCTAAGCCCAACAAAAGTAGCAGACATCTGTAGATCACTCTGTAGCTCCTGCCAGATGGCCCCAGGCAAGGCACAGGCAGTGGATCACTTTGCACCTCCTGGTTATCAGCAAAAATTATTAGTGTATGTTCAGTATGCATGCACTTTATGAAGGTAGAGACAACATGGGGGGGGGGGGGGATATATTCTCTGTCCTCAGCAGAAAATAATCAATTTTGTCCAATGAGTAAATACTCCAGAATAGTGATTTTCCATGTAGACAATATTTTAGTATCACGGATTATAGATAAAACAAAAATCTTTTCTTTAAGCAGTTTACCAATGAACTCAAATGTCTCAAGGTGAAGAATCACTGCCCTAGATGAATACTTAAAAAAAAACACACTCATAGGCAAATGGTTATAATAGTATATGAATTATACACAGTGATATGATTCTTATACTTCAGCAGACTTTAGTATTTATCTTTGTGTTTGCTTTTAGTTTTGAGTTTTGTGGCACTTACAATGGCCATCTGCTCCTTTCACTTTAAATACTATCTACCTTTCAGCTCCAAAACATACCCACTTCTTTCATTAAAACCTTGTTCAATTCTTCCATCACATACTAAAGTCTCCCTCTTCTGAAATCCTAGAGCTGGGGTCAGCAAATATTATCCTCCTAAATGCCAGATAGTAAATACTTTAGGCTTTGCAGGCTTAGTTACAACTACTCAACTCTGCGCTGTGCAAGAAAGCAGCCACAGAATATATTGAAACAAACCGGTGGCTGTATTCCAGGAAAGCTTTATTTGGAAAAGCAGGCAGCTGACTGAATATGGCCCAAGAGCTATAGTTTGTCAGCCTCTATTGTAGAAGATCACTGCTCTCTGCCATTTATTTTGACATTTAATCCTATTCTGGGTTGTACCTTTAAACAGTGCATCTCTGAAGTTACAGTCTCCTCAAGGGGTCAGGAAAGATGTCATATATATATATATATTCAGGTCTCTATGCAGAGTACTGCATAACAGCAATGCTTAATTATTTACTGATTTAAATTGATTTAAGACATGAGAGTAAGATCTAGTTGCCATTCGCATCTTACCTGCATTGAAGCATCTACTACATTGACTCTCGGGTTTCTCTAACAGACAGCCTCAACTTGCTGAGTCTTTATTCTCCCTTTAATGAATATCATCAATTATTTTTCCATTTGAGACCATATTGTATTTCCCCCCTTATTATTATTATTACCTACCACGGATATGGCCATGTAGATGCCTGTAGCGACATAATCCATCCCCTGTAGCTGCCTCTCGCTATAGTAGCTGCGTTTCACAGCTAGCTGCCTGTCATGGTAGTGGGTGCCTTTCGCAATAGCGTCATCCTCTCGCGATAGAGGCTGCCTCTCAGGAGAGTAGCTTGCCTGTGTCGACAGTGTCTGTCTCTCGCGATAGTGCCTGGCTGGGTTGCTGTCTATCAGGATAATAGCTGCCACTTGAGACAGTGCCCAGCTGAGAAGCTGCTTCTGGTGCTAATAGCTGCCTGTCCCGATATTGTCGGCCCCGTAGCTGCAGGTCTGGATTTATCATTCCTTCAGGCCCTACTGGCTTCTCCAGCTTCTCTGGGTTTACAAAGAGTCACAAGGTCATTCCTTTCTCTAAGCTTCCCAGTTTGGTTCCAGATGCATCCTCTAAGCAATAAGGAAGCCTCATCATTCCGCTGACTCTACGTTTTAACAGATCGAAACTCATTATAGTTGACTAGTCTTTTTTTTTTTTTAACATTTCTCAAGCTTCTTCCCCCTGGAATCTCTTAAAACCCACAGCATCAGTGAGTATTTTAAAATACTAATATTAAAAATATACATTGTGGTTAATCCAGATCCCCTTACTGATGAGATGTGCAACCTTGGGTAAAATATTTAAACCGCTGTGCCCTAATTCTCTCATCTGTAAAATGAGGGTCAAAAGGTTTTGAAGGTTAAATTAGTTAAAACATGTAAAATAAACATGTAAAAGGATGCTTCGCATATTGAAATGTTCAATAAAGGCAAGCTAATTTTACTCAAATGTTATCTCTACAGCTTAACCTAAAAGCCACTTCTTTGGTCCAGTGTCTCTAAACTCATTTATTATATGCATACAAATACACACGGCATGTTTGTCATTTTACCTCCTATGCTATTCATCTACAAAGATAAATACTTTTAGTGAGTAGCTAATTCTTAATTGTAACCAAAATTTAAAGTGGGTTTCCTTTCTTTCCTTCCTTTCAGTAGTCTATTCATTTATTCATTTGTTATGCTGAGGGCCAGAGATAAATGTTCAGCCATGAGATAACAGTGGGTCCTTCCATAGATGGATCTCCTGATACACTTCTATTTCTCACCTCTAACTTCATCAGAAAAGAGGTGGTATTGATGGCTAATTTGAGTTACGAACAAGAGTTCAAACATTTACATTAATAAATAATCCTTTTTATCCTTGAACTATTCTGTACACTTCTTGACTTTCCTAAACTTGAATGTCTCCAAAAACTTAGTTGCCTTAAAAAAAAAAAAAAAAAAAAAAAAAAAAAAAGAGCTTAACCAGGTCATGCAAAGAACATTTAGAAAAATAGAATGTTAGATTAATAGAGAAAACATAAACATGTGATCTATCACCACATATGTACAGGCTGTCAATCAACCCAAAAAGGGATTTATTTTGTGTGGCCCAGAAAGCTGAGTAAGGGCCCTACATAGAAGCAATAGAATTGAGTAACAATTATAACTGGGTTAAACAGACTGCCTCATTGTACAAACTTAAAGTAAATAATAGATTATTGTTCATTGAAGATGCTGAAGAAACAACATATAAAAGTAAAAACAGATATCCTCTAAGTTCCTTGAAATGCCATAATCCACCAAAATGCTAAATGATATGTAAAGGTGAATTCGTTATTGTTAACATCCCGAAATTTGTAGTATTTGAAGAAACTGAAGGCTTATACAGTTGCAACTGTGATAAAATGGCTAAAACAAATAAGAGAGGTTACAAATGCAATGTTACTGAAATTTTAGAAAAGAATCTTCATCCCATTCAGGGGCTTCAGGTGAAATTTGAAGGTGGTGTTTAAGCTCAGGTTGAAGATGAGATTAAAGTGAAATATGGAAATAGCAAGAAGTTAGAGCATTTTAAGATGAAAGAACAGCATGACCAAAGGTATAGTGGCATGAAGGTGAATGAGGCACAGGGAACACTTCAGTTTGACTTTACGACGGCAGTGGGAGATGAGCCTGAAAAAGCTTTCTGGAGTAACAAGGACTGAAATGTTGCTCCTCAGACCTAGGTAATGGGAGTCACCAAAGTGTTATTTACAAGTAGGTAAGAGAGAAGTACTTCAGTTGGAGTATCTGGTGGCACGGAAGAATTAACTTGTACAGTGAGAGACTAGAAATGAGAAGATCTGCTACGAGACTACAACATGACTCTGGGAAATATGTCAAAAGTGGCGGACTCTGTGGCAGCATCAGAAAAGAGGACACTTTGGATATGCAAACGTCAAATCTTAGCAACCGACTGAGTCACAAGGCCAGGGGAGAGAGGGTCTCAAAAGCTTCCAGACTAGAATACTGTAAAATAATAAGACCAATAAAAGCAGAGGGAGCAGCAGAAAGAAGGAAGACACAGAAAGTTCAGAAGAACCCACAAGGTGTCGGTGGTGTTAGCCACAGTAAGGGGAGCGGTCCAGCAAGGCATTTGGGAAGGTCAGCCTGGAGACTACGAGAAGGTCAGGGCTGAAGATAATGACATGGGAGTTACTCCTACTGAGGTGAAAGCCAAGGCGAAGAGAAGATGAGCTTTGCCAATAGATAGACTATACACAGAAGCAAAACTCAAAACATAAACTGAGGAACACTTACTTCCATGAGTAGGAGGTAAAAGGAGAGCCAAACCAGCTGCCAATGAGCAGTCAGAGAAGTAAGAGGAGAACACAGAGGGCACGGAAGCCAATAGGGGGCTGAGGAGCAGCAGGTGCCAATATTGCCAAAAGCTGTGGAGAGTTTAAAGCAAATAAAGATTGCCTTGGCTGGTGTGCTCAGTGGTTAGAGTGTCAGCCCACGCTCCAGAAGGGTCATGCATTCGATTCCCAGTCAAGGGCACATACCTGGGTTGCAGGTTCAATCCTTGGCCCCCGTAGGGGTGCAGGCAGGAGGCAACCAATCGATGTGTCTCTCTCACATTAATATCTTTCTCCCCCTCACCCCTTTACCTTTATCCCTCCCTCCCTCCCTTCCACTGTCTCTGAAGAAATTAATGGAAAACATGGCCTCAGGTGAGAATTAACAAAAACTAAAAAAATAAAGCAAATGAAAATTTGGAGCCTAGGAGATCCATGATAATCTGATTATTAAATGTTAATAATTACATAAATCTTATGAGAAAAATCTTATTGCTTCAAATCAAAGTAGTTTCACAAGAGATTATTATCTTTTAATATATTTTTATTGATTTAAGAGAGGAAGGGAGAGGGAGAGAGAGAGAGAATAATTGATCTGCTGCCCCCTGCATGCCCCGCACTGGGAATGGAGCCTGCAACCCAGCATGTGCCCTGATCAGGATCGAACCATGACCTCTTGGTTCATAGGTTGATGCACAACCATTGAGACATACCAGCCAGGTGAGATTATTATTATTATTATTGTTATCTTCTGAAGAAAAAGCAAAACAATTTCTTATTTGAAGATACTCTGATCTCAAGGATAATTTCCTTAAACATTCTCAATTTTTATCCTATTGGACAATAGTTAGTACTAGTCTTCCAAGGGATATATTTAAATGTGGAGGCAATTTAGGTAATTACAATGACTTGAGGGGAAGCTGGGGGCATAAGGAGGACAGAGGCCATAGACACTAAATGTCATCTAATGAAAGTCATGCATTCCCACACAAGGGACAGTTGTCTGCCCAAAACACCAATAGTGTCACCTGTTGAGAACACTGTCACACACTGCTGTTTATCACTAGATGTATCTTTGGCATATTTGAGAAGAACTGATAGAACGTCAGATGCTGAAATTTTGGAGCAGTGATTTTAAAATAAGGTAAACATCATTAATATAGTTCATCCCTTAGAAGCGTTTCAAGCAAACGTATGTCTTTTAGTTTTACTGTTTATTCCTATCTAATCTAGTTCCAAAGGAAATAGGTCTTCAAGAAAATTACATAGTGGAGCAAATAAATAAATAAATAAATAAATAATATTCCACATATTAACTCTAATCAGAATCTGAGTAGGGGTATAGATGATTAAGATACATTTCATTGTGTTATTAGGTGAGGAAACAGCCAATGTTTGCAATAAAATATTTTCTTAAAAATACCAATATTTTATACAGATCTTTAAACAATTGCATTCTCTTGCATTCACCACTTATATTAAATATTTTCAATTAAAAATTGCTGTTTTAATGCCTAGTATTACCGAGAATACATCAGCAGTTCAGATCATTGAAGCACATAGACATTTTTATGGGACTATTCTAACTGCTCAAAACTTTTAATGCAAATATCTTTACACTAGCATCTTGTAGCTGTCATTCAAATGACCTGTAAGAGTTTATGAATAACACTGATATTTATGAATATGTCTGGAGCAACCAAGCACCCATTCGTCCACTCCAAGGTGAACTAGTTTTATTATAGTCAAGTTCAATTTGTTTAACTTGTGGTTAATTTTTTCCAGTGTTCTTGATTATTACAGTTTATACTTAAACACACATAACCTCTCTTATTTACTAACTGCTAAATATGTGTGGTAAAGGTTACATCTTCCTCTAGAGCAGGGGTGGGCAAACTTTTTGACTCGAGGGCCACAATGGGTTCTTAAACCGGGACCGGAGGGCCGAAACAAAAGCATGGATGGAGTGTTTGTGTGAACTAATATAAATTCAAAGTAAACATCATTACATAAAAGGGTACGGTCTTTTTTTTTTTTTAGTTTTATTCATTTCAAACGGGCCGGATCCGGCCCGCGGGCCGTAGTTTGCCCACGGCTGGTCTAGACAATGGTCCATAGGAAGCTATTCTCTCATATTATGATTGTAAGCAGCAAAAGCAGCAAGTAGACTAGGCACTGCGGTTCACCAGGTAAGGGACCAATTGGGAAAATAAAGCTTTCTCTATATGTATGTTTCTCTAGAAGTTTAAAAAAAAGTTCTATTACTTACTAAGACTTAGTATGCGGTTGTTTCCTAACACATTTCCTAATATCTTTGATCCAAACTGCTGAGAAAGTCTGTGATAAGCCAGGATGACCTCTCAGACAATGAAAGTCCATTTAGTGGTTTATTATACAGTCCAACACTGTAACCCCATCTAATGGGAAACTTACATTTCAAAAGGCTCCCAAAAATCTGTTTAAAAGAATAAGCCAGTGCCGAAACCGGTTTGGCTCAGTGGATAGAGCGTCGGCCTGCGGACTGAGGGGTCCCAGGTTCGATTCCGGTCAAGGGCATGTACCTGGGTTGCGGGCACATCCCCAGTAGGAGGTGTGCAGGAGGCAGCTGATCGATGTTTCTCTCTCATCAATGTTTCTAACTCTCTATCTCTCTCCCTTCCTCTCTGTAAAAAAATCAATAAAATATATTTAAAAAAAAAAAAAAAAGAATAAGCCAGTGATCCCTGTAACAATCTAACAGGCATAAGGCCAAATATTGAATACCTACCATGTATTGAGTTATGCCTATGCATATGCTCCGCACAGTGCTAAGCATTTTACAGGCATCATATGTTTAATCTATACAACCAACACATGAAATTAATTATGGTCCTCTTCTTACACTTGAAGAAACCAGAGGGATTCAGCAACTTACACTAGCTAGTAAGCGGCAGAGCCAGACTTCAGAACCCTCTGCCCTGTCCTGCCACAGAGACCTTTGTCCCACAGGGGCTCCCAGATGAAACACACATGGTCTCTACTCTCAAGGACCACATCACCTAGAAAGAGAGATAGAACATCTACCTAAATGTTATGATTCCAGATAAAATATATTAACTGGCCTCAGAGAAGTCCAGATCAAATTTCAAGGCAGAGGAACACAGATTTCTTGAAAATAACAAGACCTGGAGCAAATTTTTTCTGTGAGATGGATTGTAGGGGAAGGAGGGAGGTAAAGGGCCATACAGGAGCATAACTAAGTATTATCGCATGCCATTCTCTTTGTCAGGTAGAGTAGAAGACACCTTACATTTGTTATCTTCTTTGTTCAGAAAAAACCATAAAAGTATTACTCCATGTTGCATAAAACTAAGTCAACCAGTGGGTCAATGGAAATTTGAACCCAGGCACCCTCATTCACCTTCATCCAAGGCAGAAGCTGTAATACTTAGTGATTAAAACCAGGCTGCCCAGTGCTTGCCCCAACTCAGCCACTTAGTAGCTGTGCTATTTGAACAAGCTACTTAACTCTCTGTGGCTAAATTCCTCTTCTGTAAACGTGGATATTGACAGAACAACTTCATTGGGTGGTTAAAGGGATAAAAGGAGTTAATGATATACAGAAAGTGACAACACCATGCAATTACTATACTCTCCTTGGTTTCTTAGAGTGAATGGATAAGTCTGTCCAAAGTCTGGAAGATACTGAAGCTCAGTCTTGTTAGACCCCCAGAGCAAGGACAGTGGGCCAGGTACAGACACTCACTAGATCAGAAAGCTGTGGATGCCTAGCAAGGGGCAAAACTGAGAAAACAAGAACCTCATCCCCACGGTAACCATCCTCCCCTAGGATATGTCTGGTCAGGTGGTTTAGACCCCTGACCTTTTCCTCCCTAAAGATGACATCTAGGTCTCATGTGTATTTCAGCTCCAGGCCTAGAAAAGCAGCAGAGTCAGACAAGTGACCATAACATATATACATTTGTTTTACCTAGATTTACAAAAGATTTATAATATAATCTTTTGGTTAAGTATATTTGACAACCTTCTCAAAGTTGAAAATTTCAAAAGCCTTTTTTAAAAAAAAATATGTTTATTATCCTAGCCAGCTTAGCTCAATGGATAGAGTATCAGCCTGCAGGTCAAAGAGTCCCAGGTTCGATTCTGGTCAAGGGCACGGATCTTGGTTGCAGGCTCCTCCCCAGCCTGGGCCCTGGTTGGGCGTGTGCACGAGGCAACCAATAAATGTGTTTCTCTCACATTGATGTTTCTCTGTCTTTCCCTCTCTCTTCCACTCTCCCTAAAAATCAATGGAAAAATATACTTGGGTGAGGATTAACCAAAAGAAAAAATTATACACACACACACACACACACACACACACACACACACACGCGCGCGCGCGCTCGTGTGTGTCTGTGTGTGTGTGTGTGTGTGTGTGTGTGTGTGTGTGTGTTGATTGATTTTTAGAGAGAGAGGGATAGAGAATTAGAAACATTGACGAGAAATATCATCTATCACATCATCTATCACAGCGGTTCTCAACCTGTGGGTCGTGACCCCTTTGGGGGTCGAACGACCCTTTCACAGAGGTCGCCTAAATACATCCTGCATATCAGATATTTACATTACAATTCATAACAGTAGCAAAATTACAGTTATGAAGTAGCAACTAAAATAATTTTATGGTTGGGGGTCACCACAACATAAGGAACTGTATTAAAGGGTCGCGGCATTAGGAAGGTTGAGAACCACTGATCTATCAGCTGCCTTCTGCACGCCCCCCACTGGGGATCAAGCCTGAAACCTGGACATGTGCTCTGATCAGGAATAGAACTGTGACCTCTTGGTTCCTGGGTCAAATGCTCAACCACTGAGCCACATCAGCAAGGCTTAAAAGATATTTTTAACAGAGAAATGACTTTTAGTTCTTCCAACAGGCCCTGACATACACCTCAAGGATTCATTCTCTCCCCTAAGTTTTTAATGTGCTTGAAAAATTACATGGGAAGCTTTGGCAAATAATAATATACATATATTTTTATTAAAATGGATATTCTAGAAATTTCAATCTGCTCTAGGAAGGAACTTGCAAAGATTCAGAGCCAAGTTCAAACAGGAAATTCTCAGGAGTAACAGGTATCCTGTCAGTGATAAGCCTAGAATAATAGTTCCCTGTGGGAAGCATCTGGCAGTAGTACTCCAGATGTTTATAATCCACACATTGGGTGTTTATGAATTGTTTCCTGTGCTCAATACACACTTCCAATAAGCCATGTGCAACGTTTTAAAATCTTGCATATTGTTTGTTCTTTATATATATTTTAAAACTCTGCGTTGAATTTCAAAATATAAACTTTATTATTCTTTCATGTCATTTCTTAATAATTATTATTTACCAAGAAATTGTCATCTTGAAATGTTATATCTTACAGAAAAACAAGATTCTTCGTCAATTGTTTTATGGTCAAGTCTATAATCACGTTATTTACGTTTGCCATTTACAAACCATTGTATTTTTCTGATGCATTTACAAATATGTTAGTTAAGTCTGAAAATATTCATAACAAGAACTTTGATTTACTCTAAATTACAGCTTTCTAAACAGGTCTTCTCTTCAAAGTGAAAATTTTTAGGACTCTATATAATGACTGAAAACATACTGGCAAATAATCAGGACAAATAAAAGATTCATTATATGAAAATCATTTTGTCTTCCAGATATAAGAAAGCTTATTATATTTCCCTAGAACAATTTGGTAAATTATTCCTTCATAAGCAATATGGAAGCTTTTATAGTTTTCTCCCTACCTGATCCCTCCAGAATTTGGCAATTCTTAATGAGTGAATCATGGCAATACATTTCTTTGCATGAATTCAGCAAGACCAGTTTCCCATTGTAGTTTTATCAACCAAGATTTTGACTGGGATGTCATGCCTAAAAGAGATATACCTGACTCTGGATGTCACTAGAAAGCCTTAAGAAGCAAATAAGAGTCTCTTGAAAAAAGCCTGGCACCTTGCTTAATCATGTGGTTCATGGTAGTTTTTCCAGGTAAGAAACAAAGGTTGCTTTCCTGAGAGATGGCTAAGGAACCTCAAGACATCATTCGGGACCTCAAGAACTTGAACAATTCACCCAGGTCTACGAGTACTGCAGGATAATGGGGCAGGTACAGAAACTCACCAGGGCAGAAAGCTCTGGATGCCTAGTAAGGGGGCAAAACTGGAAAAACAAGAACTTCACTACCAGGGTAACCTATCCTCCCTAGCATATCGCTTGTCATGGGGTTTGGACCCTCGATCTTTCATATTGCTAGTCAGGTGGTTTAGACCCCTGACCATTTCCTCCCTAAAGGCTCGGGTGTTTTTCAGTTCCAGGCCCAGAAAAGCAGCAAAGCCAGACAAGTGACACTGTGGCTACCTCAGGACCTGCTCAGCCCCCAGACCCACTGATGATAAGAGCTTCCCGCCAGTGACTGCATATAAGGACGAGACTTCAGCTCCTGGGTGCTGCCATCATCCACCCAATGTCCCCTTGGCTCAGTGCTGTGCAGCCCTTCATTTGGATATCCCATCTCCTACCCCCTTTTCCTTAAATAAATTCAATTTTTCTTTATCCACTGTCTGAGATGGCTACTTAGCCTGCCAGCTACATAGCTAGAAGAAAATCTTCCATATCTGTTTATACAAGGTCACTCTCAATTGTCAAAAAAAATGGGGATGCCGAAACCGGTTTGGCTCAGTGGATAGAGCGTCGGCTTGCGGACTGAAAGGTCCCAGGTTCGATTCCGGTCAAGGGCATGTACCTGGGTTGCGGGCACATCCCCAGTAGGAGATGTGCAGGAGGCAGCTGATCGATGTTTCTCTCTCATCGATGTTTCTAACTCTCTATCTCTCTCCCTTCCTCTCTGTAAAAAATCAATAAAATATATTAAGAAAAAAATTTAAAAAAAAATGGGGTTGAATATACAGGTTTCTAAGGCAAGATACCCTTCTCAAATTTGACTATTAGCAGATCTTACAAATATTCCTTAGACTGCTAAGTCCCTTTCAAGTTATTTGGAATGAATGTCTGTTCCATTGAGAAGGAAATTGGCTGAAAGCGAAGAGGGTAGAGGGAAGATACATTGGATGACTAGATGTGAATTTTCTTTTGAGAGCAGAATTCCAATCTCATTCATCTTGGTAACTACAGTTTAGTGCAGTGATGGCGAACCTATGGCACGCGTGTCAGAGGTGACGCGCGAACTCATTTTTTTGGTTGATTTTTCTTTGTTAATGGCATTTAAATATATAAAATAAGTATCAAAAATATACACCTTTGTTTTACTATGATTGCAAATATCGAACAATTTCTATATGTGACACGGCACCAGAGTGAAGTTAGGGTTTTTCAAAATGCTGACACGCCGAGCTCAAAAGGTTCGCCATCACTGCTCTAGGGCTTGACCTCGGCTTTGTACCCACCATGTGCAGAGAGATGCCTTAAATGTCAGTCATCCCTCCCACCCGCCGGAGTAGCTCTCGGGACGGGACCACAGGCTGGCGTCACCAAAGGGCATTGGCATAATGAGTTTGCTGAGTGCAGAGGGAGAGTGAAGCACCACCAGGCCCTTCTGGTGATATTTACTCTGGAATTACGGGCCCTTCACATCCGAGCCCTGCTCAGGGAGGATCCAGCCTGCGCCTCTCTTGTCTTAAAGGGATAAGGCTTTATTTTCTTCATTGGGTGGGGGTGGGGGGTGGTCTTGTTTTGTTCCCAAACACAAGGGCACCAGAGTTAAGTTAGGGTTTTTCAAAATGCTGACACGCCGAGTTCAAAAGGTTCGCCATCCCTGGTTTAGTGTCTGGAATGGTTTTAGGGGTTTTAAAATGGCCAGTCTCATATTTGTTTCTCACAATACCACTTCATGGTTGGTGCCCACAATCCCATTTTCTGGATAAGAAAACCTGAGGATGAGATTGTTACATAATTACAACCTTACAAAAGGCAGAACTGAGCCTGAGATCTAGGTCTACCTCTAAAGTTAGTTACCTTTTTCCATGTGAATGTATCAAAAAATGTTTGATGAAGGAATATAGAACTAAAAACAAATGTAGGTTACTTCCTTTTTATTTCAGACCCATGCTCCAAAAATATAACTCTGGATAAAGGATATTTCTTTAGATCACTTTGCTGTCCTTCCCTTCAGGAGGGTTCAAGGCCAAAAAACATAAGCCAGGTAATACAAAAGAGGAAGTGCATGTCTACAAACAAATCCAGCATTTACAGGAAGATGCGCTAACTGGACATTGGGGAATGAAACGTTAAAATTTCTGATTACTTACCACTATTAAAACACTCCCTGGAGGAAAAGAAGCAGGACCTAATTGCAAACTGTTGATTTGAATTTTGCAAAAAAACTGCTTTTGAGTTCATGAGTAGTATACAAAACACTGAGTTGCTTCAGGTAATAATGTTTCCCTTTCACTGAGATCATTGGATTCAATTACCTGCTCCCTTAGACTCCTTTAAATGCAATGTCAGAGGCAGAAAGTGGAGCTAGGGCTGCTTCACCAAAGTTAAATAAGAGTCACCTTGCTCAAACCTCATCTACTCTCTGCCAGCCACCACCCAGCTCAGATTTTTCAGCCACACGCCCCCAAATGCAGACTTGAGTACTTGTGGTTCCAATGACAGGGCACATAGCCGCAGGCCTTCTTGAGTTTTGTTTGGGTTGAGCCATAAAGCACAGGATGCCAGGAGTGGACATCTAGCGCCCACTGCTTCCTCTTGCCCAGTCATTTTCATATCATTCTCATTATTGATCGCTATTTTATTCCTCTGATGCGTCTCTTATTAGATTCAGGAAGCGAGGAGATGAAATATTAGCTTTCCTACTACTTCCACCAGCCCGCTCTCACACAACCCAGCCCTCTCCGTACTACTTCACTTCTGCAAAAGTGTAGGCAGACACTTGTAGAGAAACCACGCCTCATTCCTCTCGCGTGCGGTGTGTGAGCGTGTGTGTGCGTGTGTGTGTGTGTGTGATTTTTTTAAAAATACACTTGGCATAGACCACAAAAAGCCCTGGCTAGTCCTACCGGGAAAGTGGCCCTAGCTCACAACCGCCCTTGCCAAACCAGTCTGCAATCCCTTTGGCGGAAGTAAGGGAGAAAAGCGGGTGTGGAGAGCAGCTGCGGGGCAGCATCCGAAAGTCTGCAGTTCGCCCTTGAGCCGCCGCCAGCCTCCCGCGCCACCTGGCCCGGTGCCCCCAACGTGGCGCAGGAGACTCGGAAACCCAGGGTGAGCCGGAGGAGCAGACTCTCCGAAAGTCACAACCCGCTCCGGCCAGAGCGCATACCTCCACAGCTCACACCTTTCCACCCGCCTCCCACCCCACCAAGAGACCTGGGGACCTAAAACAGAAGGAAGGCAGCCTCCCTGGCACTACGTCCCCTCCCGGCCTCTCCGAGCCCCGACCGTCTGCGAAAAGAGAAGACAGTCCCTACGCACAGTGACCTCCAGCCCCATCCTCGCCCCGACCCGGTGCAGCAATCAGGCCGCCCCCGGAGGCTCCCGGGGCCCGGGGAGGGATGCTGATGAGAAGGGCGGGATGCTGGGGACACGCCGGCCGGGAACCAGCCCGGGAAGACTCCTGGGCCAGGAAGAGGGGGGAACACCGCTCCAGATGAGTCTCCGTGCAAAAGCTCAAACCGTGGGCAACTCCTGGCCGCGAGCACGCGGGCGCACGGGGAGCCCCTGTCCCGGGACCCCTCGGAGCCCCTCC
>NW_005370182.1:2222978-2223553 GCF_000412655.1 Myotis brandtii | reverse complement strand
GACGAACCGCCGCCCTGTGACTCCGGGAGGACTGAGCATGCTCCGAGCGATTGTCAACGCGGGAGGCACTTTCTCCTCCAGGGCTCGGGTCGCTCCACTTCAGGTTTTAGTTTTGACCGAGAGGGAAAGCCGAAAGTCGGAGAGAGGAGAGAGTGGTTGGCAGATCGGTCCCGACACGCTCTCAGGTGTGCCGCGGTTCTGTAGATACCCGGGAGTTGTGCAACTTACAGCACAGAAAAGCCTGCAAAGGGAGAAGAGCCTGGCAGGGTGCAGGGCGACCGGGAGATCCTCTCTGTGAGCTGGGAGGGGAACGGGTGGGCCATTTGAGAATGAAGGTGTGGGGGTTGGTGGGGAGGGACAGGGCCGGGATGGCCTTGGGGGAGATTAGGCTTCCCAACCAAATCACGCGAAGGGGAAAAATAAAATGTACACCGTGGGAGGAAGAGTATAGAAACAGCACAAGAACTTGAAAATACATCAGAAATGAAAGACAGTCACTTGTAAATAATTCCTTTTAGCTTCTCGAATGATTTAATTCTTCGATTTAGTTATTTAACAGTGAACAGTGCTAGTGG
>NW_005370182.1:2193173-2222878 GCF_000412655.1 Myotis brandtii | reverse complement strand
CTGTTTCTTGGGGAAGTTGGAAAGAGGACAGACTGGAAATGAACATTTAGCTTGAGTTCCTTTAATGTATTGAAGGTTGAAGAGGAAAAGAAACTGTCCAGAAGGATAAAACGCAGACTTAGATTTGAGGATTCATACTGCAGTTTTTCTGTCAATTTAACTGACCTCACCTCCCATTCTGGCCTTTAAAAAATGAAAGATAAAATGTTATGTTAATCCTAGATAATAATAATATAACTTCCCAGAAGCTTTTCTTGTTGATTTTAGAACTTGACATCATTTATGAGAAGCCAAGATAAGTTAGCTAAAATCATTAGAACTTTGAAGCCCCAAAGACAAAGAATCAAAATGGCAATATAGTTAAAATTTCACGTATTTATTAAATGTGTGGAGGTTCAGATCAAGTCACCCCAACATGTCCCTCTGCTATAGAAACTGTTTTGAGCCCAGCCGGTGTGACTCACTGGTTGAGCATCGACCTATGAACGAGGAGGTCACAGTTCGATTCCCCGTTAGGGCACATGCCCGGATTGCAGGCTTGATACCCATTAGGGGACATACAGGAGGCAGCAGATCCATGATTATCGTCACTAATGTCTCTCTCTCTCCCTTCCTCTCTAAAATAAATATTTTTTAAAAAGACATATATTTTTTTAAAAAAGAAACTGTTTTGAGCTAAAGGCAATTTTAGCCACAAGCTCAAGAGAAACTCCTGCCCCTAACTTAACTACCTGGAAGAACATGAATTAGAGCCTTTCCCAAAAGTGATTATTAGAGACAGCCTCTTTTAACCTACCTTGAGGGCAGAGTAAATTTCTATTTACTAAACCTCTGTTCTTACCAGCCTACCATGACACTTTGAAGCTCCCATGGTATATTATCTCATCCCTACTTCAGGATGTCTTATATACCTGGGTCCCCCTTTCTACCCTTCCCCCATAAGCATGTACCCCCCATCTTCTAAGGAACCCCATGAGACTTGCAACCAGGGAAGAAATGGGCAGCTGCAGCTCGTCCCTTGCTAACCCCCAGAGCCTGTCTCCAAGGCCCCCTTTTCTCTGACTTCCCAGTGAGCTAAAGCAGCCTGACCATTCCTCTCTCTCTCTCTTAAAATCTGAGAAGAACTCAGGTCCTAGCAGGTAACCCCAATCAGTAACAAGGTTAGCATGTGACCCCTCTTCATCTACACTAATCTGGATCAAGTCTATTTGATAATCACACCAAGCAGAAGAGCCTGGAGGGTAGAGGAACGTTTCTTCCTCCACACAAGGGCTTATTGTCAGGCACTGTCCTAAGTACTTAGATGGATTTCCTCATTTAACACAATAACTGCAGTAGATTACTCACATTTACAAATTTGAAGACAAGTTAAGTCACTTGGCTAAATTCACATTGCCTTACTTCTGCCATAGCTAGTCTGTAAGCTAGGACAAAACTTGAATTTTAGTTTCTGCTGTAGGCAGACAGACAGACATGAGCAGAGCCAGGACAATGGGCCAGGTACAGAAGGTGCATTATTTCATCCCTAGCTCAGGATGTCTTATATACCTCAGTCCCCCTTGGTGTCTCCGAACCTCATATGCATGTGAGGGGTCTCTGACTCTCATGTGTTTGGGGTTCCCATACATATGTAGGTATTAAATTTGGTTATGTTCTCTTGCTAATCTGTCTCATGTCTATTTGATTATTAAACCAGCCAGAAGAACCTTTATTAGGGGCCGACGTGGAATATTGGGGACTAGCTATGGTTATGGGAAATACTAATCATGCTCTGTTAACCATGATTGCCTTGTTCTGGTAAAAGAGAGGACATTCTAACCTGGTTGGGAGTTGTATGCCCTGGAGACCTGGGAGACAACCTTGGGCCAGGGGGTCAACTTTGGATGTGGGAGTTAACTTTGGAATGGGGTCTATTCTCATTCAAGAACTGCCTATATTCATGGAAAGATTAACAACTCCTTGCCCAAACAATGGAGTCCCACCCGGGCCTGCATAGCTTACTTCCCCACTCCAGTAATCCTTACTTCCCCATCTAATCTTTGTCCTACCCAATATAAGCAGCTGGCTTATGGGGGGTTGCAGAGCAGATTTTCCTGGATGACCTGCTTTCCTATACTGCCAGCATGATTGAAATAAACTCTCATACAATTCAACCCTGTCTCTGCTTCATTGGCTCAAGTAGTGATAGGCCACCTGGACCCCTTGCATGTCCAGTTTCACCTTGAGGGGAAGTGACATATGTTATTTCTAGGTAATGGGGATTAGAGCCAGTATGTCTGCCTCCTTCATTCTGGCCTCTTTTCCAGACCCCTCAGGGCACAATCAAATGCCCTGGGCACCAGGACAGATACCACAAATTCCATCATTGTTATTGTTATCATGTCAATTGTTGACTGTTACCTACCCTGTAACCACCTGAGTAAAAGAAGTATGTGTCTATCCTTTTACTCTTTATCCAATCCCGGAGGCATACAATTCTTGCTTTCTCCTGCCTCTGCCTCTCTAATCTATCACCAGTGGATTTCATGTAACCCACCTACATCTCCTCCTTTGATTGCAATGTATAAAAATAGATGAAAGCCCGCCATTCTCTGGAGCATTATCCCAGTTGGTTGAGATTCTGCTTCCCAGCAGTTGTCGATAGGTTAGCTTAAATAAACTCACAAAAATTCTTTACAGGTTGGGATGTTATCCTTCTTTACTGAATTTATTTATCAGTTCTAATAGTTTTTGGTGGAATCTTTAGGGTTCACTATATACAATATCATGTCATCTCAGAGGATAAAGTCCATTCTGTTTCTGCAAACAAACCCTCCATTGCCAGACCTTTGCCATCTTGATATTCCTGTAACATGGCTACAGTCTGCTCCTGAATCGAAGAAATTAAGATGGGCAGAAAATGGCTATACATTAAACAAACGGCTATGGGAAACTTAAGATGGCCACTTAGTTCTTTAAGACTTCCTGGAAAATAACCCTTTTTTTCAGTTTTTGCATTTTTTTATCCATTATAGTACATTTAAGTTAGACTTGATTCAATTGCCATTTATTTTGGGTTATCAATATTCTTGTTGCATGTATGTTTTCTGGATGAGTTTAAGCTTTCCCCTGCTACAAGGCTGATGCCCTCAAAGTGGCAAAAAAAATAGAACATGTGTTTCCCAATTGGAGTATTACCCTTCACAATCTCTAGTGATTGGAGCACTCACTTCACTGAGCAAATTATATTAGCCTTGACAGATAGCCTCACAAAATTCTTGGAATGATCACTGACCCTATTGCCTTTAATTATCAGGCAAAGTCAAGTGAACTAATAGAAAAACTAGATTCAAGCAGAACAGGTTTAATTACACAGGACCAACTAAACTAATAAGAATGGTTACAATTTTCATGACTTTTTGGTTGAAATATTGCTGGTGTGGGTCTTTTTTTTATTTGGTTGCTTTTTGCTGTTGTTGTAGTTGTTTTCCAGATATAAGGATTTTTTTTTTAAATATAAGCTAGCTATTTGGTAACTTTTACCTTTGTAAGCAAAATTGAGACTTTTGTGTTTCTCCCTACTTGATCTCTTCAGACTTCAGAAACTCACAGTGAGTGTTGTCATTTTCATGGCAATATTCGTATTTGCATAACTTCAATAAGAATCTGTTCTCCTTATAATAACAGGGCACAATTGGAAACTAGTTATATTACCAAGACTTTGACTGGAATATCAAACTTGAGAGAGGCATATGTAAACTCAGATATAACCTGTGTCAATGTAAGAAAAGTCCAAACATGCAGAGAATTTTTATAAGAGTTTGAGCCAAACTGACAACGTATGCCTAAAAGAGCAGTGCTTTCTCATGATACAGGATTTGTTGTTGTTATTAAAGCAATAGGTCAGACATTTGCCACAATGTCTGTCAAAGTGGCTGCCCATAAAACTCCAGCACACATCCATCTAAGGGGACTCCCGACGAAGGCGACGGTGCCATCTCATCCACCTGATGGTATTTTAGGGCAGCCAGCTTAACCCTCTTTCTCTTATGCTCACTCTCCTTGGGAGTGGTGTGAGACTGCTTCCCTTTCTTAGCACCACCACGTAGTCTCAACACAAGATAAAGAGTGGACTCCTTTCGAAGGTTATGGTGAAACAAAGAACATCCATATTCCAGTTGCTTGCCAGCAAAGATCAGTCTTTGCTGATCAGGGGGAATTCCTTCCTTATCTTGGATCTTGGCCTTTACATTCTCTCTTGTATCCAAGGGGTCAGCCTCGAGAGTGATGGTCTTCCTCACAAGGGTTTTCACAAAAATCTGCATCTTGGCGGCAGTTCCACCACAGATGGTGGATTGGGAAAAAAGCTCATGATACAGGATTTAATACACTGGCAACTATCCCAAGAGATGGTGTGAACTCACTATGAGAACGGCTCCTAGGAAAACAGATAAAGCAATAGCCCATAAAGAGTGTGTTAGTCAAGGTTCTCCAGAGAAGCAGCTCAATAGTACACACATGCACACACACATACACATGTACACATGCATGCACATGCACACACGTGCACACATATACACATACATGTTGGGGTAGAAAAATTGGGATTTATTATTTTAAGGAATCTACTGACTTAAATGTTTATGAGATTTAAAAAATACCTTCACAGAGACATCTAGACTGGTGTTCAGCCAAACAACTGTCTCCTACAGCCTAGCCAGACTGATACTTAAAATTAAGCATTATAGTGAGCAAAGTTGGAATGCCAGAATTCCCATGGCAGATGGTAAAGGAAAGCATTGAAAAGCTCAGGGAAGTGGGTATGCAGGACTGTGTATATTATGTACAACCAAAACACTTCCCAGACAATTATTTCCTACAGGGAGGCCTTTACAGCACAGCATTAGACAAGGCCATAGGAGTGTGCTGGTCATAGGGGCACTCACATCACTAGAATCTTCTTTAGTTGATCTCTGTAGTTCAGGCAAGACTGTTACAGAACTAGGCTCACTGATAACAATGGGGCCGATCAGGCCTCAAAACAACATAATTTAGATAAGCGTGCTTAACTACCAGAAATCAGGATATAGTAATAATTGCAAATGACTAATAAGCTTGGTGTGGCATCCTAGAGGGGCTCATCCACAGAGTGTTATGAAGATGATTAATAAAATATTGCAGGCCCTGGCCTATTACTTGATTGGTTGGAGCATTGTCCTGACACACCAAGGTTGTGGGTTTGATCTCTGGTCAGGGCATATACAAGAATCAACCAATGAATGCATAAGTAGGTAGAACAACAAATTAATGTTTCTCTCTCTCTAAAAAAAAATAAAAAATAAATAGCACATGACATAATAAGTGGAGGGGAAGCAGTCACACTATAAAATATAAATTTTATATATCACAAATCTTTGCTTTAGATCTGAGCCTGTTTGCCAGTTTTTAGAACTCAAACACTTTGATTAAAGAGGTGGCTAGTTCCTAGGAGAAACAATTCTGCAGCACCATGACATGATTCCCTCTGGTTTTTCCCCAAAGGCACCTACAGCCATTTCATTGGGAAAGGGGAAAACCCAGATATTATGAGGATTAAAGGGCAGAGTGAATGAGTCTACATTGACACCTAAGGACCCAAAGTATGTATCATTACTCCTCTTCATAATGAGCTCCAGATACTAAATGGAATACTGCCAAGGCCCCGCTTACAGTGAGTTCACTGTATCAGTGGACCCATTCTGTGGTCATTTCCATCTAGGATTCAAACATCTAGGATTAAAACACTAGAACCATCTCCCACATTTCATTTTTGGTCTTTAAAGTAAAAATTAGTATAATGGAGAAGGCCTAATGGAGGTCTCCTTAGAAACTTCCTTGGAAAAAAACAACAACATATATTTCTATGCCAATCAGAAAAGATGATGAGACAATTCACATTCACATGGAATGGACAACAATATACATTTAGAGTTTTTCTCTGTGCCTCTACTAACTCTCCTGCCTTCTCTCATAATATAGTAGGAAGAGATTTGACCATCTGGACATCCCACAGAACATCATATTGATCCATTACGTTGATAGCATTATATTTAGCAGGCTGAATAAGCAAGAGATGGAAAACATACTAGAGTTCTTGGCAAGACACATCACTCCAAGGGGTGGGATATCAAAGTAAGCAACATTCAGAAGCCTTGCTCTTCTGTAAAATTTATAATGATCTAATTTTCCATGATGTGCCAGGATATCCTGTCTAAAGTAAATTATGATACTGTGCACCTCCTACTATAAAAAGGGAAGCATGCATTGGTTTACCTCTTCTGGTTTTGGAGGCAGCCTATGTTTTACCTATAAATATGGCTCACAGACTGAAGGATTGGAACCTCGATGAAGAAAGGTCCTTGGCTTCTTGAGAAGCCCAATTCAACACTCTCCATTGTGTTGGGGGTATAGTGGTGGAGTAAAAATAACACATGGAGTTTGTGGCAATCCCCAGTGAGAGAATCCCATGGAAGGTCCCTGGGGTTCTGGAGCAAGATCATGCCATCTGCACATAAATAGAGTGGTCATGAGGCAGAAATGTAGAATGTGCGCTTCTGTCCCACAACACTGAGCTCTATAGTATTAGAGGTCCTGGCCCCCAAATAGGACACACTTTTTTCCAGGGCACAGCAAGGTTCTGATTGAATCATAATCTCTGGCTGCTGCCTGGCATTTTTGGGTCCCTTATACCCAGGAACCAACAGGAAAGAGGAGAAATCACTTTCTTAGCAGGAGTAATTGACTGGTCATCAGAGGGAAATAGGGCTGCCACCTCAGTCAGAGCAGGAAAAAATACATATGGAATTCCAGATAAATAACATCAGCATCTATTAATACCCCTTTACTCAATCCTATATAATAAAACCCTAACGTGAAAATTGATCGAACGGTGGAATGACCAGCCCCTATGACGTGCACTGACCACCAGGGGGCAGACACTCAACGCAGGAGCTGCTGACCTGCAGTGACTTGGCAGCGGGGGTTCTCGGGTGACGCACTCTGAAACCAGAGAGGAGGGAGCACGATTCCTCCTGGGGCCACGTGATTCCACCTTTGGCCATGGGTTATGTTGTTGCTGGGGCACTGTCGGCCCTGAATCTGGTTTACTGCACAATTGCATTTGCATTCCATACCCTGTACAACAGCAACTTTGCAGAGCGCCCTCTTACACTCCAGGACCCCTTGGAGGATATCGGAGAGCCAGTTACAGCCCAATCCCCACAGACCAGGTCCCACCTGCTGAGGGACCCCGCTCACTTCCCAGACGCCAGGAAGAGACCTCAGGAGGTTAGCTCCAGGGTGTGTCCACCCATCTCGCCCAATTCCACCCTGCCAGCCACCTTCTAATTAATTTCCTTTCAATGTGCACGAATCCGTGCACTGGGTCACTAGCTGTTACATAAAGAGATACATCAAATTCAGGCTGAGAATGGCATGATAACCAAGAGACTTAGGCCCATTGGTGATGAGAGTCTGGTTCATGCCGCCAGGTTAGTCACTAATGTCAGTAGAAGGGTGACAGCTGAGAGTGAGGGAAAGCTAGAATGTATAGTTGGGGAGGGAGAAGATCACAAATGAGTATCAATGGTGGCTCCAAAGATGACTGTTGTGGCAGGAGCTGTCATTTGTCTCACTAACCTCCCACTTCTAAGAGTCTCCACTGGAAGAAAGGCTCACCAGAATTCTGCTGCACCAGGAGTTACTTCTTGAACATATATGGAGAAGTGGATGCCAGATGAGCAAAGAGTGAAGCTTTGAAGATGCACCACCCAGATACCCTTCAAAGAATAACTTGCTGGAGAGAATGTCGTCAGCATACAGCCTCTAATATCCTTCCTTTGGTGTTGGCCTCTGCTAGAGCACACTGCTTTACCTGCACCTAGTAACCGAGCAGGGCAGGGTGAAAGGCCTGGCCATTTACACCACCACTGGACACTGTGGCAGACCTAGGGTTGATGTACCTGTCTGTTTACTGTCAAGACTGGTTCAGGGAGAATCAATAGCTGCCATGGGATCATCTGATTTCTTTTTGGAGCTGCATGACAAATGGCCAAGGCTTTGTTGTGTCCACATCACAGCTGTATTTGTTTCCCTGCTCAATCTTGCTTACTCCCTGTTCTCTTCTCTAAATAACACACTGCCCAGTGAATGCAGTGTCATTGTTTGCTTCTGGAGAACCCAACCTGTAATATACCAGTTTAGAAATGCAAACCAGAGAAACCAAGATGGCGGCATAGGTAAACACCGGAGATTGCTGCCTCGCACAACCACTTCAAAAATATAACTAAAAGACATAATGGACATCATCCAGAACCACAGGAAGGCTGGCTGAGTGGAATTTCTACAACTAGAAGGAAAGAGAAAAGCATACCGAGACTCAGAGGAGGTGTGGTGCCGAAGTAAATACAAAGGTGCGGAGGTGCATGCGGAGAGGGCTGGAGGCTGAGGACACGATTGTCTTTTTCAATCAGGAGGGAGTCTCAGGCTCTGAGCTCCAGTTCCGGGCAAGTCTTTGGGGACCCAGACTCACACGGGAGAAACGGGACTGCCTGTCATCGGTCGAAACTCAAGGGCAGCTTTCTCTCGGAGGCACTCTAGGCGATTGCCAGAACCTCTGAAGGCAGGACTGAGAGCAACCATACTGCTGGCTCCCTCGGCCTGCCCTGTTGATCCCCTGGGACCCTGCACGCATGGAGGCTTTTGCATATGAAAGGCCCGGCCCTTTGTAATCTGAAAATAACTTAACAAACTGCAGCTGCCCCAAGGCCCCAGGGCAACTTGCATTGCTTTACTTGCCCCAGAAGGGTGTCTTCAGCACAGAAGTTCTCCCACTGCAGACACAGCTGATTCTCACTGCCAATTGGCCTGGAGGTCAATTCCTCCCAGTGACACCTAAAACAATCAAGGCATAACTACAACAAGACTGTGCACAAAGCCCACAAGGGGGTGCACCAAGAGTGTCCACCTCAGGTAACTGGGGAGGCTGAGCCACTGGGCCCTGTAGGACACCTAGCACACAAAACCACTCTACCAACACAGGGAAGCAGACAAAATGCGAAGACAAAGAAACAGGTCACAAATGACAGAAATGGAGGACAGCAAACGACTGGATATAGAGTTCAAAACCACGGTTCTAAGATTTTTCAAGAATTTTATGGAAACCGCCGATAAATGTATTGAGATCCTTAAGAAATCTAGTGAGACCCTCGATGTTGTGATAAAGGACCAACTAGAAATTAAGCATACACTGACTGAAATAAAGAATATTATACAGACTCCCAACAGCAGACCAGAGGATCGCAAGAATCAAGTCAAAGATTTGAAATGCGAAGAAGCAAAAAACACCCAACCGGAAAAGCAAAATGAAAAAAGAATCCAAAAATACGAAGATAGTGTAAGGAGCCTCTGGGACAACTTCAAGCGTACCAACATCAGAATTATAGGGGTACCAGAAGAAGAGAGAGGGCAAGATATTGAAAACCTATTTGAAGAAATAATGACAGAAAACTTCCCCTACCTGGTGAAAGAAATAGACTTCCAAGTCCAGGAAGCGCAGAGAACCCCAAACAAAAGGAATCCAAAGAGGACCACACCAAGACACATCATAATTAAAATGCCAAGAGCAAAAGACAAAGAGAGAATCTTAAAAGCAGCAAGAGAAAAAAAGTCAGTTACCTATAAGGGAGTACCCATACGACTGTCAGCTGATTTCTCAACAGAAACTTTGCAGGCCAGAAGGGAGTGGCAAGAAATATTCAAAGTGATGAATAGCAAGAACCTACAACCAAGATTACTTTATCCAGCAAAGCTATCATTCAGAATTGAAGGTCAGATAAAGAGCTTCACAGATAAGGAAAAGCTAAAGGAGTTCATCACCACCAAACCAGTATTATATGAAATGCTGAAAGGTATCCTTTAAGAAGAGGAAGAAGAAGAAAAAGGTAAAGATACAAATTATGAACAACAAATACACATCTATCAACAAGTGAATCTAAAAATCAAGTGAATAAATAATCTGATGAACAGAATAAACTGGTGATTATAATAGAATCAGGGACTTAGAAAGAGAATGGACTGACTATTCTTGTGGGGGGAAGGGTGTGGGGGGTGCGGGAAGAGATTGGACAATAATCGAGCACCTATGGATGAGGACAGTGGGTGGGGAGTGAGGGCAGAGGGTGGGGTGGGAACTGGGTGGAGGGGAGTTATGGTGGGAAAAAAGAGGAACCAATGTAATCATCTGAACAATAAAGATTTAATTAAAAAAAAAAAAGAAATGCAAACCAGGCACTGCCTCTCTCTACCTTTAAGGTCCGCATTCAAGACACAGAACTATGTGAAATTTCCGCCTATAAAGAATACACAGTATCACTAAACCTGCAATCAAATAAATCAGGTTAGTATGCAAGTTCCTATCTCCTTCCTCTTTTTAAACTCTGATTGTCTCTTAAATGACATACTGTAATTTAAAATTGCTGTGGAATAAATTCTTCACATATGTGGTACTTTAAAACTTCTATTAGCATGTTCACCTTTCTATCTAATTCATATTTGTTTTTAATATTTTTTATTCAAGTTTAATAAGGTATAATTTACCGCCAGGAAAACTCATCCTTTTTAGGTAAAAAGTCCTATGAGTTTTGACAAATGCATACATGGTCCTGTAACTCCCACCACAATCAAGTAGACAAACCACTCCTACTCTCAGCCCTTGGCAACCAGTGATTCGGCTTTTTTTTTTCTTTCTTTCTTGTGACATTATACCCTCCTTCACAATCATGCCGGATATTTTAGGCTGACTCCAATTGTGACATCAGGCAGCCCTCATCCCTCAGGAAATGGCTCTCTTGCTTCTTCTGAAACATCTTATGTTCACCTGAGGAGCGTTTCCACTGCTGTGTGACACGATGTGTTAATACAGCTTCCGCAGCACCTGGCTCTGGGGCTTTACCTTCTGCCTTTTCCAATCAGTCAAGCTAGCTCCTTCTTTTTCAGCGTTCATTGCTTTAAGGTTCTCAAAGATTCCCCACTTGAACTGAGTAATCACATAGAGGCTCCAGGACTCGTGAAATCAAATGAATTTATGTTTCAACTCTAGTAACTCAGAGTCTATCACCTACTTTCTCCCTATAAGCTTTAGATTTAAATGGCTTACAGCTTCATTAAATTGTAAATCCATTTAATGGGAAACACCTTTACTGCTAGAATTTGAACTAAAAAATTACAAGGATAAAAAGTTTACTTTTAGGTAACAGAAATGAATTCCAATTCAGGCCTTCATCAAGCTGTACCTGGGTGATTAGAATACTCTTCTGAATGATTTCCTGCTTCTAATTTTATTCCACCTTCAGCATTTCATTCTTTGCAAGAATATCAGTATTATCTATCTTCCTCTTAAAATCTTCCAATAAAAGTGAAGGATTAGTAGAAAGTGAAGGCTAAAGAGAACCATGGATGGCATGGGTGGCATTTAAAATGGTATGAAGATTCATTTAAAATAATGCCCCTGTTTTCCATCCTGTGTAATATAATAGCTTTTCTTTTGGAAAGCCCCTTAAAGAAAGAAATACAGACATATAATGTTTGCATTTCCATTATAGCAACAATTGGTAGTTCATGTAATATTGCCTCATCCAGCCAGACAATAAATATAATAGGAGAGTGCGATTTGAAGTTTATGGGAATCCTATGTTCTTTGTACCTTTCCAAAGTCTGAGAAAAGAAATACAAGTATAAAATATGATTTGCCTTTACGGACAAAAATGGGGTTTTATGGAAAGTAACCTCCCAGGGTGATCTGATCATAAATTCCTAACTGGGCAGATCATGGTGAGCAGACACTCCCCAGACATGTAACTTCTTTAGTAAAAGGTGTCTGTTTGCCTTAAGCAGGCCCCGTTCATTGTACCTGTGCATCAAGGTGAACACAGCTGGGAAATGCCCCCTTTCAGGCAGCTCCCTCTAAAGTGGACCGCCTTCAGGAGAGCACTTAATCTTAACTATTTTGTAATCTGATGCCTGCCTTGCTTTCTCTCACCTTCATGTAATCCTCCTTATGTTCCCTCCTTAACTTCAAATATATTTTAAAAAAAACCTGCAAAACTTATTCTCCAGAGCATTTGAGATCTCGCTCCCCTACATATGTCCTGAGTTTTGGCTCAAATAAACTAATGAAAATTCTCTACAGGTTTGGAGATTTCCTGCGTTGATACCTTATTGAGTCATAACATTCTCCATTAATTGTTTTTACGTAAGAACCTAAAGAGGACAATCTATAATGTCTTTAAATCAAGGTTGAATGAAAAGTAATTATCTGCTACTATTTCTTAGAAAACATCTGCTTTTCTTGTTGCTATTTGGAATAATAAACAGCTCATAAACCCATTTGTTCTCAGTCCCAATTGATTTTGCTTGCACAATGATGCTTTATATTTATGTATTTTTGTTTCCTAAATTACAAATATGATTAGCCTTAATCTGGGGTTTTGATTTATTATTCATTTTACAGATGGAAATATTGTAAGATTCTGGGTAAATTTTCAAACAAAGCTGCCCCTATGTCTTTTCTATCTGAATGTCATTTTTATATGCACAAAAATAAACTATTGGGTAATAATTGACAGCTGTTCCTTATAAGTTCAAACTTGAGTGGGTGATTAGTCAATATACCTGAAAGTAGAAATACTTGATTAAAATAACATTTTAAGATATTTTTCCTGTGACTTTAAATAGGTGAGATCTCTTCTGTGTTTTTTACTAGCCAGGTCCACACAAAATCTCAAAAAGAGAATTAATAATTTAACAAATATCTTTTAAGGGTTTTTATGTGCAGCAAAAATGGAAACAGATATTTTAGGCTGACTCCAACTGTGACATCAGGCAACCCTCATCCCTCAGGAAATGGCTCTCTTGCTTCTTCTGAAACATCTTATGTTCACCTGAGGAGCGTTTCATGAGTGCTAACTACATCAGGAACTATGTTGAAAATTTTATATGCATTACCTATTTAATCTTCATAACAAACACAATAGAAAGATCTTTACTCCATCTCGCAGATAAGGAGACTGAAGCATATGAATCTTAGGAACTGGGTTCAAGTCACACAGCAAATCAGGCTGCTCAAGTCTGGCTGATTCTAGGGTTTGTGCTATTTCTCAATATGTGATAGTGCTTTGCTCTTTTAGGTTGGAGGCACAAAGATGAATGAGAAGTAGTCCTTGCCTCACAGGACTTTACTACCTCATAGAATCTAGTTATCATATTTACATAGGTAATTCTAACTCAAGGGGGCAAAAAATAATCAGCCTAGGAGTCCAGATCAAGCAGCACAGCAATTCCAGCTAGAGTGGATGGAGCAACTTCCTGCAGTTGAAGGAGTCAAGGTAGCTTCTGTAGGGAAGAAGGATAGTAGAGTAATTAACAGCATGAACTACTCAGATTCAAATCCACGCTCTGCTACTCATTAGCTGCATGATCCTGGGTGGCTCTTAGAGGCTCAATTTCTTCACCTATAAAAAGTAGGTAATCATTGTTTTATGGGGTCAGTGTGAAAATTGAAAGAGCCAATATTTAAAGCAGGTGGAATCATGCCTAGCACATGCTCAGTACTATTTGTCTATTTGTTTGAAAAACATGTTGAACAGGACCTGAAAAACAGGAGTAAAATTACCTTTGCACATGGAGAAAAATGAGAAGAGATAAAGATTAGCATTTTTTTTTTTGTGGACTTAGATTCTCCAAGTTACTATGGAAGTTATTATGATGTAAATTTTTTGTTATTGTTAATCCTCACCCAAGGATATTTTTCCTTTGAGTTCTAGAGAGAGTGGGAGGGAGGGGGAGAGACACAGAGAGAGAAACATCTATGTGAGAGAGACACATTGATTGGTTGCCTCCTGTATGGACCTGACCAGGGCCTGGATCTAGCCTGCAACTGAGGTGAATGCCTTGACTGGAATCAAACCTGGGACCCTTCAGTCCACAGGCCGACACTCTATCGGCTGAGCCAAACCTGCCAGGGAATGATTTAAATTTTAAAGTAAAGATTCTGTGAAGCAGAGAAGTAATATTTGCACCCAAATTCATAGCATATGTGACAAACCAGTTCTAATTCATAACATTCAGCAATTCACAGAACTAACTCAGATTTACCATGGCCTTTAACTGAGCCTATTTTTTTTCTTCATATTTGACCAGTTACTCGGGCCTGCTATTTGTATCTCCATAATCTTTTTTGCATCCACCTTCTTTTCTCATTTCCAACTGTCTTTGCCTTCTTAAGCGTTTCCACTCTCTACTCCCTTTAAATTATTCCCATAACCTTCTCTCTCTCTCTTTTCCTCTCCCTCCCCCTCTCTCTCCTTCTCTCCCTGCATACCCCAAAACTCATTTTCATTTGAAAGAACAGATTTGAATCTATCACTTCCCAGATTATATGTTCAAAAGCCTCACAATACCAACATAGTGCAATCCACATTAGAAATAAAACAAAAACCCAAACATCTGTGTCTAATCCCTCACAGAATGACTCTGGCTCTCTCAGGCAAATCATTCCACTCTGCACATTCTTGGCAGTTCCAGATATCTGTTGTGTTCTCTCTGCTGTCTAGTCAACCTCTCTTGACTGTTTTTATAACATGATGTAATCAACTTTTCTAATAGTCTCAGAATTCTGGGGAAAAGACTCATTGCATCCATGAAGAACCTATTATAAAATGAACACAGCCCCAACCACTTAGATCAGCATTTCTCAACCTGTGGGTCGCGACCCCTTTGGGGGTCAAACGACCCTTTCACAGGAGTTGCCTAAGACCATCAGAAAACACATATATAATTACATATTGTTTTTGTGATTAATCACTATGCTTTAATTATGTTCAATTTGTAACAATGAGAATACATCCTGCATATCAGATATTTACATTACGATTCATAACAGTAGCAAAATTACAGTTATGAAGTAGCAACGAAAATAACTTTATGGTTGGGGGTCACCACAACATGAGGAACTGTATTAAAGGATCGTGGCATTAGGAAGGTTGAGAACCACTGATTTAGATGACAGACTAGAAACGTAAAAGGAGGTTTCTTAAGAAGTGTAAAAGTAAAGGACATTTAAGGACCTCTCCTGATCTTTCAATTGAATGCTATGAAAATTCTGGGCAGGGTTTGATATGGATTCTCAAATATTTGGAAGTGTATGTGAACTTGGAAACATCGACATCCAGGTCTGCTTCTTGCCTGCAGGAGTCTGAAGGGTGGAGCTGGTAAAGAAACTTGGGCAGCAGGGAAGAGAGCTAATTTCTGAACCTGTACATTGGCCACTTGGTAAAGCCAAGATGCATAAGATCCCCGTAGGCACTCAGATGCCAGGTAGTTACCTAGGCTTGAGTTGTCTCAAAGGGATCCTACGTAAGAAGCTCTATGATGTACCCCCAGGAGATGGAAGCTGAAGAAAGGAAGCAAGAGGTTGGCCTGTGCGTTTGCCTACATCAGGGCACTGAGAAAGTCCACTTAGGGCCGATTAAATACCCGTATCAAGTAAGGCTTTTGCCTACCTTCCCCCAAACCCTGCTCTGCCCCTGGCAGTACCCTCAGCAGAGAGAGGAGTAAATGAATGAAGACCAGATCAATCACTTCTTCAGCAGAGCAAGTCCCCAGGAAAACAGATCTAAATTGATGGAAGAGAGGAAACTTCAACTTGAATGAGATGGAAGTTTAATGTAAGGTAGAATCAGACTTCTTAATTAAGAGTGGTTTCAGAGTTGTATAATTCTTCTGGGATGTCAGTAATAGGGTGAGTAGATTCAAAATGTGTTTTACAAGAGGAATAAAAAAAATAGAAAACAATGTATTGTTTGTCCCATCAAGTTTTGCTCACTTAACAAACCATTTGATTATAGAATCCTTACCATTTAAAAAAGGAACTGATCACAGGTAAGCACTGATTAAATTCTGCAGTTTTCTCTACGTACTTCTTAATCATTTTACAATGCAACCCTTAGAGAGAGGAAAGGAGAAAGAGAGAGAGAGAGAGAGAGAGAGAGAGAGAGAGAGAGATTGGTTGCCTCCCATTTGTGCCCAAACCCAGGGATCAAACCTTCAACCTGGGTATGTGCCCTGACCAGGAATCAAACCCACCACCTTTTGCTCCAGCTGAGTCACACTGGCCAGGGAGCAATGCAACTCGTTCAAGTAGTTATTTGTACTATCATCTTCACTACCTTCATCACCTCACCGCTGATATTCCTCAACTCCATGCTTATCCAGCCTCCCCTTAGCTGAAACAACTCCTTGATGCCTTTCATTTTCTAAATCCAGTAGATGCTGTTCAGTTGTTTCATTTGTTATCTCATTAGTATGTGATACTTGAAAACTCTGTCCTGGCTTCCATTACACTACACTCTCCTATTTTCCCTCCAACTTTTTGCCCAGTCATTTTCAATCTTCTTGTAAGATCATCCTCATCTACAAACAATTAGGTGTTGGAGTTTCTTATGGCTTCATGCTAGGCCATCTTTTCATATTTCTTCCTATGCTCTTTAATAATCTTGTTAATGCCTACAACTTTACTTATTGCCTATACATGCCAATGATTTTCCAATTTATTTTAAGTCTATATAATTAACAGATACAAGCTGTTTTTCAATTATACATGCTGTTAACATTGCATTTTCACATCCCAAATGATGCCTTTTGTAAGTAGTAGTTCTTAATTTTAATGTAATCCAACTTATAAATATTTTCCTTATTATTATTTATTTTTTGTCCTGTATTAGAAATATTTCTTTTCCCTAATATCATGAAGATATTTCCCTTTATCTTTTAAGAAGCTCTATTGTTTATTGTTTTTGCTTCTACATTTAGTTCTATGAATATCAATAGTGGGTTCAGTTTAATTTTTCCACAAGAATACTCAATTGTTGGAGGAGTGTTTATTGTTGCACTGCTATACAAAGCCATGTTTTGTATCCCAAGTGTTTGTTTATACATCACTGGTTCTGTTACTGGGTCCTCTCTCCTATTGATCTATTTCTGTTTCCCTGGGTCAGTACCACACTATATATTTTAAATGGCATGAGATGTTATTGTTACATCTGTTATTAGTTTATAAGCCAATCTTAATTTACTTTTTTCACATATTTATTAGTTTCTGTGATCTCTGTTTTTTCTTGCAATACTAACTTGTCATCTGTTAGTATTACCTTTAGTATCCAGGTAGTATTTTCTTTAGTATCAGTCTTCTAGTAGTGAATTCTTTCATTTTTGGTTTGTTTGAAAATGACTGTATGTCGGGTCATATTCTAAAAGGAAATTGTTTCAGATAGAAAATGTTTGGTTTCAGCATGTGGATAAGATAGTCCACAATCTTTTCACTTCCTTTTTGCCATTGAGGAGACAGCTGTCAGTCTGTTGCTACTTATCAGCAGTGAGACTGTATTGTTAGCTCTTTCATGTGCTAAAGAGTGTTTTTGGAACATTTTTGCATTGTTTTAAAATTGTCATATGTGGCAATTTTGTCCCAAAATGCACAGTCTGCATTACTCAGCCATAAACAAATAAAAAAAAAAGAAATCTTATCAATTGCAACAGCACAATGAACCTAGAGTAGTGATGGTGAACCTATGACACGCGTGTCAGAGATGACACGTGAACTCATTTTTTTGGTTGATTTTTCTTTGTTAAATGACATTTAAATATATAAAATAAATGCTACTTATCAGCAGTGAGACTGTATTGTTAGCTCTTTCATGTGCTAAAGAGTGTTTGTGGAACATTTTTGCATTGTTTTACAATTGTCACATGTGGCAATTTTGTCCCAAAATGCACAGTCTGCATTACTCAGCCATAAAAATAAAAAAAGAAAGAAATCTTATCAATTGCAACAGCACGGATGAACCTAGAGCGTATTATGCTAAGTAAAATAATTCAGTGAGAGAAAGACAAATACCATATGATTTCACTTACATGTAAAATCTAAAGAACAATATAAATGAAAAAAACAAAACAGAAACAGACTCATAGATACAGAGAGCAGACTGTGGTTGTGGGGAAGAGGGCACTAGAGACTGGGTGAAAGAAGTAAAGGAATTACGAAGTATAAATTGGTAGTTACAAAGTAGTCATGGAGATATAAAGTATAGCATTATAGTCAATAATATTGTAATAACTATGTATGGTGGGAGTTGAGTACTGGAAATATTGGGGAAACACATTATAAAGTATATGACTGTCTAACCACTATGCTGTACACCTGAAATTAATACAAAATAATATTGAATGTAAACTGTAATTGAATAAAAAATAGAATCTATCCACTCTTTTCCAATAAGACATACACACATACCATTATTCTCTTCATCCTTAATAGAAGTAGATAAAAATTGAACCCCTATCCCAGATTTTCTTGTCCTTTTTGTCATAGAAACAAACAGGACATTCTTTTTTTAAAAAAAGTATTTTTATTGGTTTCAGAGAGGAAGGGAGAGGGGGAGAGAGATAGAAACATCAATGATGAGAGAGAATCATTGATCAGCTGCCTCATGGACACCCCCTACTAGGGATCGAGCCTGCAACCCAGGCATGGGCCCTTGACTGGAATCGAACCCGGGACCTTTCAGTCCGCAGGCCAACACTCTATCCACTGAGCCAAACCAGCCAGGGCTAAACAGGAAATTCTTCATGTATCATGCCCATACCTTCTTTAATCACTTACAAATACTGATTTGACAGTTAAAATAATTTTATCACAAGAGTCTGTGTGTTAGGAAGGACAGATGTGGCTCTCACCATTTTATAGGTAAAAAGAGTAAGGCAACGAAAGCTCAAGTTATTGATTCCCAGTAATCTATTAAAAGGTGATTCTGGGATTAGAGTTCAGATTTTCTAAATTTCAAGCCCACGAGTTTTTGTCATCTTTCAAAGAGAGGAGACAGTAGAAAACAAGCATTATGTAAATAGTTTATTCAATTTATGACATTTTTGACATTTTTCTTTAAATGACAATTGAGAAGATGAAGACTGTCATTTCCCAATACAGCGTACTTAAATAAGCCAGGGCTCACCTAATATATTATCAGTCTATAATGATCAGTGTTTATCAGTTATTTGATAAAGAGTCAAAAGAAGCACTCCTCAGGAACTTGAGTTTTGTAAAATAACTCTAGTTATTAAGGTTTACTAATGTTTATAAAATTAAATTAACTTAATGCAAACTCTAATTTAAAAATTAAATTAACTTAATAGTTATTAAACATATATAGCTATAACTTATTAATCCATAGCTCCTCAGGGTTGAATTTTAAGAAATGTAAATATGATAAATAGAATATTAAGGATTTGGCTTTGCCCTGGCCATTGTGCTCAGTGCTTGGAGTGTTGGCCAGCACACCAAAAGGTCTCAGGTTTGATTCCCTGTCAAGAGCAGTTACCCAAGTTGTAGGTTCAATCCCCAGCCTCTGGTTAGGGAGAGTGGGAGGCAACCAAACCATGTGTCTCTCTCACGTCGATGTTCCTCTCTCTTTCTCTCTCTCTCTCTCTCTCTCTCTCTCTCTCTCATTCTCTTTTTCCTCCCTCCCTTCCACACTCTCTAAAAATCAATGGGAAAAATTTCTTCAGGTGAGGATTAACAACTACAAAAAAGAGTATGTCTTTAAGAAAAGTTGCTTTTTCTGAAAATTTACTTCATGTTTTTCACGCAACTTACTGACACAAACTGGCAATTTTATAAATATTTCTACAAGAAGCTGTAGTTCAATTGGAACTTGTTAAATTAAGAACATTGAATTTTTAATTTCTTGTATAGCATCAAATTTAATAGAAAGTTTCATTTTTATTATTTAAAATAAATAAATCTGATCCCCTGAGTGTCAATATGAATCACTTAATAAATGTCTGATAACATCTAGCATGATGTTCAAAATGATCTAAATGGATTCTTTTATAGCATAGGCTCTTTTAATGTCTATGTATTTTCCAGTGAGACTCTTTTAACAAAAGCCCATGTGAAGGCAATAATGAAGTCCTGCTTTGGAAACCTAATGAATTTGATTCCTTTTGAAAGAATATTTCTATTTGTATAAGTCTCAGACAATTTTAAACACACACACACACACACACACACACACACACACTGTGAAGTCAATAATGAAGTCCTGCTTTGGAAACCTAATGAATTTGATTCCTTTTGAAAGAATATTTCTATTTGTATAAGTCTCAGACAATTTTAAACATTTTATATATATATATAATAACCTATGTTTCCTGGAATCATCTGTATCTATTCATTTTTCAAAATAAAAATATATGGTAATGATTGCTCCTATTTTGAGAAAACCTAGTATATAAAACACAATTTTATGAAAATATTAGTGGAAAATTTTAGCATAAGTTCTCTTTACAGAGAAATTATTGCTTATTTTCCTTGACAAAAATAAATGTATTTAACTTATTGGCAAAGTATGAGAGGAAAAAAACCCTTATCTGTTAGTAACTAGAAATTAATATCAAAGGAGAATTAATTTATAATATCTATCAATGGGAAATTAAGTCAACATACAAAGATCCAACAGCAACAATTTGCAGGAAACCATTACATTCTGTGAAATTATATACAGAAAAGATGTTCAAGTAATGAACACCATATCACCAAGTAAATAACTATTAGCAGTTACCTATCTGTTTAACACAGATCAATGTGTTTCTGACACTAAAATGTTACCATTATCATCTCTTTTTTAAAATAAAATGTTATTAACATTATAAGAAATCTTTATTAATGTTTAAAATTGAATTGAGCCAATCCTTTTGGGTATTTACTTACTTTCATTTTTTTCTAGCCTTTCTACACATTTGAACACTCACTACTGATTGTTCTAATTTTGGAGGTCTAAAATGTTGAACAAGATAAATTGGATCCCTTTGTCCTTAGAGTTCATATCCTGGTAGTGGAATGCAAAAGTTCAGTAGTCAACACAAAAGTAAATAACTGCTCAGATGAACAAAAGGCAATATGATAAAAAAAAATGCAAGGAAGAATATTAGATGTGGGAGAGGAAATAGTACAAATTAGATAATTAAAGAACATTTTCTGCAAAAGAGGTGACATGAACTATACTTAAATAACAAGGCAGAAATTTATTTAAAAAGTGGAAGAAAAACCAATTCAGTCAGAACAGCCTGTGGAAAGGTCTTAAGTCAGGAATGTGCCTAGAGTATTTAAAAAAACAGAGAAAAGTCCAAGTCTAGTTTAAGCAAGACATGTACTGTGTCGGGAATGTAATTGGCAAAGTGAGAGGAAACTATAGACAGCGGTTCACAATGACATCAGAAATTGAAGCAGAGCCAGCTCATGTAATACCCCGGAAATGATATAATGTAATATTTCATTCATTTTAATTTCAATGGGAGGCCACTCAAGTATGCCAAGTGACGGCTGCAAAGTGCAAGTGGGGGCAGTTCAACATCACACCCAATCTTCTTCAATTAAGTAAATATACAAATTGAGTGGAAATGTTTGCTTGCAATGCCAATGCCTCTAAAACATTTTCCCAAAATACTCTAGCCAAACTCCCCTTTACAATCAGATTACTCCTCTAAGGGATGTCTGTGTAGAAAATTTGGGGCTGCCACTGATGGAAAGCCATAGAGAGCTTTATACTGCGGTGTTGGGGGGAGGAAGGGTGAGAAACCTCACTCTTATTTGAATTAATATATGGAAATGTATGGATGGAAATTGGGAGTTCTGGACATGTTGACTTTGAAATATATAATAAATACTCAAGGGGAATCTGGAGTTAAGAGGTCCTGTAAAGCTTTGAGACACATTTAATGATATGAGTTATAGATACAGCAATAGTATTTAAATCATTAAACTACATGAGCTCATCCAAAGATTGCATAAGGGCAGGTAAGAATTTTGGGCTAATTCCTGAATCCACAGATGTCCATGACTCTGAAGGTTTATCCTATCAACACTCTTTGATTTAAGCATATAACAATTAAGCCTAGTTTTAAATCTCTGGCCCTCTCACAAATTTGAATTTCATATTTCCAGATGACAAAACCCAGGTCACTGATCTCAACGTTGATATTTGGAGCCCCATGTTACCCTCTTACGGACAAGCAGATTCCAACATTTTAATGAGATTCTTAATGAGTGCTGCTGGCTTCTGACCATTCCTCCTGTATTTTCTACTTCTCATTTTCTGGTTTCTGTTTTGTGAGTCAGCCAGCCATAACCTTTCCTTTTTTTCTTTTCTTTTCTTTTTTTTTTTCTCTTGGCTACAATACCGAAGTTTATTTAACAAACATGGCTAAACATACACCAAAAACCTGGGTGGCATGTAGTTTGATTCAATGAGTATATCCTGTCTAAATGTGCTAATTACAGAAAGCCATTTCCAGTCCATTAAATACATTTATTTTGACACAAAAGGACTGTTGTGATATTAACTGTCTCCCACAGCCTGAATGCAAGTTTCATACAATTCTTGGTTTCAGATTCCACTAAAGAATTACAGGTTACGTTGGTGCATTAATCAGAATCCACTTGCATTTTTTACAATGGGATACGGGCCGGCTGGATGAAGGGTAATTTCTCTGCTGCTGCCAATACTAGCATAATCTTTCAAATGTCCTCTCCGTTGGCCGGAGGTCTACTACTCTTAACTCCCGCCCATCTTGTTATATACAATGATGCTGTTTCCTCCACTGAAATCTCATGCACCATTTTATGGTCCTCCACAGCTACACTCTACATGACCATTTCAGAATCCCTCTACTTCTTCCTGAAAACTTAGGAATGTCTGTGTGGACCGAACTTGTCATTTTGTGCTGACAATGACAGATTGGGAAACATTTCTCCTAGCTTCAGTGCTAGTGCTGTAGGATCTTATTTTTCATTTCCAGTGTTGTGCCAAGAGTCTGTGAGTAAAAAGTATAACATAATATCATCTGATGAAATAGACAATATAAACTAGACAGAGTAAATGGACAAAGCTAGGTTTTGGGTTCATAGAGTAAATTTCATTGTATGGAAACATATATCCTCCGAACATACTGAGAAGTTATCATTAGCCTCTATTGAACGCTATTATTTCTTTCTTTTTAAAATATATTTTTATTGATTTGAGAGAGGAAGAGAGTGGGAAAGAGAGCTAGAAATATCAATGATGACAGAGAAGCATTGATTGGCTACCTTCTGCACACCCCCACTGGGAATCGAACCTTGATCTCCTGGTTTACAGGTCTATGCTCAACTACTGAGACATGCCAGCTGGGCTATTTCTTTCTTTATGTAGCTTTAATTGTTAAGTAAGCCTCAGTATGAAATAATATTCTGTGCAAATCCTGACCATTGTACCAGTGAACATTTCTAATTTTTTTTTTTCCTCACAGGGAAACTTTTGGATTATTGAAAGATGGTGTTCTTTTATCAAAATTTGTCTCTATACTAGCAAATATTTCTTTGTTTTGGCAGTTTTTATGGTATGATTTTCAAACCTCCTCCTGAAAACACTCATTTATAAAGGTTTCTCTAAATGTGGGGCCCAAGGCCTATGAATGGGAACCAAATGGTATGGGCCAGGGGAGAGCTATAGAGTCAGAATTACTGTATTTACTCTTATTCCAGACTCTATCCTTTCAATGCTGCTTCCCTTCCCAAGTTTGTATGGGTATTTTGGGGAAAATGCATAGAATTCTTGATTTATGTTAATTTGTAAAAAAATAAATAATAATCAACTATATCTATTTGGTTTTTCTTTGCATGAACTGCTATTAAGCCTTATTTCTCTTTTGTGACATTTTCGTTGATTTTTCAAATCTAAACTCACACGGATTAGTCAGGGTTTTTACAAATAATAATAAAAAATAGAACTAACGGAGACATATGTACTACTATTTGTAATACTTTAAACAAACAAAAAAATAGAACGAACCATTTATGATTTATTTTGAGCAGAAAAGGGAGTATATTAAAAAGATATTGGATAGCTCACAGTCTCTCGTGTAGGGCCAGAGAACAAGTCTTGGAGGTTACCCCAGCAGGAATGCAGTTCCTCATTGGTGTGTCCCTGAATGTGAGCGAAGCCTGCTTACAGAGCTAAATGATGTTTTTGAAAAGAGTGCATCCAGCTTCTGTATTGAAAGGTAGTTTCTGCCTTTCAACAAAACTCATAATGTGAAGAATTTTCCAAACATAGAAATGAGGTTCAGAAGATGAATAGGTACAAAGATTAACAATGTCTAAAACTCTATTTTAAAAGTCTAAAATTTATTGTATAATTGGTATGGAGCCTTTCCTTTTATTTAAATGATGAATCTATAATGTTGCTACTATCTTCTTATGGCTTATTATATAACTTTATTAGTAAATATTAAATATAAAGAAAGATTTTGGACCAGCAAATACTAAATTTTAAAATTTGCTAATGAACACAATAAAATCATATCAAATTTGAAAAACAAAATAATTCTCAGGAAATTACTATTTTCAGATATTAAACTAATACTTTATTTACCATATTTGAAAATCGGTTAGTGGTGTAATAGGATAACTATTTTAACATATTAGATTGTAGGTTCAATGAATTCTGCATGACAATTACTTGGGGTTGTTAAAATGCAAATTCCTAACCCCACTTCAAACATATTAATTTGTAGTCTGGGTCAGGTCCCAAGAATATAGATTTTTATCAAAGTATCTGGGAGATTGTATGCACAATAAAATTTGAGAACCACTATGCTAAATAGTAGGTAATTAATTTTACCTAAAATTTTTTGAGAATTTCTTTCCTGAGCTGCTACAGTTAAAACCAGGCATCTTTGCTATAGCTATTCTCTGATACTGAAACCAATAAAATGGTGCCTATTTATATCTTTTTAATGCTTAATTTAATTTTTTTTGAATAGGTAGCACATTCACATGGTTTAAAAATCAAAACAATATTAAAATATATATACATAGCTATTATTCTTGCTCCCACTCCTGCTTTCATCCTTTTTATCATTATTTTTAAAAAATATATTTTATTGATTTTTTACAGAGAGGAAGGGAGAGGGATAGAGAGTTAGAAACATCAATGAGAGAGAAACATCAATCAGCTGCCTCTTACATGTGCCTACAACCAAGGTACATGCCCTTGACCAGAATCGAACCTGGGACCCTTGAGTCTGCAGGCCGACGCTCTATCTGATGAGCCAAGCCTGTTAGGGCTGGACTGTTTTTATATCAATATATTGTTTGAAATAATAATGTATAGAATTAATTTAATAATTTTTATTATCATATATAATAAAGAGATAATATGCAAATTGACCATCACACCCTCGCACAAGATGGCCGCCCCCATGTGGTCACAAGATGGCCACACCCATATCATCACAAGATGGCTGTCCCCATGTGGTCACAAGATGGCTGCATCCCTGTTGTCACAAGATGGCTGCTACAAGATGGCCAGCAGGGGAGGGCAGTTGTGGGTGATCAGGCCTGCAGGAGAGGGCAGTTGGGGGTGACTGGGCCTGCAGGGGAGGGCAGTTGGGGTGATCAGGCCAGCAGGGGAGCAGTTAGGCGTCGATCAAGTTGGCAGGGGAATGGTTAGGGGGTGATCAGGCTGGCAGGCAGAAGCAGTTAGGGGCAATCAGACAGGCAGGCTGGTGAGCAGTTGGGAGGCAGCAGTCCTGGATTGTGAGAGGGATCCCAGATTGGAGAGGGTGCAGGCTGGGCTGAGGAACACCCCCCTCCCCCAGTGCACAAATTTCGTGCACCGGGCCTCTAGTTATTAAAATAAGACCCTTTGAATTGCACCTACTGATACTATAAGTTGGAACATTTGAAATTGACATATTTGTAGGTAAAAAAAAAAATTGAATATTGGCAATTTGGAAAGTTCAATCTAATAACAGGTTTTTATAGTCAAACCTCAGACAAAGTTTCAGTGACAGATAATCAGGCAGAGGGCTCAATGAAAGGCATTACAATCCCAACATAACCTTGGCTACTTGTGCTAAAAGTGGGAAAACAAAACAAGAGAAAGACATAGAGGAACAATAACAATCCACCCTATTTCTCACTTCAATTCTCGTCAGGATTTCACCTTATCAGGTTTAGGTAAAAGGCAGATTATAGAAAGATAAGTTATGGAGGATAGACTGTTTCAGAGGCATTTGGATTCATACAGAAGTATACTTGCATTGAGGCTCTAAGAGACCAGGGTTCTCTGTCACATCCCCGTGTCTTGTTTTTCAAGCCCTCTGTTGTGTCTCCTCTGACTATACCTCTATCATGCCCTTATTTTGGACGTTGTGCTTTAGGAGTTCAGCAAACATTTGACACATGCATATTTTGTCTTCCTACTTAGATTTTAAATCATTCTTAGGATTAATGTTTCATATCTTCTAGTTGTTGTTATTGTTATAATTGTGTGTGTGTGTGTGTGTGTGTGTGTGTGTGTGTGTGTGTGTGTGTGTTGGTAATTTCCATCTCTACCTGGTACAAAGGTCTGCATATAGTAAAAAAATAAAGAGCTGTTGCCTAAATAAAGATAATAGTTTCCAGTAAGATTGAAGTCCTGTTCACCTTGAAGAACATACTAAGAAATACAGGAGAACTTCTCAAGGCTTCAAATGGGCAATTTGTAAGTTTAGAATGATTTAAACCATAATTTAACTATATTTTCTTATTAGATTCAAAGCAAGACAAGGATCAGTACATAGTGGTTCACAAAATCTATTTACTTTCCCCCAAAACAATGTAATTGCATTAGTATTAATATCTCATATCTACAAAATTTTATATTCTCTTTTGCTTTCAGACTGACAACTCTCCTGTAGAATGTTGCTATAATTCCATTAACATGAGCATATAGCAGAATGCTCACCTTTTGACATGAATGTTTGACTTAAACTACTCTTTCTACTAATTTCATTTTGTTTTCAGTTTTAAATATGTTGTAAGATGCTTTAAAAAAAATTTTTCCCTCAGCTCCTTTTTGAAAAAAAAAAATATTTTTATTGATTTCAGAGAGGAAGAGAGGGGGACAGAGAGATAGAAACATGAATGATGAGAGAATCATTGATTGGCTGCCTCCTGCACACCCCCTACTGGGGATCAAGCCTGCAACCAGGGCATGTGCCCTGACTGAAATGGAACTGGTAGCCTCTTGGTTCATGGGTCAGCACTCAACCACTGAGTACATGGGCCGGGCATTCCCTCAGCTCTTAAATGAAGTGCTACATGAAGAAAACAACATGTTTCTTCTCTTCATTTGGATATCAACCTTTACATTTTCTCAGGCTATGCAGCCCAATATGTAAATATTTAAATTATAATTAAGTAAAATTAAAATTCAGTTCCTCAGTTGCAGCATCCACATTTCAAGAACCACTCGATAGCATCATGTGTATGCCTTTAACTTGAGACAAGATACTATATTTAATGAACTGCCAGATGTATTTCAGATGCTTTCACTTAATTATCATCTTCTCAATGGCTTCATTTCAGATGATCTTTATGAATTATCTTCTCTTTCTCTATAACAGAAGTAAAAGAAGGCAAGCATAACTCCTTTGTTACTTTGGCTATTTTGGTTCTTTTTAAATTTGATCATTTAGCTTTACAATTTCAGGGTTAACACATATTTAAAAGAAGAAAAATTACTTTAAAATTGCATTAAAATTAGGAAACAACATTTCGAAAATGGTTGTAAACCATCCTTAGTAAGACAGTATTACTCCATGGTAAAAAGACAATTAAAACTCATACACACTCTCCTGGATTTTCAAATCTGGGCACAGCCCTTATTTTTCCAAGTTGGTGTAGATAATTACGGACACTTTTATGTTCAATCTTGTGGCAAACATATTTTCTAAATATAGCCAGGAAACAACATTTCGAAAATGGTTGTAAACCATCCTTAGTAAGACAGTATTACTCCATGGTAAAAAGACAATTAAAACTCATACACACTCTCCTGGATTTTCAAATCTGGGCACAGCCCTTATTTTTCCAAGTTGGTGTAGATAATTACGGACACTTTTATGTTCAATCTTGTGGCAAACATATTTTCTAAATATAATTGTGCTGTGTAGAAACCATATGCACCAGAGATGTTCATCTTTAAGAAACTCTTCCCAATTTACAAAATAAAAGGATTTGCAAACTAGTACTCCAAAATTTCTCCATTTTAAAAGGAATTCCTCTTATTTTGAAACATCTACATAAAAACAGAAATTATTTTGCATAGAGTCACTGGGTGTGGCATAAGTGTCTAGTTTTAATCTCTGCTTAGTATTACTATACGTACTTATGGAGAAAAAAATGAATTTTTTATTTTAGCCTAATATAACAATTGCTCAGGTTATTCTGTAATTTTAGTAGCTGAATCTCTGCTTCCTCTCCCATAATTGACTCCACATTAATTTCCCACTTTCTCTAGGAAATCAATCTTGCATTGCTCCCCCTCTCAGCTCTGTTCACAGCTACTTTACAGTGCAAGGTGCTCAATATAGCCCCCCTACTCCAACTTCCAACTTACTTTTCCCTCTATTAAATCCCGGTTGTACTTCCTAAAACCTTGTTCTATCCTGTCTGGTTCTGCTGTAGACCCTCCATTTGTGATTTTGGTTTTGTTCTCTAACCATCCCACCACATTTGATATTTGATATATATGTCCATCTCTGTTTGCTGACTGCTCAACCCAGGCAGGATGATGTCTTCATTTCATCTATCCTCCAACATGCTATAAAAATAACCTGCCACATCCACTCCACCCCCGACCCTCCTTTGTTCCTGATGATGGAGGCCAAATTGAAGTGCTTAGCTCCTGCTCACCTGAGAAGGTTGGTCAGTATTTTCTCAAAAATATCCAATCTTTTGAGGGATCATGACTTCTGCTCCATACTCTAGTCTTTGTGGATGGGTGCCACTACTTATTAATAGGTATCCCTCGTGTCCATTGTCTGGATGATGTTCTACTCATGCTCCTACTTTCTGCACTGTGGACTCTACTGACTTTATCTTTGTTTGGCTTTAAATCCCAACTTTGAAGAGCTTGCTTTATCCTGTCTGTCTCCCAGGGGAAGTCAGTTAGGACAACATGCCTAAATCTCTAACATTTTCCCCTTCAATGGAGGGGTACTAGGAAATCATTTTTGGAAAACAAGATGGGTTAACGAGGATAGATATCTTCTTCTTGTCAGTTATATCCTTCCTTTAAATTTTAATTTGGATTCAAACATGAAGCAGTTATAGAGAAAAGTGTTGGTAATAGAATTTTTATTGTTTTTAATATTTATTTTTATTAATTTTATGATGAATGCACACATACCAGGTTCTGGATAAAAGATAGATTTCTTATGAAACATCTTACAGGAAATAATAAATGTTTTCATTGTCTTTCCCTTAGTCCTTATGGCTAGGGCAATATGATGAAAGCCAAGTCGATTGTACTATGCAAATAGCCAGACATCCCATAGATGAAAATGAAAAAAAAAAATGATTCTTCTCTGCTCATAAAGGTGAAGGTAACAGTTGTCCCCTTTCCTCCTAAAAGGGTCTCCCCCTTATTCCAGCAATTTTGTATATAAATAACATCTCCCCAGGAATTAGATAACCCAACGTGTTCCTTTAAGACACTGGCGTTATCTATAAACTTTAGGACTTATTCCATCATGAAACATAAATATAT
>NW_005370182.1:2190230-2192750 GCF_000412655.1 Myotis brandtii | reverse complement strand
ACTGTACCCTTTTATGTAATGATGTTTACTTTGAATTTATATTAGTTCACACAAACACTCCATCCATGCTTTTGTTCCGGCCCTCCGGTCCAGTTTAAGAACCCATTGTGGCCCTCGAGTCAAAAAGTTTGCCCACCCCTGGCTAGACCAGTGATTCCCAAAGTGGGCGCTACCGCCCCCTGGTGGGCGCTGCAGCGATCCAGGGGGGCGGTGATGGCCACAGGTGCATTTGGGGGCATATATCTTTCTGTTTAATTGCTGTTAAAATTTTAAAAAAATTAATTTCCAGGGGGCGCTGAGTAATATTTTTTCTGGAAAGGGGGCGGTAGGCCAAATAAGTTTGGGAACCACTGGTCTAGACCAAGATGTTATCATTTGGCCCAATCAGAGAGAGAGGAGGTTGTTTACTATCCTTTTGCATCCGAGCAATTAACTAAAGAAACGAATGAAATTCTCAAGGTATGTGAAGAGTAAGATATTTCTGGAGGAAGTGAAAGCAAGCATTCCCTATCATCACATCATATACATTTCCATGTCATAGGGGACTGGAATTTTTTCGCAGGAGCACTGATAAATCCAGTGAAGTTTAATTTTCCAGCAATTTGAATATAGAAATAATTTCTACAAATCAATAAGAAAATTTTACTCAGAAGAGAAAAAAAATGGTTAAAGGATATTACCAGGCGAATCATAGAAGCAGAAAAGCAAATGTCCAATATACTTATGAAACATTGCTTCGTTTCACAAGTGTTAAGAAATGAAATTAAAACCAGAAGGAGATCCCATCTTACACATATCAAATTTTCAGGTAATAATGTCCAATAATGTTGATAAAGATATAGAGCAACATCTCTGTTTAAGATCTATATAGCCGTGGCTATCATGATTGCTAATTTCTTAATCCCAGCAATTGTATTTCTAAAAAACTCTGCAGATATGCATGTAGTCATTAAAATAATGCCCCTTCTCCAATGTTTATGTTCTAATTATCGGGACCTATGAATATGTTAGGGAACATGGAAAAGGGAATTGAAGGTACAGATGGAATTAAGGTTGATAAAATATTAACCTTAAATAGGGAGATTATCCTGGATTATCCAGTTGGGCCCAAAGTAATCTTTAAAACTGTAAGTATCTTTTAACATGGAAAGGGTATTAACAGACCTGAAGGGAGAAATAGACAGTGACACAATAATGGTAGTAGATTTCAATACTCCACTTTCAACAATGGATAGATCATGTAGGCAGAAAATCAATAAGGAAACATTGAACTTTAACTGCTGTAAAACCAAGTGGACTTAACAGACATTTACAGAACATTTCATCCAACGCCAGCTGAATATACATTCTTGTCAAGCATACATGGAACATTCTTCAGGGTAGATTATATTTTAGGCTACAACACAAGTCTAAATAAAGCTAAGAAGATTAAAATCATATCAAGTATCTTTGTATAAAACTAGAAATTAATTATAATTGGAAAACTGAAAAATTCACAAATATGTGGAGATTAAACAATATACTACTTAACAACCAATGGGCCAAAGAAGGAATCAAAAGATAATTAAAAAAATGTTGAGAAAAATGAAAAATAGAAAAGCAACATGTCAAAGCTTATGAGATGTAGCAAAAGCATATCTAAGAGGCAAGCTTATACAATAGGTTCTCAAATGACATTATTTTGCTCAATGTCATTTTGATATAATGTTGAGGTGCTATGGGAATTGAAATTTTATTTACGTCAATTAGCCTGTGGTGAAATTGGTTTTGTTACACATTGTTTTGCTTAAAGTCGCAGAACTTATCAATAACATTAAGTGAGGACTTACTGTACAATAGTTCCCCTCTTTATTAAAAAAATATATTTTTATTGATTTCAGAGAGGAAGGGAGAAGGAGAGAAAGATAGAAACATCAATGATGAGAGAGAATAATTGATTGGCTGCCTCCTGTACATTCCACACTGGGGATCAAGCCCAAAACCAAGGCATCTGCCCTGACCGGGAATCGAACCATGACCTCCTGGTTTATAGGTTGATACTCAACTGCTGAGCCACACTGGCCAGGCCTGTACAGTAGTCCCCTTTTATCCACAGTTTCAGTTACTCATAGTCAACTGCAGTTTGAAAATAAAAAATTACAGAAATAAAAACAATTTGTTTTAATTGCATGGCTTTCTGAGTAGCATGATGAAACCTTTCAACACCCCACCCTGTCCAGCAAGAGATGGAAATCATCCCTTTGTCCAGCAAATCCATACTGTACATGCTACCTGCTTCTTAGTCGCTTAGTAGCTATCTCAATTGTCAGAGTGATTGTCATGATATCTCAGTGCTTCTGTTCAAGTAACCCTTATCCTATCTAATAAAAGAGAAACATGGTAATTAGCCGTACATCCGCTACCCTTCCCATTGGCTAATCAGGGCGATATGCAAATTAACTGCCAGCCAAGATGGCGGCCGGCAGCCATGCACTGAAGCGAACAGGGAGGCTTGCTTGCTCCAGTGACTGCGGACTCCAA
>NW_005370182.1:2187436-2189096 GCF_000412655.1 Myotis brandtii | reverse complement strand
CCGACCAGGGGCTGCACCTAGGGATTGGGCCTGCCCTCTGCCACCGGGGAGCAGGCCTAAGCCAGCAGGTCATTATCTCCCGAGGGGTCCCAGACTGCAAGAGGGCACAGGCCGGGCTGAGGGACCCCCCCTCACCCCCGAGTGCACAAATTTTTGTGCACCAGGCCTCTAGTCCTATATAATAAAGAGGTAATATGCAAATTGACCACCACGCCCTCACACAAATGGCTGCCCCATGTGGTCAAAGATGGCCACCACAAGATGGCCAGCAGGGGAGGGCAGTTAGAGAGACCAGGCCAGCAGGGGAGGGCAGTTAGGGGTTACCAGGTTGGCAGAAGAGGGCAGTTTGGGGCAATTAGGCCTGCAGGGGAGGGCAGTTAGGGGTGACCAGGTTGGCAGAAGAGGGCAGTTTGGGGCAATCAGGCCTGCAGGGGAGGGCAGTTAGGGGCAACCAGGCTGGCAGAGGAGAGCAGTTGGGGGCAACCACACCAGTAGGGAAGTGGTTAGGCATTGATCAGGCTGGCAGGGGAGTGGTTAGGGGGTGATGCTGGCAGGCTTAGGGGCAATCGGGCAGGCAGGCAGGCGAGCAGTTGGGAGCCAGCAGTCCTTGATTGTGAGAGGGATGGTCCCAGATTGGAGAGGGTGCAGGCTGGGCTGAGGGACAACCCCCCCCCCCCCAGTGCATGAATTTCATGCACCGGGCCTCTAGTTTTACTTAATAATGGCCTGAAAGTGCAAGCCTGCTGGTAGTTCAGATATGTCAAAGAGAAGCCATTAAGTGTCTCCTTTATATGAAAAGATAAAAGTTCTCAACTTAATAACAAAAGGAAAGAATCATATGCTGAGGTTGCCAAGATCTACAGTTTGAATAAATCTTCTAAATGTGAAATTGTGAAGAAGGAACAATAAATCCATGCTAATTTTTCTGTCACATTTCAAAGTGCAAAAGTTATGGCCACATTGCATAATTGCCCAGTTAAAATGGAAAGGTAGAACATTTGTAGGTAGAACACATGGATAGAAAACATGTTCTGAATGATGGCTACATGGCATACTAGAAAGCCCTGAGCCTGTACAAAAACTTCAACAAGGGATCTCCTGGAACAAGTGTTATTAACCCATTTACAGCAAACAAGGGATAGTTACAGTTTCAGGGGTAGGTTTGGCATTTTGTCATCCTGTCATATCATCACAAGAAGAAGGGTGAATACAGTACAAGATATTTTGAGAGACCATATTCATATAACTTTAATACAGTATATGATTGTTATTGTTTTATTTCATTATAACTCATTGCTAATCTCTCTCTGTAACTAATTTTTTCAAAATTCTTTATTGTTTAATACAGTTTCAGGGGTAGGTTTGGCATTTTGTCATCCTGTCATATCATCACAAGAAGAAGGGTGAATACAGTACAAGATATTTTGAGAGACCATATTCATATAACTTTAATACAGTATATGATTGTTATTGTTTTATTTCATTATAACTCATTGCTAATCTCTCTCTGTAACTAATTTTTTCAAAATTCTCTATTGTTTAAAGTATTATGTATGTCTCCTTTTTTTTCTCCCCTTGAACTCTCTCTGGCCTCTCTGTACCTAATTTATAAATTAAATTTTATCATGGGTATGTATGTATGGGGGAAAAAAACCATAAT
>NW_005370182.1:2180826-2187362 GCF_000412655.1 Myotis brandtii | reverse complement strand
TGTAATAGGTTTGGTACTCGTCAGAGTTTTAGGCAGCCACTGGGTCTTGGAACATATCCCCTGTAGATAAGCGAATATTACTATAGCAATAAGTACGTATATTAAGAAAAAGAAAGATTTTAAATAGACAACCTACCTTTATACCTCAAGGAACTAGAAAAATAAGAACAAATTAAGCACAAAATAAGTAGAAGGAAGGAAATAACAAAAAGCAGAGTGGAATATATGATATAGAAACTAAAATAACAATGGAAAAAGATCAATAAACTAAAAACTGTTTTTTAAAAAGATAAAGTAGAGCCCAGCCAGCATGGCTCAGTGGTTGAGCAACAACTTATGAACCAGGAGGCCATGGTTCTATTCCCAGTCAGGGCAAATGCTGGGGTTGTGGGCTCATTCCCCAGTGTGGGGCATGCAGGAGGCAGTCAACCAATGATTCTCTCTCATCATTGATGTTTCTATCTCTATCTCCCTCTCATCTCCTCCCTGAAATCTATCTATCTATCTATCTATCTATCTATCTATCTATCTATCTATCTATCTATCTATCTATCTATCTATATATTTTTTTTTTAAAAAAAGTAGACAAACCTTTATCCAGATTTACTAAAAAAAAAAAAAGAGGAAGAGGACTCAAATAAATAGAACTATAAATGAACAAGCAGACATTAAAATTGATACCACACAAATACAAAGCACCATAAGTGACTACTATGAACAAATTGAAATATGTCAACAAATTGAAAAACCTAGAAGAAATGGATAAATTCCTATATCAACCTACTAAAATAAAATCATGAAGAAATAGAAAATGTAAACAGACAAATTACTAGTAATGAGATTGAATCAGTAATTTAAAAAAGCCTCCCAAAAAACAAAAGTCCAGGATCAGATGGCTTTGCTGGTAAATTCTACCAAACATTTAGCAAATCTTCTCAAACTCTTTCAACAAATAAAAGAGGAGGGAGCACTTTCAAACTCATTTTACATGGCCTGTATTGGTCTAATACCCAAATCAGACAAGGGCACTATAAGAAAAGAAAATTATAGGCCAACAGTTCTGATGAACATGGATGCAAGATCCTTAACAAAATATTAGCAAACTGAATTCAATAGTACACTTAAAGGATCATATGCTATGATCAAGTGGGATTTATTCCACCGATGCAAAGATGGTTCTACATATGTAAATATAGTGCACACACAGACATACAAGAATATCCACAGGCTCATTGATTGTAATATTAATGGAATAATATGTAGAAACAAAAAATGAACTAGAGCTACTCATTTCTACATTGATGATCGTTGAATAAATATGAGCAAGTATAGGCATACCTGGGAGATATTGCAGGCTCAGTTCCAGGTGACCACAATAAAACAAGTGTCACAATTAAGCAAATTGTAATCTTTGCTATTGGAGGATCTTGACTTCAATTTATAAAGAAAACCTATGAAGTGCAATAAAATGATGTATGTCTGTACAAATAATATGTATAGTAAAAATACCACATATATTTAATGTCTTAAAAGTAGAAAGAAATGAAATGGAAATTACAAACACCAAATTCAGAATAACAGTTTTCTGTGTGTGAGGAGAATGGGACAGGAGGTTGATATGATCAAGAAAAAAGTACATAGGAACTTCAACTATATTGGTCAAACTTATTTCTTAAACAAATGTGGGATATATGTATTGCATCATTTTTTGTCCATAAGTTTTCCCCTGTCTTATTTCACAGTAACAATCTTAATAGTGCTCTTTTCAAACATGAGATCACATCCTGCCCCTAGTCAAAACACTCAATTGAAATTCAAATTGCTTCCCAATGACTACCAGGTTCTACAAATATGACTCATGCATTTGCTCCAAAATGTTGTCCTAATTTCCTTTTTGCTCACTTTGCTTCAACTACACTGAACTTATTGTTACAAAATTTGCCAAACTTATTCCAAACCCAGGGACTTTAAATTGTTTTACAACTGTTTATAATACTTCTATCACAAGAGTATTATAATATTATTATGTATTAATTTATTGTCTGAGTATTTGTGGACAGTTGTGGGCATGGGAAGAAAGAAAAGGACCATTCCTCAGAAGGACCTTCACTCCCAACATAAACTGGACTTTCCATATTTTAAGGTCTGGGTCTTCCTTACTATGAAAAAGGGTTATCTTCTCCTATGAATAATTTATTGAAAAGGAGAAAGGGGGGGGGGTGAGCAGAATGGGCTCTTTGTATTTCAGAAGTTGGAGATAAAACTAGGAGGTCCTTGGGTGGTATTTCTGGGTACAGGAAGCAGTGATGAAAGTTATTAGACCCAACTTTTTCTAGTCAGAGAATTTCTCAGGCAAATGACTATTGGGGATAAGCACTGAAAGGATGAAGCATTAAGGGTGAGGGTAGGGTCATTTTTTTCAAGTATCCTCCAGAGAAGAATCCCTTAGAATGAAGCTGAGGAAGGTATGACTTTAATTGCAGAGAGACGGCAGAAGACCAGTTTTCTACTGCAGGGGTATGTGGCAGCAGGGAGCAAAGGCAGTTTGGCAGATGTGGGCTGACAAACTTTCCTCACTTCCCAGCAAGAGACCCTATTGAGTGTCCATTTTGTATTAGACTGACTCCTGAGGCACTTGGAGGATCTAGGCGAGGATGCTAGCTCTAGGGATGTGGTACTGGCTTTTCTCCCAGAAATGACTGTGGTATTCAAGCTGGTTCTCATTAAATGTGGGCAGTAAAAATTATACGAGTCTTTGCACCCCACATGAGGAGCAAATATAAATAACCAATACGTTGAAACCCCTGGTTGGAGGAGGTCACTGAGAAGACATGACCATCAGTTGACCTCCGAGCAAGACCCAGGCAATTGAAGGTTCCTCATTCCCTTCCCTGTCCTTGGAATATATTTTGCTTCCACCATTCTCACAGTGGGAGCTGTTTTCAAGGATGCAACCTTGAAAGAGTAAGGTAAGATCATCTGGACAATACACGTGACTAAATCCAGTTAAGGCTTCTATATACACTTTCAAGATTCTGGCTAGTGGGTGCATAGATACTTCTCTTTGTGCCCTGCTCAAGACAAGCCTCATAGTGATTTCCCTTGCTTATTAAAACTGCCATGTGCCAGTCCCAAGTGAACTGCCTCTTTCTTCAGACTCTCCTTGCTCTTCACTTATAGGGCTTAATTTCAGATTTCACTCAGGAAGCTCCTGAGGTTTTGAACTACAGTCTGGCATGGTCAGAGATACTATTCTTGTTACATGTATTGAAGCAATTTTTTCTCTTTGCCTTTGTTTTCATTTATATATCATATTATTAAATTTGCATTGAGTGAAGAGAATAAGGAATGATCTTTAATCATTGGTATGAATTTGTGCTGTATTTAGCTTGGAGGTCACACAGAAGAATGTTGACTTCTTTTAATGAGAGCATGAATACCTACTATGTTCATACTGTCAGATATCAGCAAATTATTAGCTTCCCCTTCTGATGAACAGGAATACCTTTTTGCAGGCCTGTTATTATCTTATCAAAAGTCAAAGATTCACGAGTGAACTAATAAAATATTAAATGCATTGTTATATAACTTGGTAAACTTGATAATCCGGAATACCTTTTTGCAGGCCTGTTATTATCTTATCAAAGGTCAAAGATTCAAGAGTGAACTAATAAAATATTAAATGATTGTTATATAACTTGGTAAACTTGATAATCTTTGCTAAAAGATAAGTATTTGGTGGTCTACTAGTTAATAAGAATTGTCAAATTTAGATGAAAAAGCATGCATAAAACGTTGGGAATAATTCACATTTGAATTGAAATGTGTGCACTTTAACAGCTGGAATGATGGATAAAAGTCAGTTTCCTCTGGGGGTAAAAAATAGAAAATTGCTTACCAAGAAGATGAACAGATGATACTTAAAGATCTAGCTCACTGATTATAAGCACTATTTTAGAAGTCTCACTTCTGTACATTGCCTGTGGCATTATCAGTATTTAAGCTTTTTCATAACTACACATATGTGGCTATGGGAAGGCAAAAGTAATTTGATGTCCTGCTGTTTCATGTTCAAGTTTGAAATGAATGGGGATATGGAAATTTTATAGCAGTGAAGACAATTTGCTGATGCTATCATACCTATAGTGGTCAGTATGAGTCTTGATATTAACACTTTCAGCTTACTTTAAGGTATATAGAAAGTTCACTAGAAGAGAGGCCAATAAAGATTAAAATCTTGTATTATAAGTAATAGTAGACTTGACAGTCTGATGCCATAGTTCACTCTTTTTAAAGGATCATGTAGCTTCATCTTAGTTTCTTCATACATACATTTTGTTTTGTATTGTTTCTGTTTTATTGAACCGGAGTATTTATTTCAGAAATTTGGCCAAGGTTCCAATTGGGTGGCCCCAGTCAAAGTTGGGCTACGGCCCACTACCCAGGGCTGGGCAGGTGACATAGGGAAGGATAAAAGGAGTATATCTAGACACAGGGCCTCAGAGCTTCAAGATGATGTTGGGGCCAAGCTGCAGGTGAGGCCTATGCCACCCAGGTCCATGTTAGGGGCTTTACACACCATCCTCTATCACAGTGATTTGCAACCTTTTTCATCTCTTGGCACACATAAACTGATTGCTAAAATTCTGTGGGGCACCAAAAATATCTTTTTAATGAGCTGACAAAAATAGGTCAATTTTGATTCATTCACACCAGACATTGTGTTGATTGTAATTTTTCTTAATTTGACAATCTAAGGGAAAAGAGGTCAGTGCCCCTGACTAAATAGTCAAGTATTGGAGTGACTTTTAAAAGTCACTGATCTATCATCATGGAGAACCTCTTGAGGCGTTGATTCTCAAAGCGGGACAACAACAGATCATCTAATAACAATTCTGAACCTTGTCTTCCCTGCTGTGGGCTCCTCCCCACTCTTGTCACAAAGACACATCACCTACCTAGTTCTACCACCTCCATCACCCACCACCTACTTGAGCAATAGGCTTGAACACTTATATAACCAGCCAGCCCTAAAGATAAGGAAAGAAACTTCAATGTCCTTGGATTTCATTTTGTAATATTTATTTTAAAATAAAAATAATGTTGTTATAATATTTTTTAGATACATACTAATGTTATCACAGCAGCAATAAATAAGGTAGAAGTCAATTTGCAACATATAGTCAATAACATGATGTAGGGATTGTGGGGATTTCAACATGATTTATTACAGACAGTACAGAAAAAGAAGAAGAAAGGACCAGAGCAACATTATGACTTGCAACTCCTCTTCTGCACTTAGGAAAAATTATGCTTCTAAGCTGCCATTTTTTAAAAAAACGTTTTTATTACTTTCAGAGAGGATGGGAGAGGGAGAGAGAGATAGAAACATCAATGATAAAAATAATTGATTGGTTGCCTCCTGCACACACCACCCTGGGGATCAAGCCCACAACCCAGGCATGTGCCCTGACCACAATTAGTCTACGCTCAACCACTGAGCCAAACCGGCTAGGGCCTGAGCTGCCATTTTTAATTCAGGTTGGCACCAACCAAAGTGGAAGCACCTGAATTATACATTACCATTTCTGAGTGATAGATGAGTATTAAGTTTCCAGCTTGCTCAAAGGAGTTGTCTAATTCTTTGTTCCTTTCTACTAATATCTCCAGTCTCCTAGTTTGTATTTGCACCTGCTAAACAAGCAAAGAAAGGGCATTACCAAGATTGCATCTCTCAACCCCAGAATAGCATGCTCTCTCCCATGTTCTCACTTTCCACTCTTTTTACAGATTTAATTTTGTCATTCTTTTTCTTTAAATTGTGGGGTTCCTCCACTTTAGATCTATAGTAAATAACAACTTCTCAATTGTGCCAACACTTCTTCCAGAAGAGGTTGGCATACTTATAGTAATAAAATGAGCCCTAACCAGTTTGTCTCAGTGGATAGAGAGTCACCCTGTGGACTGAAGGGTCCCGGGTTTGATTCCAGTCAAGGACAGATGCCCAAGTTTCGCGCTCAATCACCAGTAGGGGGTGTGCAGGAGGCAGCCAATCAATGATTCTCTCTCATCATTAATGTTTCAATCTCTCTCTCTCTCCCTTCCTCTCTGAAATCAATAAAATATATATTTTAGAAAAATGGGACCAGAGAGACAGAAGTGTCAAGTTTTAGCTGAGTTTCCAAAGAGTCCACTGGTACTTCCTGAGCACCTGTTCAGTAAATTGCCTTGCTCAGTAATGGTCACTGTGCACCACAGGTAATCTCTAGAAAAGCTCTATGCTTCTGCCTGTGGGCGACTGGAAATCTGGAACTGATCTTTGGCCAAGATAAGATGAGAACAAACTGTGTGTTAGTGGTTTGTAATCTGATGTTAAAGTTCAAACTTCCCTGGAGGCACTTGGTACAAGCTTATGTACATTATGTAGAAATGTTTATATTGATGTTTTATTTTTTTATTTTAGTTTTTTTTATTATTATTATTTTTATTGCTAAAAGTATTACAAAGGGTATTACATATGTGTCCTTCCCCCCCGC
>NW_005370182.1:2173516-2180714 GCF_000412655.1 Myotis brandtii | reverse complement strand
ACAATCCCCTGGCCTCCCTTACCCCCCAGTATCTTATTATATTGATGTTTTAAACCTGTTTTAACTCATTACCCATCCTGGGCTTACTTACATGAGTTGTTGATTATGAAAGATGCCACTCTGAACTTTTGGCTGGGCTCCCTTGAAACCAAGATGCATTGTTCATATCTTGGTTCACAATCTGGAAACAAAGTGTATTTTATGTGGCTGAGAAGGGATCCTGGGGTCTGGAACCCCTTGGGGATCGCCTGTACTTTCTGTCTCCTGTTTGTTGTACTATATCCTTTATTTTAAACAGAGACTATGTGAGTATACGCTGAGCATCTGTGCAATTTTCATTGATCAGATCCTGTGTAATCAATGCAAGGGAGAAAAAAAAAAGGCCACAGAACTCAGAACTAGTTTTTCAATCACTTACATTTGATATAGTCTCTTGTGTATAAATACTAGCATCAAAAGATTTTATTTATTAAGAAAAGGATGATATTGTTTGGAGACTATACTTACCTCTCTGTTTTTTCACCATTTGCAATGTGACAATTGTATCATAATTTTTTAAATGAAACACACACATATGAGCAACTTAGAACATATTAAAATGGCATAGTAGTTTCTGGGGTCAGACTCCTAGTTCTAACATTTACAAATTGTAAAATCTTAGTCACTTACTGTTGGCTATCTGCTTTAGTTTCCTTATCTGTAAAATGTGGATAGTAGTAATAGTAGTAAATTAAATCAGTTTGTGAATGAGTCATAGTGAGTTAGTGTTAGCTGTTAGTATTATTGATTATATAATGTTTATGTAAGATATAAAATGGGAAAAAATGTACACTGAAAAGGAATTGGAACTATTCTCCACAAACTGGAGGTTTTGCACCAATAGGAGTAAGGTTTAGTTACAGGGGTGGGGAACTTCCTGCCAGTGGGCCATATAAGGCCTGTGGACTCATTTGGTCTGGCCCTGCCAAGGCAGTAGGGGTGAGTTAATTAAATGTGTGACTAAATATAGCAGGCTAATTTTAAGTTGATAATTTTGTATGGCCTGCCAATGATGTTATATACAAATGGCCCTTGGCACAATAAAGGTTTCTCACCCCTGTTAGAACCATATAACTCTCACTTATAGACAATTTAATCATCGGAAAAATAGTAGCACAAAAGTACGTATATGAATATTATTCTTTAATTGTGAATATCCTTATTCCTGGATCATTGGAATTTTATTTGATAAAGAATGTATGAATAATAAAGTATTTTACAAAAGTTAGTGATACTAATTTTTAAATTAATTAAAGAGAGAGAGAAACATTGATTTGTTGTTCCACTTATTTATGCATTCATTGGTTGATTCTTGTATGTGCCCTGACTGGGGATTGAACCCGAAACCTTGGCAAGTCAGGACAATGCTCTAACCAACGGAGGTACCCAGCCAAGTAGTGCTACTATTAATTCGAGTCTATTTATTGGTTTCAGTGCAAAATGATGCTCTTGCGAAGAACTGGTTTTCGTCAGCAGCACATTATTTGAGTAGAGCAGCAATTTTTAACTGATGTGCCACGAGAATTCTTAAAACACGCAGTACCTGACTATTTAGTCAGTGGCCCTGACCTCTTTTCCCCAACTGTCAAATAAAACAATGACAAAAAAGCCATCCGATGTGAATGAAATAAAAATTATAGCTATTTTTTTGTCAGACCAGCAAAATTTGAGTAATGAGTTTATGCATGCCATGAGATGAAAAAAGTTGAAAATCCCTGGAGTGGAGCAAAGAAGTATGACTGGTACTGAAACTACGGCAACGTGATAATCACTGAGACTGGACTGGTGCAACCTCTTGATGTTTCGACTTCTTGATAAATCAATCTCCAAGGTTCAGTTCATTCACAGTGTGAGGCTACTTACCTGACCAAAGTACATCACTTTTGTCCTCCAGTTTTCACATTGGCTTCTTGTCAGGGTTTGCATTGATTTTAAAGTTTTATTGTTGATGTTTAAAGCACTTAATGGCCTGATACCTGCTTATATTAATGATTTGCTTATCCCCACAGGACAAGAATACATTTTGAGATCTTCTCCTGCTAGCTTGATGTCAGTCTTAAATGTCACCTTGAGATTCAGAGTGCAAAGGCGTTTTGTCTTTTGTTCATGTTCTTTTTTGTCTTTTTGTTGTTGTTGTTGTCCTTGTTTTTAATCCTAAACCTAGGGTAATTTTTCCATTGATCTTTAGAGAGAGCAGAAGGGAGGGAAGTGGGGGAGATAGATAGATAGATAGAGAGAGACAAACATCAATGTGAGAGAGGAACTTCAACTGGTTGCCTCCTGCATGCACCCCAACTGGGATCAGGGTATTGAACCTGCAACTGAGGTATATGCCCTAGACTGGATTCGAACCTGAGACCCTTTGGTCCACCAGCTGATGCTCTAAGCACTGTGCATGTTGTTGTTTTTTTGAGATCAGTTAAGACATTAGAAAGAAAATCCTACAGAAGTGTTACAATAAAATATAAAATCTATGAAATGTAAACATTATTAAAATAATGTTCTTATATTATTGTTAAACTTACAAGATAAATGCTACATTACTGAGTGAAAAAATATTTTACTTGTTCTTATCTATGACAGTAAACAATATAATTTTATTTTAATGTATTTTTGTAATTTTATTTTGAAGTCTATCTTTCAAGATGCAATTTTTTAATATTCTAAAATTTCTATGATAAATTTCATGAATACAAAATTGCTTTTGTATCTTTTATAATCAATCAAAAATAGCCTTTTTAGATTTAGTGTTTAACTATGAAGACTGGGTTATGCTATGTGCATGTATTAGATAGCTTTGGATAATGATATATGATTAATGCTAATCAATTGACTTTGTGGGAAGGAAATAACTGTTTTATGTGAGCATAAAGCATTAAAACATAATATAGAATATTAACTGTTTATGACTGTATTAGAGGCCTGGTGCACAAATTGCATGCACTGGAGAGGGGTGTCCCTCAGCCCAGCCTGCACCTTCCCCAATCTGGGAGCCCTCGGGGGATGTCCAACTGCCTGGGATCGGGCCTAAACTGGCAGTCGGACATCCCTCTCACAATCTGGGACTGCTGGCTCCCAACCACTCACCTGTCTGCCTGCCTGATTGCCTCTAACCGCTTCTGCCTGCCAGCCTGATCAGTCCCTAACCACTCCCCTGCCAGCATGATCGATGCCTAACTGTTCTCCTGCTGGCCTGATCACCCCCAACTGCCCTCCCCTGCTGGCCATCTTGTGGTGGCCATCTTGTGCCTGCACCCCCAACTGCCCTCCCCTGCTGGCCATCTTGTGCCTGCATGGGGGTGGCCATCTTGTGTGAGGATGTGACGGTCAATTTGCATATTACCTCTTTATTATATAGGATATAGTCTTTAAAAGGAGTATTAATTCATAATGTAGGTAAGGTAGTTTTTATATCCTAGTATATTCTGTAAAAGAAATCTTATGTATCTATCACCTATTCACCTACTTATCTATTTGTTTTGTATCTCTGTCCTCTGACTTGTCTGTCACTTGCCATATTGGCATTTGATATTTGATAACTTACTATATATATAATCCTTTGTACATAAGATAAAGTACAAAAAGTATCTTGAAAACTGAGTGATATATATATATATATAACATATAACCATAATGTTATTACTGTTATTTTCTATGAAGGAAATTTTTGCCTATGAAAGTGACCTGACTTCTTTAGAAGGTATACTTCCTATTCCGTCATCTCTCTCACAGACAATATCTTTTTCTGTAGCTATGTAATGGTATTCCTCCTTGTAAATGTGGCAAAAGAAAAACTTTTAATCTTCTATGATATGGTGAAAATAAAACAAAATATCCTTCCTAGGACATTTTAGGTGAGGTCCTTTGCTGATAGCTCCAATCAAAATATGAAAGGTGAAAGATAAACTGTTTATTTAGGGTCAATGATATTCTTAAACTGTATATAACAATAATGGTCCAAATATAAAATTTTTATTATTTGGAATTTGGCTTCAATTTTTTTTCATAATATGAATGACATGATTTGTCAAAAGATGGTTTAATCATGTTTTACACAATTCATTGTACAATTTTATTACTTATTTTTACAAATAAATTATAGAGTATATGATAAAAATATATTAAATATATCTAATACTTCAGAATTCATTATCACTGAGAAATTTATAATGAACCCACTTCATAATATCTATATAAAGTACAAATGTATCATGTTGTTGATGTTGACTTAATGATGATATTGACAGTTTTATGACTAAATCCCTAAGAAGAAGAAATACAGAAAATTAGATTTTTATCAGGTTTTTCCCTACTTTAAAATGCAACCCATGGATTCAGCTATACAATTGAGTTTTAAAATAGTGTTAACTGTAATACTTCAATAGTCAAACATTTTATTGAGCTCTAAAACTCTCCAATAAATTTTTAATTTAAATATTGTATATTTTATTTCTATAGCATCCATTTTTGTTAGAAGTTTTATTTTTTTTAGGTTCTCCTCTCATTCAGTTTGTCTATATATTCGTATAATTTCTATTTTCTTTAATATATTTACAATATTTATTTTACAGTTTTTGCTAATTTTAACTTCTGGGTTATATGTGGATCTTCTTCTATTGACTAATGTTCCCTCTTGACTATGGGTCACATTTTCGCCATAACTTTACATTTTATGCTAGGTAAAGTACTTAAATAACCATAGGGATTGCAATTAATAGCATTTTCCTTTAATGAGGGCATGTTCTTTCTGTTATGAAGCTAGTACTTCATTTTAATCAGGAACTAAACTGGATTGAAGCTGATTGGTGAGTTGTAACTTCAGTTTCTATCCTCTTCTGACTTAAACTGCCTTGAGCTCTGGACCCAGAATGACTTTGGGATCTTAACATAAGGAGAATGTGGAGGTCCCTTTTGGCTTTCCATCTCAGTCTCAATATTCAAACTGCTGCCAACACAGCAGTCAACACTCCCCAGCTATTAGTAAAAGTCCCATGGGGGGAGTCAGTGGATCGCTGGAAAAAACTAGATCTGCATTTTTGGCTCTTAATGCTTCCAACCTGTCACCCAAACTGAAGAGGTAAAAGCCCCACTTTCTCTTTCCATAGAAGCAGATTCCTATATCTATGGCATTGCCAACCTTGTATACATACATTGTGCTAGACTTGCCAAATGCCCCCTTGTGGCACAGATGTCTGCTTATCTAGGAAGGTTTTAGTCTTACAGTGGGGCCTTGACTTACAAGTGTCCCGACTGACGAGTTTTTTGAGATACCAGCTGTCTCTCGGCCGATATTTTGCATTGAGTTGATAGAGTAATTTGAGTTAGCGAGCTCGGTCTCGGAATGAATTAAACTCGTAAGTCAAGGCCCCACTGTATTTGGAATTTAGCTCCTGTAGACTCCTTGTGTCAAGGCCTATCATCTATCTATCTATCTATCTATCTATCTATCTATCTATCTATCTATCAATCTATCTATCATCTATCATTTAATATATATCTATTAATATATATATAATTTTTAGTTTACTATTTTTTCTAATGATTACAATGGAAACAAAAATGTGTTGTGATAATTTATATCCTAACAAGAAGTAGAACTAATAGTATATTTTCAGTAGTTTTTTCCTGTTTTATATATTACTAGAGGCCCAGTGCACAACAATTTGTGCACTCGGGGAGCGGGGGGGGGTCCCTCAGGCCAGCCTGTGCCCTCTTGCAGTCTGGGACCCCTCGGGGGATGTCCGGCTTGTTCGTTCCCACCTCCCTCAGCCACCCGGCCAGCTTTTCGTTCCCACCTCCCTCAGTCGCCCGGCTGGCTTGTTTGTTCCCACCTCCCTCAGCCGCCTGGCCCAGGTTGATTGTTCCCGCCTCCCTCAGCTGCCCGGCTGGGTTGTTTTGCTCCCACCTTCACCGCCCAGCTTGTTTTTGGCCGCCTGGCTTGCTATACTCCCAGCCGATATATGCAAATTAACCGCCATCTTGGCTGGCAGTTAATTTGCATATCTCACTGATTAGCCAATGGGAAGGGTAGCAAAGTTATGGTTAATTACCATGTTTCTCTATTATTAGATAGGATGATGCAAATTCCTTGAGGATAATGATGTTAGTTTATTTTGCATTGGTGTTTATGGGGGCATGTGAAGTGATTATCTAAAGTCTAGTTCTAAAATGATGGAAAATCTTGAAAAAAAATGATTCTAGGAGACTTCATTTTGCTTATGTAAGAAAATATGTGCTTCCATTCTTCTGTCAAATATCTTTTCCCTTGATCACCTCAATGCAATCAAATGTACATGTTTTCATGTGTTTTAAATTTGATAGGCACAATTCTTTTATTGTTGTTTTATTTCATATTATGTGTTGTTGGTTAATATTTATGGTGACTCAAAAATCTAAAATTACTAATGTTGTCTCTACCCTGACCTTTCTATTATGTATTCCAATAAGTATATGATTTATCACTCTATCACTTCATCAGTAACTTTAAGTATTTTTCACCATTTATTAACCAGGATGTGTCTTTGAGGTTCACTTGGGGAGACTAGAGTCTGATTTTACCATAGCCAGAGGACTGGAGGATGAAAAGTCTTAAAAAAATGTAGCTATCATTTATCGAGCAAGTCAACATATTTATTCATTAAGAACTTAGAAGTATGAACTGTGTAGTCAACTAACTGAATTCACATCCTAATTCTTCAACTTACTAGTTATGTGATTCTAGAGATGTTACCTAACCACCTGTGCCTCATTTTACCCTTCATAAAATTGGCATAATAAAATTATCCACACAGCAGTGTTGTTGTAACTCTAATCAGTGTTCTGGGAATTAAGTGGAACTATGACTTAGCCAAAGTGTTACAAAAGTATTTTTATTACTAATTTTATTAATGTTATGAGCACCTACTACCTAAATAGGTTATGAAGATAAATATGCATAAAAAGTTTCCAATCTTTGCACAGCTGGATGGCTCAGTGGTTGAGTGTTGACCTATGAGCCAGGAAGTTGTGATTTGATTCCTGGTCAGGACACATGCCCGGGTTAGGGGCTCAATCCCCAGTAAGGGGTGTGCAGGAAGAAATCGATCAATGGTTCTCTCTCATCATTGATGTTTCTATCTTTCTTTCCCTCTCCCCTCCTCTCTGAAATAAATTATATATA
>NW_005370182.1:2171657-2173454 GCF_000412655.1 Myotis brandtii | reverse complement strand
ACTTAACTAATTTAATAAAGTTTCTCAAACTATATAAATATATCTAAAGTTCATACATTTTTTAGAAACATTATTCTCAATAACTTCTTTATAAAAGTAAGTGTGATGGTTTAACCCATCTAACTTTACTACTATGAGGTGTTACCATGTAAGGATTACTCCAGTGAATCCAGTCACAATGCATTTCATGTGACTGGGATTGGGTGATATGGATTATTATTCTTTCTTCTCTGATTTGGAAAACCAAATGGAACAGAAGGAGGGTAGTGACTGATGGCCATTCTCTCAGGACATTCCTGGCTTTTTTTTCTGGGCAAAGGGTGCCACATTGGAAGAGGTGGGAATATCAGTTCTAAAATCTGGTACATGGGGGTTGGGTTGTAGTCACCAAACTGGATTTCACCTCTACTTCCTGTTTCTTCATCTGAAGAAGGGGATCCTGACTGATAATCAGAGATAACCTTATCAAGGGCCCAGGTAACTTTCTTAGAGATCTCATTCTTGTTCTATTCTCATTTTCAAAGCTGGCAACAATGACTGCATTGTTTCTTTCTCCCTATCTCACGTGGTCCACCCACTTTGTGAGTTCCTCTCACAAGCCCAGGCACTGTACAAAATGTGGCTGTTCTCACAGGCTTTCAAGATGTCAGGATCAACTCTTCGAAACTTATTGAACAAATGCACCCATAGGCTGTCCTTTTGATGGCTTTTCAGGATACCAGTGATTTTTATATTTTTCTTGAAGCATCAGTTTCTCAGCAAATCTCTCAACTGCCTCTTTTTCCAACTTATGTTTTTGAACTAGCCTCATGTCTTTGAGTCATCTTATTTATAAATGCAGAACTCAGAACACTATTTTCACCCATCTGGAGAAAAATATACCTATATAGCAAGACGGTAGGACATAAATTTTCTCTTTCATGTCTTACAAATTAAATTTATAGTTATCAATGTAAGTTTATACATTTTAATCATCTTTAACAATATTTTATGGAGTGAGACAACATCAATCATATTTATAAAAATCCAAAGCAACTCTGGAATGTTTGTTGCATGTATATGGTACCTGGGAGTTATTTCTTATAATCTTTATAAGCTTTTATGCCTTGGGTGTCTTAGTACCTTGACATTCAATTTTCGTTTACACTTTGGTTTTAAAAAGAGATAATTAAATGGCTTTACTTATAAAACCACTGAGATTTAAAATGTTTAATATCAACCATTCTAAAAGAAAAATAAGATGGTGTATTTGGCACTGATTTATAAAGAAATGCTTGTGACTTGAAATTTTTAAAAAAGTTACATAAAGTGTCTATTTACATCATTCTACCATTTTTGTTCTTGATTTGTTTGTATTCCATGACTATTACTGTATAGTATTACTTCTTCTAATATATGTTCTTTATAAAATGTAAGCTTGCATGTCAAGCTTATAAAAAATAGTGAATTTTGTTTGGGAAATGCATTATTTCTGAAACATATGTAAACCTATAATATCACTCTTCTCATTGGGAGATAGACTTCCAAGAGAGTAAGCACAGACTCATGTACAACTTAGAAAGCCTATTTATATCCGCATAAACAGTGCCTTGGGGAAAGAAATTGCCCTGTATGGCCCAGACCCTTGTGGCTCAGTGGATAGAGCATCGGCCTGCGGACTGAAGGGTCCCAGGTTCGATTCCGGCATGTACCTCGGTTGTGGGCACATCCCCGGTGGGGGCTGTGCAGGAGGCAGCTGACTGATGTTTCTCTCTCATTGATGTTTCTAACTCTCTATTCCTCTCCCTTTCTCTCTGT
>NW_005370182.1:2161211-2171595 GCF_000412655.1 Myotis brandtii | reverse complement strand
GGCCTAAGTTCAACATTAAGTTCATTTCATAAAGTAGCATGAATAAAGCTTCAACTCTTACTGAAATAAATGTGCCCTTTGAGGAGGTATAGGCTCATCTGTCACTTGTTGCTCACCCAAACGCTTGAAAGGTTGAAAATATTCCATCCCAAATTCGATACATTAAAAAAAACTGGTCTCCAGAATAAAGTCAGTGGAACATTTGATTCATCCTGTTGGCCTAATGAAAATGCAAATCCTTGCGTTCATTCCAGATCTAGCGAGTCAAATGTCAGTGAGTGGGAGCCCTGGAATTTGCATTTCATTCAGCTCCCCAGGTTCTTCATATTCCTTCTGAAGATGGAGATTTGACACACTTCTTTGGTTTCTTTGCCCTCCAAAATAACATTTTAGCTTAAAAGTGTTTTTAAATACCGGGTAGATGTGATTTTGGATGAAAATGATGGAAAATTGTTCTATATATGGTATCTTGGGTATTTAGGAACTAGGAACTTACATATATGGAATGTTTACCTGCTGGATGCTTTATACATATTATTTAATATATTCCTAACCACAAACTTTTTGGGATAGTTATTATTATATCAGTTTATGATGAGAGAACAAGCTTGTGGATGTTAAATAACTTTACCAGAGTTACACAGGTAATAACTGGAAAAAAATTAAATCTAGTTTTATCAAACTTGATATCTTTTTCCACTATATCAGGCTGCTGGCTTGGGGGTTGGGATGGTAAGTGGAGCAGAGGAAGCAAGACCTTTTGGTAACAAACATGCTAGATAAGAAGCATTTTCTCTCTTGGTTAATAAAGCAAACTATTAAGGAAGAAATTCTTATACTAACTTCACAGATGAGACAAAAAGAGGTTAAGTAACTTGCTGATAAACACACACATGTATTCCTACATTTATTTACATATTAAATGGCTACAAGGATTAGACATGAGTTTGAACAAAGCATACCTCATGTCTGCCTTCATAGAGTTCACAGACTAGTGTAAGAATCACATAGGCAAATTGGCCTATACCATAATTTGTGAAAAATGTTACAAAAATGAAAACAACAGGAGAGATCTAAGTTAGATTTGGGACTCACAGAGGGCTATCCAGAGAAATGATATTTAAGCTAAGATATAAAATACAAGTAAAATTAGCAAAGTAAAAAGTAAGAGGAAAAGCATTCCAGGTAGAGGGAATGTCATGTGAAAAGTCTATGAGACATAAAAAGACCTTGTTTCTTTAGGAATTGAAGGAAGGAGAGGTACAACATAATGTTGGAACCAGTGACCAAATCATTGAAGCCTTTGGTGGCAAAATGAGATTCTTGGCAATTCTTCTATGTTAAAACATAAATGGAGAAAGAGAAAGAGGAAGTCCAGTTTACATTTTAATATATCATTCTGGGTGTTCAGTCGATAGACCATCTTGGCTATGGAATAGTTAAAACAAAAATATAGATAAGACTAATTGAAAGTGGCAACAGAAGTGTAGATATGGAGATTAATTTAAAAATAAATTTGGATTTAGAATTGTCTGAGCTTCCTATTGGATGAGGGGAGGATATAACTATAAAGCTATATATTGAAAATGATTTCTAATTTTCTGTCTTTAGCAACTGGATGAAGAGAAAATGGAGGTCCGTATGCTAAGAAAAGGAACATAATAAAGAAGCAGGTTGAAATACAGAGGGGAGGACTTGGATGAAAATATGTAGGAAAAGATGTACTTTAAGGCAGGTGATGGTGCAAAAGGGAAGAGGTTTTATTCAGGTGCTGGGAGCTAGGAGAATGGGGGACTTCCTTCTTAAAGATCAACGCTCAAGTCCAGCATTGTCACAGAGATAGGGAGGCGGGGGGAGCTTTTATTTTTTTCTATCCCATTATCTTGCTAGCTTTTGGGGTGCTTAGGCACTATCCATTAATCTTTTAGCTTTTGCCATGCTCAGTGTAAAAGCCTCCCCCAGTACCATCTTGGCCCATCAGGGAGAATCCCAGCACTCTGAACTACCTGTCTATAGTAACAATAGTAAAGGAAAGATCAAAGTTTTTAAGAAGATAGGCATACGTGAAGGACCTTTGACAGAAGAAGGAACATTCTTTCTGTCCTAATAGAAGAGAATAAAAAATGATGATGGTGATAAAGCTAACACTATTTTTGCTGTATGCTAAACTCTTTTCTGATATGTATGTGTGTGCTATAATCACACTGTATGAATATATTATGTTATACTAACTAAATTAATGTATTAATCTTCATAATCTTTGTAAGATTTGTATTGTTATCACCATTTTATAGATGGGCAAAAATTATAAGCTTGCCTAGGTCCCACAGCTGGTAAAGATGAAATGGGATTAGACTCAGGGCCTAAGCTTAGATCTGCAGACTTACTGGTAGAAAGATGAGTCCCTTCCTGTCTGATTCCATCTTCCTATGTGGTGCATAAGGCAAGCTCATCTACTGAAGAATGCAGGGATGGTGGTGGTGAAGGAGATAAGGGGAGATTTAAAAACATATGAAATAGCCCTAGCTGGTTTGGCTCAGTAGATAGAGCGTCAGACTGCGCACTGAAGGGTCTGGGATCGATTGGAATCAAGAGCACATGCCCGGGTTGCGGGCTGGATCCCCAGTAGGGGGCGTGCAGGAGGCAGCCGATCAATGATCATCTTTCATCATTGATGTTTCTATCTCTCTTTCTCCCTCTCCCTTCCTCTCTGAAATCAATAAAATATATATAAAAAATAAAATAAAATATATTTTTTTAAAAAAACATTAACTAGTGGGCAGAGACAATGGGAGAGTACATTTACAGGAGCATGGTGGGATTCTCATGAGGTGGTAAGTACTCATTTGAGTTGTATGAGAACAAAGTTATAGTGATACCGGTCTGCCTGTATGAATCCAGGTAAAAGAAAGTGGGTAACTGAGTTCATTCAGGGCAAGCGTCTTTTTATTTCTGTTTTGTTTTTGCAAGGAAGTTGAAGATATTGGCAAATATATAACAGATCCAGAGTGTAAACAAATCTATTTACGTTCTGTCCACTTCCACTGTATTGCCACCAGGAACTATTGCAGTTAGTATAAGTAAGCAAAAAATTAACAATGGTACATCAAACTGTGATTATGTAAGATTAAAACTGAAAGAAAAAAAGTGTTTAAAGGGAGGGAACAAAAAAATGCTACATAGCTAGTTACCTGTAATATAATAATATGCCCTGACTAGGGGAGTACTAAAGAGTCTTCTAATTTACAATAGTATGTTCTGTCTGTTACCTCCATTTGGAGAATCTTCCAGGATTGCTAGTAATATTATGCCCAGGCACATTGCTGAGATTTTCTGTAATTTTCCCAAACCATAACTTTTGAAGAAAAATGCATGTTCCCTATAATTTTTCTATATTTCTTTTAATCTTTGTTTCCTTAAGACCATTTCCCATCTCTAGTTTATCCTTTTTAATGAACACTAGCAAAATTACAATTTCATGGAAATTGATGTTGATTAAAATAGATTTTCTACCATTTACATAGTAAAGACATGATACATAATTGCTCATAAAATTTAAGCTGCAGTGGTTTGTAAATTGATTCCTTTAAGAGAAATGTGCTGTTTTAAGGTCACTATTTCATGCATGCATCATTCATTACCCATGGTGACACTATATTTCCTACTCAAAGTTATCTCAAAGCCAGAAACAAATAAAGAACTAGGTCTAAGCTGCTGAAAAATGTGGTTTATTAGCATTTTTACAGATTCTTGCAAGTAAAGTTGCACTAAATAGATCCACACGGGAATGGTGTTGAATAGATAATCTGCTCTGCAAATCTTTCATTGTAGGAGCAAGGATTATCAATTTCACAGTTACAGACAATGTTAAATTTATTTTATTCCAATCTCTTATACAAATATTTATTTTTGAGTTTTATGCAAAAACAGCTACCATATATTGCATGCAATCATTGGTTCATGCCTATATTTTAATTACAAAGTAGGATCAGAAATCAATATTTTGGAAAGAATCTACCTAGTAAGTACTAGAATATATTCACATATCAAAATTCATTGTGATGAAAAATAGTATATTTTAATTGAAATCCACATGCATCTATCAAAAGCAGTGGCTATAATTTATAAATCTAAAATAGGTTGACAAATACATGTTATGAAAATTAAGAGCTTTTTCATGTCAGTTGACTTTGACAGAGACTTATCAGGTGAGGGCAGGAGCTCAGTCAGTATTGGTTGGACTCTATAGCTGAACCCCAGATCGGTCTCATGGGGATCAAGGGTGAACGTACAGAATGGGCCATTTCAAGATGATTACTGGAATTCCAGCAAGTACAGTAGAAACCAAAAAGTTAGGTGCCAGTAAGTCACAGTGGTATGTAATAGCTCCACTAGTGGATAAAAGTCAGTACTTAGTAACTCATTTACTCAATAAATATACAGTACATGCCTACCTTGTAGACATTTGAGCTAGAACAACAACAAAATCCATGGCAACATGGATCTCACATTCTAGTGAAGGGGAGAGACAATAATTAATAAACATAGTAAGCCCAGCTGGTATTGCTCAATGGTTGAGTGTCAACCCATGAAGCAGGAGGTCACGATTTGATTCCTGGTCAGGGCACATGCTGGGTTGCAGGCTGGATCCCCAGTGTGGGGCATGTAGGAGGCAGCTGATTAATGATTCTCTCTCATCATTGATGTTTCTATCTTTCTCTCTTCCTCTTTCTGAAATCAATAAAAACATATTAATAATAGACATAATAAATAATTAGCTGTTCTAGAAAAAACTTGAATAAAACAAAGCAAGACAAGAGGAGTTGGAGTTGTGGATTGTGGAACTGGTTGCAATTTTAAGTAGGATGATCAGCACAGGTGTAGAAGAGAAGGTGGACCACCTCCTTCATTGTAAACACTTGAAGGAGGTCAGAGAATCAGCCATGTAGATATTTGAAGGAAGAGAAGGCCCTCAGTGCAAAGGCTCTGAAGTGGGACTGTGGCTGACTTGCTTCAAAGAGTCAGTGTGTCTGGAGTGAAGTAAGTCAGGGAGAAGTGACCTGGACATGGGTCAGAGAGGTTCTGGCAGGGCTGGCTTTCTGTGAATTTCTTCTTTATACTGTTCACGTCCTTGTATGAATGTTTCCGTTTCTCTAGTTCTAAAAGGAAGAACTTTTATTTACTTGGCTGCATCACCAAATAACCTAAGGGTAAGGAAGAAAAATAGGAATCCGATTCTGTAGGATGGGTAGATGGTGGAAGGACTGTGGCTGAGTGCCCACGTGTTCCCTGAGAAAGAAAGACACCATTATAAAGATTTTGATTGAATCCTGCCTCTATCACTGAGTAGCTACCTGACCTAAACAACTTAACCTCCTTAAACTTTGATATCAATAATAAAATAGACATGACACCTTTTTCCTAAAATTACCAAGAAGATAAGATATTGTGTGTAGGCTGCTGGCACAGGGTCTGGCATAGAGTAGGCATTAGTGCCAAGGTGTCTTCCTCATTTTTCTATTGTAGCTGCCTAGCACTAACATCACTGATTTCAGCTCCAAGGTTATTATCTTCTTCTGGAAATAACTTTTGGATTTGAGTATAAACTGCAATTCTGGCAGTATATCAATAAAAAGACTACTGAAACAGTTATCCTATATAATAAAGGGGTAATATGCAAATTGACCATCAATCCAACACACAAGATGGCCGCTCCCATGTGGTCAAAGATGGCCGCCACAAAATGGGACAATTGAGCCAGCAGGGGAGCAGTTAGGTGTCAATCAGGCTGGAAGGGAGTGGTTAGGGGGTGATCAGGCTGGCAGGCAGAAGCGGTTAGGGGCAATCAGGCAGGCGAGCAGTTGGGAGTCAGAAGTCCTGGATTGTGAGAGGGGTCCCAGATTGAAGAGGGTGCAGGCTGGGCGGGGCCCCCCCCCCCCCCAGTGCATGAATTGCGTGCACTGGGCCTCTAGTATAGAATAATTTGAATTCACAGAGATAATTAAAAAAGTATCTTAAACTTTTTTTCCATTGCACATTTAAACATGTTTCACATGGGTTTTTTTTTTTTTTTTTTTTTTTTTTTTGCCACTTCACATTGAATAAAACCTAGAGAAAATTCCAGGCCTTTTCTAGTCACTTTTAGCACATACCTGTGTCAGGTGGCTAACTGCAAAGGAAAAGAAGGGCTTGCTGTTATTGTCATTGTTTTCCTACCTGTGGTGCCCCACCCCAACGTTCGGCTGCCTCTAACAGATAGAAGAGGTCAATCGCAGGTAAGGTCTTGTTAAAAAAAAAGTTTTAATTGTTGACAATATTACAGATGTCCACCATTTCCCCTCTTTTTTGTCCCCTTCCACCCAGCCTCAGCCCTACCCCAGGCCTTCACCCCACTATTATCAGCGTCTATAAGCTATGCATTTATCCTATATAATAAAAGGGTAATATGCAAATTGACCAAACAGTAGAACTAGCAGTCACTATCATGCACACTGACCACCAGGGGGCAGACGCTCAATGCAGGAGCTGCTCTTTGGTAGTCAGTGTGCTCCCACAGGAGGAGCTATGCTCAGCCATAAGCCAAGCTGATGGCTGGTGAGTGCAGCAGAGGTGGTGGGAGCCTCTCCCACCTCCCTCGGCAGCACTAAGGATGTCCGTGGGGAGCAGGCCTAAGCCTTTAGTTGGACATCCCCTGAGGGCTCCCAGAATGCACAAGGGCTTGGGCCAGGTTAAGGGACCCTCCTTCCCCTGAATGCATGAATGTCATGCACTGGGCCTCTAGTATAAATATAAATTCTTTGGTTAATCCCTCCCCCACCATCCCCCTATCCTCTGAGATCTGTCAGTCTCTTCCATGCCTCTGGACCTTTGTTCATCAGTTTATTTTGTTCATTAGGCTCCACATAGTAGTGAAATCATACATTGTTTGTCTTTCTCTGACAGGCTTATTTCACTTAGCATACTAGTCTCAAGGTCTCACTTGACTGAGATTGTTGTCAGCTGGCATTAGTCTTCTTTGGGTTTGGCACAGGTTTAATACTGACACTTTTTCTTATGGGGTGATTTTGGGGTTCTCTAGGATGCTGTAATACTGGGAATCTCCCTTTTGCAGAACCCTTGAAATGAAATACTCTATCATTTTTATTTTTCTGCTTTTGATATTTTCCTCAGTCCTGAGTCACCCAGTGGTACATCCCCAGCAGATTTCTGCCAGGGTTACCTCACCTCCACATGGCCCTTGTGGACAAAATCTAAAATAGCTCTAGTTTGCCCTGCTTGCTCAAGTAGCCCACTGTTGTTCCACCAGAATAGTCATGCATCCTTCATCCCACCAAACTCTGGGAATGCAGCCATCTTCAATATCTAACTCAGCTCTCAGAGCAGCTAGAACTCTCAAGCTTTAGATTTTTCAGATACGAGTCCAACACCAATGAGCACATCACTCAAGGTCCACGAGACACATGGTCTCTTGAGGCATCTTTTTCTAGGCTTAAAATGAAGTTCAAATGCCTCCACTGTCCTTATAGAACTCACAGTCCACAGAGAACTTCCTCTAGACAAATTCTAATATCCAATGTTTTAGCTTCTATACTTTAAACTCTGAGTGAATGAGGAACTGAGCATCAAAAACTAGTGTTCTGCCATTTCCTTTGTAAGTTCCACACAGACAGTCTAATTGTGGTGTAAATAGAATTTCTGACTTGGGGACTTAGTCAGACAGAGGCTGAAATCATTCCATTTTCCATCTTGTTATATAATCTTCTCAAGAAACAAAATAGTGTGTTATTTTAGAATAAGAAGTCCTTGTTTTATCTCTCCAAGTATCTATGCCATAAATATAAACATTTATCAAAAAACAAAAAGAACCTCTCATCCCCTACAAAGGCTCAGAGACTGTTCAAGAAGACACCAAGTGGAAGAAGTATAAATTCATTGTTCCTGTCAGATATATTTAGTATTTGCTTCAAATACTAAAATCATACCTAATCCTCTTTATCAGCATAATTTATGCTACTAAGAATAACATACATATATTTAATACTACAGATGGTATAATTATTTATTAAGGCACTGATTATTTTTCATATGATCCCAAATTTGGCTCTTTGAGAATGAGTCTTTTCCCAACAACTTTCAATATTATTAGATTCAAATGCATATTTTCACTTTAAAATAATTATCAAGATAAGCAAACTTTCCTCTATTGAGGACTGATTTCATCTATTTATTCTTTGAGTGACTGAATGTCACTGGATCCAAATCTAATGATTACTTGGTGATGCAACACTTGTGGGAGAAAAATTAAAGATATGGCTTTAAAGTGATGAGACTGGTTTCTCATATACACCAAAAAGGATTCTAAAAAGAGTCATTACACATAGGACTATAAGAAAGAGCAGCATCATTGAAGGAGGGGCATTATCTTCCAAGATGACTAATTGATAGAACACAGCACTAACTTATCTTCTTACCTCATACGTAATACATAAAAAGCTAAAACAAAAATATGTGAATATTACTGGCATTGAAAACTGTATACTTACAGTATTCTCAATTTGTTTTTCAATTTGTACATTGGTTTTAAAATAAAAGCATGTGAGTCAATTCCTTAGAACTCATGTGCTCTCTATTTCTAGCTTCCACTTATTTATATCTCCTCAAAAGGCATAATTAGATTAAACTCAGAAATATTTTCTACCCTGCACATTTTCTTATAGTCTAAAAATGCATATTATTTAGAGGTAAGACTATTAGAATATTTTATTCATGGTAAATCCATAAATAAAAAGTGACATCTAATAAATGTTAAATATCTCTAGTAGATACTCTTATTTATTTATTGCATTTATTTATTTATTGAACTTATTATATTTATTGGACTAACATTGGTCAATAAAATTATATAGGTTTCAAGTATGTACATCGTTTGCCCATTGCATTGTGTACTCACAATCCAATGTCTCTTTTCCTTCAGTCACCATTTATCCTTGTTTACCCTCTCCACCCGTGCCCATCCACCCTTTCCTCTGGTAAGCATCATACTGTTGTCCATAATTGTTTTGGCATAATCCCCTCATCTATTTCACCCAGTCCCCTAGACCCCCTACCCTTTTACAGATGTCAGTTTGTTCTCTGTGTCTATGAATCTGTTTCTTGTTGTTGTTGTTGTTGTTTATTAGATTCCACATATAAGTAAAATCATAAGGCATTTGTCTTTCCCTGACTGCCTTATTTAACTGAGCATAATACCTAAAAGTTCCATCCATGCTGTCATGAAAGGTAAGATTCGCTTCTTTTTTACAGCTGAGTAGTACTCCATTGTAAATATACCAAGCTTTTTTATTCACTCATCTACTGATGGGCACTTGGGCTGCTCCAAATTTTGTTTCCTTTTTTTAAATTTCTTATTTATTTATTTATTTTCAAGTTTTGGCTATTGTAAATAGCACTGCAATGAACAGAGGGTGCATGTATTCTATTGAATCAGTGTTTGGGTTTCTTTGGATATATTCCCAGAAGTGGAGTGTTGGTTCATTAGGTAGCTCCATTTTGATTTTTTGAGGAAACTCCTACTGTTTTCCACAGTGGCTGCATCAATCTGCATTCCCACCAACAGTGCATAAGGGTTCTCTTTTCTCTACATCCTTGCTAACACTTGCCATTTGTGCATTTATTGATAACTAGTGGCCCGGTGCATGAAATTCGTGCATGGGGGAGGGGGATGTTCCTCAGCCCGGCCTGCACCCTCTCCAATCTGGGACCCCTTGAAGGATGTCCTACTGCTGGTTTACAGGGATCGGGCTTAAACCGGCAGTCAGAAATCCTTCTCGCAATCAGGGACGGGGTGCCTGGCCAGCCTGGGTGAGGGGCTGATGGCTGTTTGCAGGCTGGCCAAGCCCCCCAGTGGGGACCTTCACCCCATGAGGGTGTGGCCAGCCTGAGTGAGGGGCTGAGGGCCGTTTTCAGGCTGGCCACAGCCCCTTCAGGATGGGGATCCCCATTGGTGTGCCTGGCCAGCCTGTATGAGGGGCTGATGGCTGTTTGCAGGCTGGCCAAGCCCCCCAGTGGGGACCTTCACCCCATGAGGGTGTGGCCAGCCTGAGTGAGGGGCTGAGGGCCGTTTTCAGGCTGGCCACAGCCCCTTCAGGATGGGGATCCCCATTGGTGTGCCTGGCCAGCCTGTATGAGGGGCTGATGGCTGTTTGCAGGCTGGTCACGGCCCCTGGCAATCCAAGCTCCCAGCCTCTCTTGTTTTTCTTTTTGTTTTTTTAGCACCTCCTTGTGAAGCAGGTATCTGGGATTTATTTATCTTCTATAATTGAAACTTTGTAGCCTTGAGTGGAGGCCAGGGCTGGCCAGGGCAGGCGGCAAGCTTAGCTTCCTC
>NW_005370182.1:2160344-2160825 GCF_000412655.1 Myotis brandtii | reverse complement strand
CAAACTGCCCCCCCCCCCCGCTGTCCTGATCACTTCCAACTGACCCCCACTGATGGCCTGCTTGCCCCCAACTGACCCCCTGCTGGTCTGCTTACCCACAAAGGCCACAGCCCCCACCAGCCTGATCATCCACAACTGCCCTCCCCTCTTGGCCTCTAACCGCCTTTACCTCGACCCCACCACCATGGTTTTGTCCAGAAGAATGTCCAAAAGGTCTCCTGGAAGGTCTCCCAGTCTAATTAGCATATTACCCTTTTATTATACAGATAGAGGCCTAGTGCATGGGTGGGGGCCAGCTGGTTTGCCCTGAAGGGTGTCCCGGAACAGGGTGGGAGTTCCCTTGGGACATGGGGTGGCTTGGGTCAGGGGCCTGTGGTGGCTTGCAGGCCAGCCACTCCCCCATGGGGTGAGGGTCCCCTCTGGGGGTGTGTGGCTAGCCTGGGTGAGGGGCTGAGGGCTGTTTGCAGGCTGGCCAAGCCCC
>NW_005370182.1:2145011-2159576 GCF_000412655.1 Myotis brandtii | reverse complement strand
CTGATTGGCTGGTGGGTGTGGCTTGTGGGTGTAGCAGAGTGACACCAATTTGCATGTTTCTCTTTTATTAGTGTAGATAGCCATCCTGACAGGTGTGAGGTGATACCTTATTGTGTTTTGTTTTGTTTTCCATTGAGAGTGGAAAAGAGGTGGAGAGGGAGAGGGAGAAACATCAATGTGAGAGAGACACATTGATTGGTTGCCCCCCATATATGCCCTGACTGGGCCTGTGTATCGAACCCACAACCCAGGTACATGCTCTTGGCCAGGAATCAAACCTACAACTCTTCGGTGTGAGGACCTATACTCTAACCACTGAGCAATGACGGCCAGGCCTCATTGTGTTTTTAATTTGTACTTCTCTGATGGTTACTGACGTTGAGCATCTTTCATATGTCTATTGGCTATTTCTATGGCCATCTTGGCTGACAGTTAATTTGCATAAGGATATGCTGATTAGCCAATGGGAAGGGTAGTGGTCGTACGCTAATTACCATGTTTCTCTTTTATTAGTGTAGATAGCCATCCTGGCAGGTGTGAGATGATACCTTATTGTGTTTTGTTTTGTTTTCCATTGAGAGTGGAAAAGAGGTGGAGAGGGAGAGGGAGAAACATCAATGTGAGAGAGACACATTGATTGATTGCCCCCCATACATGCCCCAACTGGGCCTGTGTATCGAACCCGCAACCCAGGTACATGCTCTTGGCCAGGAATCGAACCTACAACCCTTCGGTGTGAGGACCTATACTCTAACCACTGAGCAATCATGGCCAGGCCTCATTGTGTTTTTAATTTGTATTTCTCTGATGGTTAGTGATGTTGAGCATCTTTCATATGTCTATTGGCTATTTCTATCTCCTCTTTGGAGAAGTGTCTATTAAAGTATTTTGCCCATTTTTCCATTGTATTGTTTGTTTTGTTTTGGTGTTGAGTATTTTAGAGAACTAGAACAAATATTCTAAAAATTTATATACAACCACAAAAGACCCCAAATAGCCTCAGCAATTTTGAGAAAAAAGGAACAAAGTTTGAAGTACCCTGTGACCTGATATCAAACTAAACTTCAAGGCCATAATAATCAAAATAGCATGGCACTGGCATAAAAACAGACATACAGATCAAGGAAAAAGAAGAGAGAGCCCAGAAATAAATACATGCATTTATGACCAATTAATATTTGACAAAGGAGGCAAGAAAATACAATGGGATAAAGACAGTCTATTCAATAATGGTGTTGGAAGAATTGGACAGATACATGCAAAAAAATGAAACTAGACCACCTCCTTGTACTATACACAAGAATAAACTCAAAATGGATTAAAGATTTAAATGTAAAGCTTGAAATCATAAATATTCTAGAAGAAACCATAGGCAGTAAAATCTTGAACATTTCTTGCAGCAATATTTTTTTCTGATGTATCTCCTTAGAAACAAACAAAATATAGACAAATTGGACCACAACAGACAAAAGATTTTTTTGCACAGCAGATGAAACCATCAACAAAATGAAATGTCAACCCATTGAATGGGAGACCATATTCGACCTGATATCAAACTAAACTTCAAGGCCATAATAATCAAAATAGCATGGCACTGGCATAAAAACAGACATACAGATCAAAGAAAAAGAAGAGAGAGCCCAGAAATAAATACATGCATTTATGGTCAATTAATATTTGACAAAGGAGGCAAGAAAATACAATGGGATAAAGACAGTCTATTCAATAAAGGTGTTGGAAGAATTGGACAGATACATGCAAAAAAAATGAAACTAGACCACCTTCTTGTACTATACACAAGAATAAACTCAACATGGATTAAAGATTTAAATGTAAAGCTTGAAATCATAAATATTCTAGAAGAAACCATAGGCAGTAAAATCTTGACCATTTCTTGCAGTAGTATTTTTTTCTGATGTATCTCCTTAGAAACAAACAAACAAAATATAGACAAATTGGACCACAACAAACAAAAGAATTTTTTGCACAGCAGATGAAACCATCAACAAAATGAAATGTCAACCCATTGAATGGGAGACCATATTCACTAATGGTACATCTGATAAGGGGTTAATATCCAAAATTTATAAAGAACTAGATACTCTCTTTTAGAATGGGGATTTAATTAAATTGCTTTTAGACAGCATTATCAGTTTCCTTTGCATCCCCTCAAAATGAACAGTAGTGCAGCATTGCTTAGATGTAACCAATGTAGTGTTACTTAAAAATACTCACTCTTGCTAGTGATAAATATATTTCCTAGAAACCAACCATAATATTTATGAAACATGGGCTCAAGAAAAACAAGTGAAATTTTCAACCATTTCAATCGTCATGGATTCAATAAACAAACATGAAACAAAGCATGTATTCTCAGTAACTAATACAGAAAACTTATTCATTCCTACTACAAAACAGCTGTAGTCCAGGTTTATTAGACTGAATTTAATTAGTTTGCCTATGGTCTAGAAACCAACCATAATATTTATGAAACATGGGCTCAAGAAAAACAAGTGAAGTTTTCAACCATTTCAATCGTCATGGATTCAATAAACAAACATGAAACAAAGCATGTATTCTCAGTAACTAATACAGAAAACTTATTCATTCCTACTACAAAACAGCTGTAGTTCAGGTTTATTAGACTGAATTTAATTAGTTTGCCTTATGGTCCACATATTAGAAATTAAATGACTTATCTTCTATGAATATATTTTCCACATAATTCTGATATTTGAAATATATCACGAAAGTTTGTTGAATCTATGACTTCTCCCTGTAATAAATGTCTGACTAGATGGCTTTCAAATTAATTGAAATTGGAAAGAAAATTACTCAGGAAGATTTTAATAAAATAAGACACAAGCAAGCTTCTCAAAGAGATCTGTTTGGTGTTTGCTTATTGTGAATAAAAAGAGGGGTAATGAAATTCTCTAAGTCTGTTTTTGTTTGGTTATTTCCTATTCAGGAGCTTCTAAAATATATAAAATATAAGAAAAAACATTCATTGAAAACAAACTATATTTACATTTAAAATATATTTATTACTCATCTATTACCATAAAGCCATTGTAGTGGGCATTGCTGTTGATTCACCAACATCCATTCCTTCCCAGATTATTTTTCTGAGTTAATCATAGTGAGTTATTTGTTTTGTTTTTCCTTGCCAATAATTTGTTCTCAAATGAATGTGTGAACCAAATTTTATGGATTAAAGGTGAAGAAAAGTCCACTAAGGGATCTGGGGAAAGTTTTCTTTCTCTTAAATTACAGCAACAAGAAGGAATGGTTTATCTTTTTCTCTGGAAGAATAGGTGTCAAGCACTTGTGTATCCATCTTGCTCCCTACCTGAATACAAAGCCAATATCAAGGAAAACAGGGCACATCCACGGATGTGGAGACATAGCTGACAGCTCATACCAACTCTGGAGCACCTCCCCTACAATGGGCTTTCTATTACATAATAGAATATCAGATTCATTTGGTTACTTATTCATTGTCTACAGCCTCCCTAGAACATAAGCTCTATGAAACAGGGACACTGCTTTGTTCAAAGCTATGTCTCAATAGCCTAGCTGGTACATAATAGGTACTCAATATTTATCAAATGAATAAGTGAATAACAAACTTGGTTACTTTAATTTTTTGTTCTTTTTTAAAAATATGTTTTTATTGATTTTGAGAGAGAGAGGACAGGAGAGGGAGAAACATTGATGTGAGAGAGAAACACTGATTGGCTGCCTCCCATGCACACCCCAACTGTACCCCAACTGGGGATGAACCCACAATCTGGGCATGTGCTCTGACTCAAGATAGAACTGGTGACCTTTTGGTGATGGGATGATGCTCAACCAATAAAGCCACATCAGCCAGGGCAAACTTTGTTACTTTAGAGATAGCTTGAGTCAGGGTTTTCTCTTACTTGTAGCTAAAAATACACTAATTGATAAAGTCCTGAAAAAAAAAACAACTGGGGATGAACCCACAATCTGGGCATGTGCTCTGACTCAAGATAGAACTGGTGACCTTTTGGTGATGGGATGATGCTCAACCAATAAAGCCACATCAGCCAGGGCAAACTTTGTTACTTTAGAGATAGCTTGAGTCAGGGTTTTCTCTTACTTGTAGCTAAAAATACACTAATTGATAAAGTCCTGAAAACAAACAAACACTATGTTAGTTTTGAAATTGACTTACACATAGAAAGAGAATATCTATAAAGCCATGTATGGGTGAAGCTATTGAGAATCTATTTTAGATATATTATAGGAGTATGAGCAAATAAATATAGATATTAATGCTGTTATGAACCAGATTCTCACTGTAGAAAAAGAAAGATAAAAATGTGGAAGAAGGAAGACAAAGAAAAAACCTGTGACAATGATTTAGAATTGGAGGTATCATTAAAACATATATATGCAATTGCATGTGAATGTGCATAGTTTTATTAATGTGTGTATGTATACATACACAAATGTGTTTATGTGGATATATTTGGTTGTGTGCGTATAGCTTCTAGCTATTTCCACTCAAATTAATTATAACCAAAGATACACCAGTGACAATGAGCATACCCAATGCCGAAAACTTGGTTTCTAGTACTATTTCTTGTTAAAAAGAACTAGAGCTCGCAGAGAAATGATACATTCCAGGGCTGGGACAGGGAAGGAATAAGATGAGCTGGGCATACCTTGTTATGTAAGAAATGAAAACTGCCTAATAAAATAGAGGGGCGTGTCACAAGGACACGAGTCCAAAGTGTTTTCAACTGGCTAAAACTGAGATACTTTGTGCACTAAACAACTAAAGAATATAATTAATTATAAATTATTAAAGACATAGAAATTCACATGCCCATGTTGATATTAAATAGATATATATCCAAAGAAATAATTTGGAAAGAAATGTCAGTTGGTAAATGTGGAAGAAGTGCTGAAGTTGTAAAACCATCATTTTCAAACCATCATAATTTAGATTGGTTCATGAAGAAGAATCAATGGATACAAAATCTGGATGGAGGGTTTTGATGGGGAGTGGGATATGTGTATGACCTTAAAATATCTCCCAACAGATTGCCTTTTCATTACAGGAAAAAATAGTAACTATGAAATGAAGAAATTAGGTAATCTCTGTCCCAATCTTCCCAGGTTTCTTCTATTTTCTTTCTGTTGAAAATGACATTTTTTGGGCCATTAATTTAAGTAAGGCCAGTTGGTGAAAAATTTTATTAGCTTCTTTCCTCTGAAAAATGTCTTGATTGTCCCCTTTATTTCTAAAGGATATTTTAACTGATGTAGAATTCTGGGTTTAGATTTCTCTCCTTTCAGGACTTAAAAAATGTTGTGCTGCCTGTTTTGGGGGGTCTTCATCATTTCTGATAAGAGTTCTGATGCCATTCTAATTATTTTTTCTCTCTAGGTAAGGTGTCATTTTTTGCTGACTGCTTTCAAAGTTTTTTTTTTTTTTTTTAGTTTTAGTTTTCAGAAATTTAATTAAGATTGTCTTAGCATGTAGTTCTTTGAATTTATCCTGTTTGGGGTTGCTCAACTTCCCAAATCTTTATGTTGATGCTTCCCCACCCAAATTTGGGAAGGTTTTGGGAAATACTTTTTGAGGTTTTTCAGAACTGCCCTCTTTAAAAAAAAAACCACACAAAAAACCTCTACCTGTGAAATAAGCCAGTCAGAGAAAGACAAATTCCATATGATTTCACTTATATGTGGAATCTAATGAACAAAATAAACAAACGAAATAGAAACAGCCTCATACATAAAGAGAACAGACTGACAGCTGTCAAAGGGGAGGGAGTTGGGAGGCTGGGTGAAGAAGTGAAGGGATAATAGTACACATCGATAGTTGCAGAGTAGCCACAGAGATGCAGTTTGCAACGTTGGGAATATAGTCAATAATGTCGACATAACTGGGTATAGGGCCAGGTGGGTACTTGGGGGTAGCGGGAGGACCATTCTGTAGAGTGCATGGTTTTCAGCCCTGCCCTCTTCCTCCTCTACTTCCACAATTCCAAGATATGTTATTTCTGTTATTTCTTTAGTTTATAGTCCCATATGTCCCTGAGGCTTTGTTAAACTTTTTTTTTTTTAATTTAGTTTCTCTCCATTTTTTTTCTTTCTTTCTTTTTTTTTTTTAAACTGGGTAACTCCATTTTGCCATTGAGCACATTAACTAAGTTATTAAATTATGGTTATTGTATTTTTCTTTTCTATAACACCCATTTTGTTCTTTATACCTTAGGTGCTTTCAAGATTCTCTTTGGATTTGGCTGTTAATAGTCTGACTTTGTTGTTTCTGATTATGCTATTAGAGTTTGTTGAGCTTCTTGGATGTGTAAATCAATATTTTTCATAAAATTTGAAACATTTTGGCCATTATTTAGTCAAGTATCCTTTTTGCCCTTCCTTCTTCTAAGACTCCCATTATTCTTATGTTGGTACAATTGATGTTCTCCTATAGGTCTCTGAGAAATTCATTTTTTTATATTTTAGTTTATCAGATTGAAGAAATGAAATTGATCTATCATCAAATTTATCAATCCTTTTTTCTCTCAGTTCAAAGCTGATTTTGAATGCCTCTAGTGAGTTTCACTTCAGTTATTCAGAATTTCTATCTAGTTCTTTTTAGTTCTTTTAAAGAATCTCTATATCTTTATGGGTATTCTTCATTTGGTAAGAAATCATTCTCTTATTTTCCTCTAATTCTTGAGAGATGTCTCCCTTTAGTTCTTTGAACATACTTAAAATAAATGATTTCAAATGTTTGTTTAGCAATTCCAATGTCTGGGTTTCTTTATGAATAGTTTCTCTGGTGCTTTTTATCTCAGGTATGAGCCATACTTTGTGTGTCTTCTATTTTTTTTCTGTTAAAAATTTGACATTTTAAATAAAATAAAGTGAAAACCTTAGTAATAAGATATTACCCCAGGATTTCCTCTGCATTTTATTGTTGTTGTTTGTTCAGTAACTTTCTTGGGCTAATCATATAACGTCTTTATTCTTTGTCATGTGTAGACACTGAAGTCTCTGATCATTGAGATAAACTACCTTCATATTTCTCCCTTTTATAAAATAAGTATTTGAATGGAGAGGGTACTCATAAAAGAGGACAGGACATGGACCCATGCCACATTACCCAGATCCATAGAATCAGTGCTTGCACGTTGGGCCAAATTTACAGAAGGAGGATATGGGACTCTTGCATGCCCAAGTCAACAGATGCCTGCTGAAGTCCTCAGTTTATCTGCTCCAAATCTTGAGAAATAAACTTTATTTTCTTTCTTTAACACTACAGTGGAAAAGCAATTAGTAAAACATAGTTATAGATAAAAGTAATTTTTGGTTACCCTCATTTTTTTTATTTTTAAAATATATTCTGTATAGATTTCAGAGAGGAAAGGAGAGGGAGAGATAGAAACGTCAATGATGGGAGAGAGTCTTTGATTGGCTGCCTCCTCCAAGACCCACACTGGGATGGAGCCTGAAATCCAGGTATATGCCTTGACCGGGAATTGAAACGTGACTTTCTGAGTCATAGGACGATGCTCAACCAGTGAGCCACACTATCAATGATGGGAGAGAGTCATTGATTGGCTGCCTCCTCCAAGAACCACACTGGGGATGGAGCCTGAAATCCAGGCATATGCCCTGACCGGGAATTGAAACGTGACTTTCTGGGTCATAGGTTGATGCTTAACCACTGAGCCACACCAGCCAGGCGACCCTCATTTTTAAAGATAAAGAAAATGATATTGGGTAATTTTTCCCAGGTCATCAAATTCTTAGTGGCAAAGTTGAGTTTTAAAATCCAGGCTCTTTTTCATTCATTATGTTGTATAGCATTCTATTATGTCAATAGGTAAAACATGTTTTTTACATTTTTTTACTTAATTCAATGTACTTTCTGATGACTTTTTTTGCACACAATATGTGTTACTGAACTCAGACTAAAGAGTTCCCATTAAAAATTGTTCTATGGCGCTGTATGAAATTTAATGAAACCAAGCTTCCAGATATAATGGAGAAATGTATTTTGCAGATGGGTGGCCTGTGGTTTTTATGTGGAGTGCCAAATCACTTGATATATGAGTATTAGGATAGGTATGGAAGTAAACTCTATTATCTTTGCTTTGTTACCATGGCATGCCATTCATCTAAATAAAATGTGAGCTTCTTAAAACCATTTTCTTCAATTTTTTTCTTTTAACATCAGGATGTATTTTTTCCAAAATTTCTATAAAGATTATTAAAAAATTATCTTCATTGGTCCCAATATCCGTAAACACTATAAAGACACCTATGTTAATGTCTTCTTATCATATTCTTTTAAAAAATGAATAGATAATTAAAGGACCAAGGCATGTCTGAAATATGAATTTTAGTTACATCTTAATATTTGTTATAAATAAACAAATAAGTACATAAATAAATAACAAGATGGAATATTATATTCAGAAACAATTTTCTGATTTTGGCAAAATTATTATTCACTAGAGCTTCCATTTATATTAGCGTTTTAGATGTAAGATTAGCCTTAGTTATCTAATTCAACTTTAGTAATCAAGTCTAGATGCAGTATATTGATTCAGAATTTTGGAACATCACTTTTCATCACATCCATGTTGTAACAAAATCTATCATGACGTGATGAGCCTGGCTTGAAGCCTTGCTATGAGTATTACAGAAACAAAACAAAAAAAGGTATGGAACAGGATGATCAAAAGGAAGTCCAAAAAGGAAAGGGTGTATTTAATGACATCTACAGAAAAGGCAGCACCTAATAGACTCCATTGTGGAAGTGTCAGGGTTTCTGCTTCCTAATGATGGAAGCAAGAGGTCTGAAGATAAGAAACTTCATTTCTGAAAGAATGGCTCCCCCCAGTGCCATGACCTCCCCAAATCCCCAGGAGTCAAACTGTCTTTGAAATTGAGTGTGCATTCAGGGACAATAGAGTGATAATATCTCCCTGAGATAGAAGAGATCAAGGTTATATAGACATTTCCAAATGATCCAGAGTTCTTTATTATTAGCTGACTGCCATTCCTGGGCTGTGAAGCAGAAGAAAGATCTAAGTGATAATGTGTGTCTGTGAATTACCTCTGCTATTAATGGTGTTCTGAACCAGCCTGTTCTTATTAACACAAAATCTAGAAGGCAGATAAAAAGGCAGGATTTACCAATGTGAGAGGCCAGCTAATTCCAGCTATTTTTCTACCTGTGAGTCACTCATTAATTTGTAGATTAAAAAATCACTCTGGCACACGCATTCCCTTGATAATGTCTGATACAACTTTCAATGTTCTGTATAATGATCTGATGGGGGCAGGGAGAATGAAAAGACGGGCAGGCAGGGAGGGAGAGAAGGTGAAAACAGAACTTGGCCCCAGTTAAAGGCATACTATCTCCATCAGATTTTTTTCTTTTTTATACAAATTATTCAGCATTGAACTAGTAGAGATCAGGAGTCATGGTCATGGGTCCTAGGCCATGCCAAAAAACTCTTCAGTTCTCACTGTCTTTGACAGAAAAAATAAAAGATTTTAACTGGGATGTATCTAAAGTTCTGTCTCAATTACAATAATGGTAGCATCCATTATTTACCAGGGTTTCTATATACCCTATCTCATTTAATGATCACAACAGTTAAGTTCTATAACTGTTATGGAGGCCTAGGGCAGTTAAATAATTTATCTCAGTTGACCTTATAAAAGAAAGAATAACAGGCAGGTGATTGGATCTCAGGTCCAAAGACTAAAAATCTAGCTCCAAAGACTATAAAAATTTTACTCTACTAAGCCACAGTACTTTGAAAAATAATACTTATTTAAATGTTGAAATTAGTATTTCTCAGATTTTACCTGAAAGCATGGCTTTACTTTCATAAGGGTATAGGGGTCTCTTGATGAGACAGCTTATATTAGACGAGAGGCCCAGTGCATGAATTTGTGCACCAGTGGGGTCCCTCGTCCTTGCCTGCGGGATTGGGCTTAAACTGGCTCTCTGACATCCTCTGAGGAGTCCCGGATTGCGCGAGGGTGAAGGCCAGGCTGAGGGACCCCACCAGTGCATGATTGAGGCCAGGGAGGGACCGCAGAAGGGCTCCAGGGCATGTCCCGTCCATCTCGCTCAGTCCCAATAGGCCAGACTCCAGCAGCAAGCTCACCTAATGTTTGGAGCATCTTCCCCCTGGTGGTCAGTGCACGTCATAGCAAGCGGTTAAGCAGTCTTAGCATATCATTAACATATTACGTTTTGATTGGTTGAACGGCCCACCAGTCGACCGGACACTTAGCATATTAGGCTTTGATTACTTAGGATTACCAACATTCTTCCTTGGTATAGTGTCTTGTTACTGTTGGCATTGAATATCCAGAATGAATGGAAAAATTGGCTGTGCTGATAACAGAATAATCCACATTCTCCTCCTCAAGATATTGCAAATAGTCATTTTTTTTACTTTTTCATGAAAGACAATCCCTGCTCTTAATTTTTTCAATTATAATTATTAAAGGAAAGAGATATACTAAAATATAGCTTAACAGTATAAAAAGAGAATGCATGTTCATTTTTAGAAAAAATCCCAAATGCTTGACATGAAGTTCATCATCATCAAAAGACATTCATTACATTTTTTAGGTGACCAAGAAGCAGACCTTCGTTTTGAAAACACTCATATACTTTATTAATCATATGCTATTCAATCTGCATTTAAGTGAATATTAAGTAGAATATATGCCTTGGAGTCAGACAAACCAGGTTTTCAAACCCTTAGCTTCCTCTTAAAAGCCAAAATTATTGCCATTTGTATGTTTGTAATGAGGATAAGAAATAGCATTACTAAGTCATTGGCAAATAAGTCCTCAGTAATTGGCATTTCCTATGGTGGGAAACAAAGGAGATGTGAAGAAAGCAAGTGTTTGGGGTGTTTTTTTTAAAATAATATAAATTTGAATTATATTATCAGATTTTAAGTTTGTCAAGTAGTTTCCGTGGATAACTGTCTGGAGAAGCACATAAGTAATATAAATGACATGTTCTAGTTTTATCAATGCCCTTTTCCCTCCCATATATATCTTCCAGGGCCTGTATTACTTTTCAAAACTAATATGGGTGATTTCTTGAATCTTTTTGCTATGGGACCAGCTCTAAACAAACTTATCTGTATAGTATCAGCTGGCAGGAAGCTGTACACAGCAATTGCTTGTAGTAGAACATAGCTAATTATGAATGTAAAAGTGCCATCCAGTAATACACAAATGGGGAGCTATCTATACTGACCTTGGATAAGAACTACAGAACTCACTCACTCTAAACAGCCACATAGTTTGAATCTAACTAAACATAATTACTTTTGCCTCTGATTTAGTTGAAATGCCACAAATGCCCTGTTGTTGTAAATCTACTTATTAACTTATGTGCGGTAACTTGATCATTTCATAACTGGCATTAAAAATACGGAACTAAAACCCTGAGTGTGTACATGCAAATCTTTCAGATTTAAAAAAATCCAGCTGGGAAATATAAGAGACTCAAATCCCCTTACTAATTTTAACTTCAGATTTTGAAATAATAGAAAGATCTCAGGAGTAATGATGACATACAGCAGCCAACACGTTTCGAGTAACAACAAAAGTCTCTTTGTTCTCTGATTTTAAATTAAACTCGTTTGTAAATAGGTAAAGGGATTTTTAAAATTTATTTCAAATTTTCTTTCTGCATTAAATCCTTACAGTCTGATTTAATCAATGATACTGATAGTTAAGTGTAATTCTATGTTGTCAAAGCCAGAATTGTGGCTGTACTATAGGGCACCATCTATCTTCCTCCATACCTTTAGCCATAGGAACCCAAGAAAGGCAGTTACCTGATCACTTTTGGTCCATAGTGTGAGAGTATCAGTGAGTACTCTTTCACGAGCTTAGTCACCAGAATTGGTTGCCTGAACACACATACAATCTGCTAGTTAATTTATTTGTTTAGCAACTATTATGGGCCAGCCACAATTTTGGACACTGGGGATTAAATAGCAAACAAAACAGAGAACTCCCTGCCCTCATATTTTTTACTATTCTAGTGGGAGGATACAGAAAAATAAAAGAAGAAAATAAAGAACTATAAGGTAAGAGCAGACACAGAGACTACTGTGATATGAAGAAAGCATCATTTGGCAACTTGTCAGGTCAGAATACTAATTCTGTTGCCTTCGTAAAGTGGTTGAATATCTCAAAATGACTGTAAAAGGTAAATAATATTACCAAAATCATAGGTTTGAAGTAAAACAGTATTGAATTCAGTGTCTGATACATAGTAAGTGCTCAAAAAATCTAAGTAAAATAGAGGGAAACTTTCTCAACTTCATAAAGGCTATCTTCAAATAGCCTAAAAGTCTACAGTTAAATTATACTTAACTAGAGGCCTGGTACACAAAATTAGTGCGGGAGGGGGGGCAGGGGCTGTGTGTCCCTCAGCCCAGCCTGTACCCTCTCCAATCTGAGATCCCTAAAGGGATGTCCCCTAATCCCACCAGGATTGGGCCTAAACGGGCAGTCGGACATCCCTCTCACAATCTAGGACTGCTGGCTCCCAACCACTCACCTGCCTGCCTGCCTGATTGCCCCTAACCACTTCTGCCTGCCAGCCTGATCACCCCCTAATCACTCCCCTGCCAGCCTGATTGCCCCTAACTGCCCTCCCCTGCTGGCCTGGTCCCCCCAACTTCCCTCCCCTGCAGTCCTGGTTTCCCCCAACTGCCCTCCCCTGCAGGGCTGGTCCCTTCCAACTGCCTTCCCCTGCTAGCCTAATTGCCCACAACTGCCCTCCCCTGCCAGCCATCTTGTGGTGGCCATCTTGTGTCCACATGGGGGTGGCCATCTTGTGTGTTGGACTGATGGTCAATTTGCATATTACCTCTTTATTAGATAGGATTGTGAGAATCCTGAAGCTTTCCCACTACGAACAGGTACAAGACAAGGATGTCCCCTTTACCACTCCTTTAAGATTATACTGTGGTCTTTGCTAATACAATAAAGTAAAAAAGAAAAGATAAAGCATACAGACTGGGAAGGAAGACATAGGACTATCTTTGTTTACAGGTGACATGATAATTCATATAGAAAATTCAAAAGAATTCACTGAAAAACTCCTATAACTCATAAGTGATTATAGCAAGTTTGCAGGATACAAAGTTTATATACAAAAATGAACTGATTTCTCATATCCAACAATGAACAGGTAGAATTTGAAAATAAAATATCATTTACATTATCTAGCCCCCCAAAATGAAATACTTAGGTATAAATCTAATAAAATATATGAAAGATCTGTATGAGGAAAACTCTAAAAGTGAACAGTCTTGGTCAGTGTGGCTCAACGGTAGAGCATCTTCCTTTACACCAAAGGGTCTCAGGTTCAATTCACAGTCAGGGGCACATACCTGGGTTTCAGGTTCATTTTTTCTCTATTTCTCTCTCTCTCTCTCTCCCCTCCTCCTCCTCCTCTTCCCTTCCACTCTCACTAAAAATCAATGGAAAAAGTATCCTTGGGTGAGGATTAACAAAAAAAATGTGAAGAACAAAATCAAAGAAGAACAGAGACTATATTTTCCATGGGAGAACATTACTTTTTTCCAAACCAAGGGAAGAATACTAGTAATACTGATAATGATAAAAAATGGCTATAATACTAATCACCAACACTTATATGGAACTTTCTGTGCCAGGCACTATTAGCATTTTACATCATCTTACTTGCACTGTATTTGGGCCATAGTCAAAAGTCCTGGTCTGTCACTGTCTGGGTTGACATTACAATTGAGTTGACACTATTTATTTATGAAATGAATAGAGGGCCTAATATGTGAAAGATGTCTATTTGGGAAATTGAAGCTAGATATTCCCACTGTGCCTCACGCCCTATTTTGGTTCTGTGAAATTTAAGTGGCTTTATTCTTCTATCTTTAACAAATTCTCATTGACTAATTTGTTCTATTTCTCCATTTCCCTTTATTCCTACTCTATATCCTGCATATCTGGGACTTCTTTTACATAGTAAATAAACTCCTTACATTCTCAAACTCTCCAGAGAGTGCTCTCATGTTTTCCAAGCTTAACTGAACTTGTCTCAACTTCAGGGCTAATCTTGTCCTATAACCACCCAGGGTGTATGATATTAATATATGTATATGTAGAGAGAGGAAGGGAGAGAGAGAGAGTGAAATATGGATATGAGAGCAGAACATTGATCAGCTGCCTCCTGCACACCCCCTACAGGGGATGAAGACCACACCCAGGCATGTGCCATGACTGGGAATGAAACTGGCCACCTTTGAGTGCCCAGGACAATGCCCAAGCAACTGAGGATATTTATGCAGGTATAGGTATGAAATCATAGGTTATAGGATAACCATTCTTTTTGGCATCCTATTAGCTTTCTATATCTTTGTTGTTTTTTTAAAATCATCTTTATTTGGAGATTGTATTAGCTGGTTTAAGTCAACGTAACTGGATTTGTTTTACAAAATAAATTAACATTATAGACATATTGATGTCAGCAAA
>NW_005370182.1:2136132-2144995 GCF_000412655.1 Myotis brandtii | reverse complement strand
AGGTGAGGTGTCCCTCAGCCCGGTCTGTGCCCTTTAGCAGTCTGGGACCCCTCAGCAGACATTCCCAGAGGGGTCCTTAGCGCTGCTGCAGAGGTGAGAGAGGCTCCCGCCACTGTTGCTGCTCTTGCCAGTTGTGAGCCTGGCTTCTGGCTGAGCAGCACTCCCTCTATGGGAGTGCACTGACCACCAGGGGGCAGCTCCTGCATTGAGCATCTGCCCCTTAGTAGTCAGTGTGTGTCATAGAGAATGGTAGTTCTGCTGTTCGGTCAATTTGCATATTAGTCTTTTATTATCTAGGAGATATACTATATGTATGTATTATAAAGGACAGACATTTAAAATATTTTTTACACCCTAGCCAGTTTTGCTCAGAGGATAGAGGATTGGCCCTTGGACTGAAGGCTCCCAGTTTCCATTCCAGTCAAGGGTACCTGTCTCAGTTGCAGGGTGCCTTGGTTGCAGGCTCAATCCCTGGCCCTGTTCTGGGTGCATGAGTGAGGCAACCAGTCAATGCGTCTCTCTCACATTGATGTTTCTCTCTCTCTGTCTCTCCCTCTCCTTCTCGACTTTCTCTAAAAATCAATGGGAAAAATATCCTCTGGTGAGGATTAAAAAGTAATAATAAATAAATAAAATATTTTTTACTTTTAAAAATATATTAGACCTGAGTGCAATTATATAGCACTATAGTCAGAAGACCCTATCAATAAACTCATTCCAAAGACAAAGTAATTCACATATCCCACAGATAAAAATCACTACCCTACAATTATTTTTCTATTCATGAAAATTGCTTGCTTAACCAAAATTAATTTGTTTTAAAATGCAATCAATAAATGTTAAAAGATGAACAAACCTAAAGTCGGATTAAGGGTCATTGGGAAAATAAGTGATGGGTGCTTGGACTCTTGCTATCAGATCTATGCAGGAAGCAGCAGAAATAATGAGACTCTTTTGTCCTAATACTAAATTAATAATTCCTAATCACACTCACTTCAGTTTGTTTTTTCCTCTCTGAGCACAGTCAGCACATGGGCCGCCACACTAATGGAGCATAGAACTGGCATTCCTAATGCAGAATAGATGACCACCCCCTTGGGAGTGTTCTTGCAGCCACAGCAGTTTTCGAGCCTCAGAGAATGATTAAAAAACAAAAGAAGAAGAAGAGGTAAACACTTGCTTTAGAAAAATAATTTAAACTTTCTTCTAATTTCTGAGCTCCAAATGCCCTTCCAACCTCTTCTTTTAATTTCCTGATGAGCACACATTTACAGAAACATTTACTGTTTGCAAAGCAATGATAAGTGTCACGGGATATACTGCTAAGGAGAAGGCGAGAGGAGGAAGCTACAGGAACTGAATAATTATCCCAGAACTGTTAATTCTATAAAATCGTGGAGAATATCTATTTTATTCACCAACATAGATAACAGCCAACATAGTACCTAGCACATCGGTGGTGCCAAATAAAGATTTGGTGAGTGAATGAATAAGAAAGAAACAAGGTCAGAAGGGACGGAGAATGTTTGGATAAGTCAGACAAGGATCAAGCATTTAGTCACATGCTACTCACCAATCTGAAAACTCTAAGAAATAAGTAACAAAGAAAGCAATTACAGATCTAAATGAGGTTCAAACATGCCCTTGCCAGGGAATTGAGGGCAGTGTACTGACATTAATGTACTTGTGGGCGAGAAGGACATTTACGGACTTCCTTCCTCCCAGTTGTGTGATAAGGTCCTAATATTTACCACAGGCCGGGCTGCTCTCTGCTTCAGGGGCGGTCTCCTGAATGTGCTCAGGAAGGCAAGGCCGGACTAATAAGCATTCACGCCAGCAAAGTGTTAACCACCGAATTGGTCATGCCTGCATCCTCCCACAGAATTTAATTCCAAAATATTCGCCTAATGTCCGCAACTTGGTTCCCAATTTAACAATTTCCACCGTGGCTACTTTCCCCCCCTGGTGATCTTGGGAGTGACTAGGGAAGTTTGAATGATGTACTTGAAGACAGGTGGCTCTAAGATTTTGCTATTTGCACAGTGGGAAGGATTTAACATTGGTGGCCCCTATCCAACTTCCTACCTGTATTTCTTCTGGGTAGATGATAGGTAATATTTTTATGTCTTCACTTCCACTGGTTCTGTTCGTATTTGCACTGATACGACATAGAATGTCTGTCTTCCTATGTAATTCTTAGGGGTTTTTCTGAAGCTGCTCTATATTTATACTATAAATGCGATGCTTCTAAGAAGGCTGTATGCTATTACATTGGTGTACATTTAATCAGCACATCTGTCTCTTAGATTATCTTTCTAAGAACTACTCTGTGTGAATTATCTACCAATCTTTCCTGAAATCAGAATGTTTAGAAAGTAGAATATCTATGAAGTGAAATCACAACATCTGTCTATTATTAGTCTTTTCTTGAGGTGTTCAGAGGAGTTGAAGTTTTGACTTTTGTCTTTTTGTTTTATCATGTTTGGAAAGATTGAAATTGCATGAAGAATAAACACTAGCACCGACCTCTTTACACAGATTATGCTTATTTTTTAACATGGCATCTAAAGAGACAGTTTGTAATACATTGACAATGAAACAACTAGCTATGTGCTATTTTATAGTTTTTAGTTCAACGTTTTTGAACTAATGTTATTTATGGTTCACTGAAGGAGCCCATACTTGTCTAACACATATCTTGAGTTGCTGTGTCTTATTCTATCTCTAAATTTATTGCCTAAATATATATTTTAAAACATATAGTTATATCCATGTGTCTCACTTGCCCCTTTTCAAATGCTGTCCAGCTCATGCTCTGAGGAGAAAGCCTAAATTTCAGTAGCACATACGCTCAGGAAGCTTTCTGAGAAACAAGTCCTCCTTATTTACAAAAGAGGAAATTAGCAAAAGTTACAAAAAATAGTAGCTGATATTTAGTGAACACCTACAATATTCCACACACTGTTTTTAGTGTTTTATATGGATTATCCCCATTATTTAAACCTAACAATGATACTCAGTGGTAGGTACTATTATCCTGATTCTATAACTCAAAAATGGTACCTAGAGTACCGGTCCTGTACTCTCAATGGCTCAGACTTCTCATCTCTAATAATTGTTTCTTCTACCACCTTTCAGCTACCTACTCCCCTGGTTATACTTCTGACCTTTTCCTCACCAATCACCTCTAAAACCTCAAATCCAAGCAGCCAATTTTTAAAAATATGTTTTTTTATTGATTTCAGAGAGAGGAAGGGAGGAGAGAGAGATAGAAACATCAATGATGAAAGATAATCATTGATAGGCTGCCTCCTGCACACCCTTTACTGGGGCTCAAACTGTGACCTCTGGGTTCATAGGTGAATGCTCAACCACTGAGCCACACTGGCTGGGCTCAAACAGCCCCCAGCCAATTTTTAAAAATATGTTTTTTTATTGATTTCAGAGAGAGGAAGGGAGGAGAGAGAGATAGAAACATCAATGATGAAAGATAATCATTGATAGGCTGCCTCCTGCACACCCTTTACTGGGGCTCAAACTGTGACCTCTGGGTTCATAGGTGAATGCTCAACCACTGAGCCACACTGGCTGGGTTCAAACAGCCCACATTTTGACTACTAACTTGAATTCTAACTTACCCGCTCCCATTCTCCTATTGCAACAAATCTGTATTAGAACAATGCAGAGATTAGCATGGCCCTGTGCAAAGCTAATACACAAATTCACAACGTGTTTCACCTTTTTTGTTCTGGGGTTGGACAATTCAATATTGGAATTGTATCAACTCTCTCCACATTGACATATAGAGTCATTGCAATTAGTATCCAAATACAAATAGTTGCTTTATTATTTTTAAGAACTTGAAAGCAAATTCAAAATTTGTGTGGAAATACACAGGGCCAAAAATATCTGAGGCCAGAGACAGCTTGAAGAAAAAGATCAAGGGTATAGGACTTGCTCTACAAATTTCAAAAATAACGACAAAGACACAGTAATTCAGAGCAGGTGGTATTAGTGAAAGGAGACACCAAGGTATGAATGGAGCTAAATAGAAGCTCAGAACCACACCACACAAATATGACTTTTGATATTTAGCACTGGTAGTTTTGTAACACATTGAGGGGAAATAATCTTTTAAATAAATATTTTTGCAAAAACTGGTTATCCATAAGCAAAACACAAAATTAAATAAACCCCTATCTTACCTAATACACACACATAAAATTCAATTTTAGAGAAACTTTAGATCTAATGTGAAGAGCATCAAATAAAAGTTCAAGAATATAATATAGTAGTCTCTCAATAAGAGTCTGGGAGTAGGAACTGGTTTATTAAGACAACACGAATTAAGCAAAAACAGAAAAATTGACAAATGGACTACATTAAAATTAAGAACTCATGTTCATCAATGAATTGTACTTAAAAGAGTAAAAAGGACAATCTATAAATAAGAAGAATATATTTGCAAATACATGTAACTACTAAAATCTCATATTCTGAATATTTACAGGGTGTTGCTCAAAATATATATACGCACTTTAACAGCTGATAAAATGAGATGTAGTTTAATAAACACTGCCTTTCTAATTATTCAAACTGTGTGTATACATTTTGGGGGGACACCATATATATGTTTTCATCCTCACCCAAGGATATGTTTTTTAATTGATTTTTAAAAAGAAAGAAATGGGGGGGGGGCAGAGAGAGAGAGAGAAACATTGATGTGAGGGAAACATTAATCAGTTGCTTCTCCATACATGCCCTGACCAGGGATAGAACCCACAACCTAGGTATGTGCCTTGACTGGGAATCGAACCCACAACCTTTTTGGTGTATGGGATGATGCTCCAATCAACTGTGCCACCCCGACAAGGGCTGATATTCTGAATATATTAAAAATTTTCAAAATGCAACAAGAAAAGGGCAAGAAAAAGGAAAATGGGCAAAAATATTAAAAAGCACTTCAAGATATGCGTAATCTTACCAGCAATCAAGGAAATAAATGCAACCTAAAGTCACAATAAGATATAACACATCAACAAATAAAATGGCAAAAATCCAATAGTGTGTGCTAATAGTGTTGACAAAAATATAAATCAACAGGGATTTTCATAATTTGCTGGTGGAAGAGTGAACTGTTAAGTTCACTTTGGAAAACAATTGGCCATTTCTAGTAGACCTGGAAGACAGACATAATATGACCCAGCCTATTTCATGCCTAGTCATACACCCCATGGAAATGCTTGCTTATGGTCATTAGGATACATGCACTTGAAAGTTCATAGCGCATGGTTCAAAACTGCCAACAACTGTAAAGTAAATAAATAATAGTATATGCATATGATGGAGTCCTAAACAGCAATGAAAACAGACTACATATGCATACAGAAACACTTCTGGATCTTAAAAGCATAAAGTTAAGGAAAAGAAGCCAACACAGTAAGAAAATTACCATTATGATTTCATACATAAAATTCAAAAACAACAAAATTAACTTTTTTTTATTATTGATGAACATTTAGGTAGTAAAACTCTAATGTAAAGAGGGATAGTTATTTTTGCAGGAAGTAGGAGGGGCATACGATCAGGAAAGCCTGTGTAGGAAGCTTCCAGGGATCTGCTGTGTTCTAGGAGTTAAAGGGGTTTTCCCCATCAGTTTGTGAAGCTGGACATTTATGTTTTCTTAACTTTGTTCCATATTAGTAAGAAATAAGACATAATTCTATTAGAACAGTTACGGAAGCAGATACCACATTTAAATGTCTGTGGACAACTCTGAAGAAAGGGTTGCAAGTTTACCACAGGGCAACACCTTGAAAGAGTAAGAAGGAAGAGGGTGTCCCAATATTGATAAAATTTGAACATATGTACTAATGAGTGAAAGAAAAAAAAAAGTAAAATTGTGAGCCAGGTAAAAAGAGACAGTTGCAGATTGGACCTAACGAAGGTGGAAGTAGCTTGCATCAGTCAAGGGGCCACCTGGATGCAGTTGGCATGTTCAAAACGGGTTACTTAAAAGGGCTGGATTATCTAGAGGTGAGAACAGGATTAAAGGAACAGGAAGAATTGGTGAGGTGCCCAGGGACTTGTAACAGCAGAAAGTCCTCATGACTGGAGGGGGCAAGGGAGGGAATAAAAGGTTTAGAGAAGTTCAAGTGAGAGCAGAGCCAGAGCACATATGCAGTGAAGCAGGAAAGGGCCATGCGTGAGTGAATGAATAAATGTTAAAATAAATGGGCAAAGGACAAGGGTGGGGAAATAAATTGCCTGGTAGCTTCTTCCTCCCACCCTCTGATTTCCTTCTACTGCTTGCCATTGTCCAAACCCAACCAAAAACCAGACTATGGGAGTGGCTGAGTGATGTAGTTGCAACAGGCTAGTCTTCTTCGACTCAGAGCAGAGCAGAGAACAGCAGAGAAACCACTCAGGGACAGGGAGGAGCACAGGACTGTTATCAGCAGAACAAGCTTCATCTCGAGGAAGAGGAACTATGGACATTCATGGGTGATAACCCAGAGACAATTTTGGTGGAAGGGAAAGATAGTGAAGGGAACTCTTATCTGATTATCTTAATCTAAATAAAGTCAATGCAGGGGTTGTCTGCTTGGAGGGGAGGAAAATGAGTAGATCAGGTCATTTGAGAAGATTAGAGGAAATTTGAAATTACTCTGGTAGGAAATGCAGTAGGAAGTCAATTAGATATGGGTAAAAGAACTGCTGAGTTGCATTGAAGGTAACTGAATTTTTCATAAGATGACAGTTTCTCTATTTCAGTGCTTCAGCAAATATTAATCAAAATCACTTACACAGAAGTGAAAATACGTTTTCCTTATTTAACTGCTTTATTTTTCATAAGATGACAGTTTCTCTATTTCAGTGCTTAAGCAAATATTAATCAAAATCACACAGAAGTGAAAATACGTTTTCCTTATTTAACGGCTTCTAAGGCAAAAAAGAGTTTTTAGGGCAGGAATTGTGTCTTATTCGTACCTATTCCCACACTTCATTTTCTCCCTCATCCACATGATAGACACCAAACATGCATGCTTGTGCATGCATACACACACACATATACAGCCTAACACTATGTACTTACATAAATTGGCACTCGAAATTTTCCTAATCAGGATAGGTATTTTTTTACCTTCATCTACTGTAATTAACTTAATACAAAAATACATATAAAAAGTGTTGGTTGGATAAATTTTGGGTTTTAGTCCTAGTTTCATGACATAATTTTGGTAAGTGCTATGATCTTATCTTTAAAATTCATATATTGAAATACTAATTCCAATGTGATGGTATTAGTAGGAGGCGCCTTTGGGAGGTGCTTAAGCCATATGGGTGGAGCCATCATGAATGGGTTAGTGCCCTATGAAAGTGGCTGCAGACATCCCTAGTTCCTTCCACCAGCCGAGGACATGGAGAGAAGGCACTGCCTAAAGAACCAGCAGGAGAGCCTTCACTAGAAGATAACCATGCTGGTGCCTTGGTCTTGGACTTCTCAGTCTCCAGACTATGAGCAACAAATTTCTGTTGTAGATAAGCCACCCAGTCTATGGTATTTTGTTATATAGCAGCTTAAGCAGACTAAGACAGTAAGTCAGGCATACATTTATTTAAAGTGTAGCCTAAATAAGCATTTGCTTCTTTGGAGCCATTCCTGGTCGGGTTATATGAAAGATGATTTTCACAGTTTTATTATTTTTATGAAAACCAGAAGTGTATATGCCAAAATATGTCAAACAGGGATATTTGATTGGCATGTGCATATGTATTTTTCCTTATGTCTGCTCATCTGTTTTCTGACTTTAATAGTAAATGGTGGTATTAGAATTAAAGTCAGAAGATAATTATCTACTAATCATATGGTGTAATCAAAATTTTCTAATCTGTTCTTTGGAAATACATAGATTTTTTTTTAAAAAGCCAAATGATTTAGATAAGACAGTCATGATCACAGCTTCTGAAATAGTGGGTGATTATTCCCCAAACTATCCATCAAGTGCCTACCTGAAGTGTGCTTAGCCTAGCCTCTATTAGGTAACCATGAAAACATCAAGTTAGGCCAACAGTTTTTTGTCAGAAGGTAAAGATGAACAAGACTTTTTTCAAGGTTCAGATATTCCCAAACCAGAAATATGGCAGGAGTTGAAATGGATATTAATCACATGCTATTATTAGAACTGCACCTAAGGAATATTTTTAAGGAGAGTCAGAGGAGTGTGCATTCTGAGCATTACATACTCACTGGAGATTGGGATATGACTTGAAGATGCAAGATATGATTAGAGGCTATATTCTTACAGAGTGGATTATCTGGGGTCCAAGCTTTCATTATGCAAACATTTGCTGAAGGACAGATCTGTGAAAGGCACTCTACCAAGGGGAGTGCTGGCAGAAGAGGCAGAGGTGGGGGTGTAGGTGCACCCCTACTCCATGACCTGTCTTATTCAGAAATGATTCTTTGCCTTTGGTAATGACAAGGGTAGAATCCATACGTCTCTTTGAATCATCCAATTACTAATGCCTATAACTCATTATAATCAGTTAGTTATTAGACATTTCTATCCATAGCCCCAGGGTTAAAACCCTGGGATGTCTTTGAGACACTACCTGAGAAGTTTCTCCATTAATAAATGATGGCCCTGATGGTGTGGCTCAATGGTTGAACATCCACTTATGAACCAGGAGGTCATGGTTCGATTCCCAGTCAAGGCATATACCCGGGTTGCAGGTTTGATCCCCAGTGTGGGATGTGCAAGAGGCAGCTGATCAATGATTCGCTGTCATCATTGATGTTTCTATCTCTCCCTCACCCTTTCTCTCTAAAAAAAATATATATATATATATATTTTTAAAG
>NW_005370182.1:2134998-2135576 GCF_000412655.1 Myotis brandtii | reverse complement strand
ATATATATATATATATTTTTAAAGGAATGATGTAAAGCAAGAGCATTCTTCTAAATGAACCAGCTCTGAGAAGAGGACTGAGTGTGCACTGCTTAAACACAGGGGTTAGTGGTAGGATTACCAGGGGACAGGGATCACGCAGAAGGGCAGAAAGCATACTCTGATTGATGATATTTCTATCTCTCTATCTTTATCCTTTCCTCTCTCTCTAAAAATCAATAAAAACATTAAAAAAATAATGGTTTTGTAAAGTGAGGTGCGTGTGGGTTGAATAAACATTATTTATAAAAATACTTATTTTGTATTTGAATAGGCAACACATTATTTTAGCTGATTGTCCTGTAACTTATTTTAGTAGTTACTCAAAAACTAACCAGGCATTGTATTAGGCCAGTGGTCGGCAAACCGAGGCTCGCGAGCCACATGCAGCTCTTTGGCCCCTTGAGTGTGGCTCTTCCACAAAATACCAAGTGTGGGAGCGCACGTACAGTGCAGTTGAAACTTCGTGGCCCATGTGCAGAAGTTGGTATTTTGTGGAAGAGCCACACTCAAGGGGCCAAAGAGCTGCATGTGGCTCG
>NW_005370182.1:2123752-2134515 GCF_000412655.1 Myotis brandtii | reverse complement strand
CAAGTATACAAGACGAGTGTGGATGGGAGGGTTGGAAGGGGTCGACCTCAGCGAACGTACCTCTATCAGCTTGAGGACGTTTTTAGCAAAGGCCAGCTTAGGAGTACCCTAATTAAGTTAATATCAATGTACCTACCTATATAGTTTAAGTTTAAAAAATTTGGCTCTCAAAAGAAATTTCAATCGTTGTACTGTTGATATTTGGCTCTGTTGACTAATGAGTTTGCCGACCACTGTAATAGGCCATCCAGATACACTTTCGTATTTCATGTGTACATACATGAGAGACATCATCATGAAATAGTATATGAATATAAATATATGTGCATATACATTTATTTTATGATGTTCCATATAAAAGAAACAGTATTTAAAAATATCAACACACTTACAACTTAAATGTTTTATTATTTTATGCATTAACAAATAGACTAAAATGTGGTTTTTCTCTAGCTACGTGTTTCATTCAGTGCTGAATTTTTACAAAACAATGATTTATGCTTGTTTTAGATGAAAGCAATGGCTTCTTCAATAGTTTTAAGACAGAGCATTGTAAAAGTAGTGGGGTGTAATTGAAGATGGAATAGCTTTAATGTATCATGCTGATAACACTTTTCAGAAAATTTCACCTGGATACCTGGCTTTGTGTGACACTTGATGTAACTGAGAAAGAAAGAAAAAAAAAGAGTCAAAGATTGGGGCATAGACACTGGATCTCATTTAACAAAATATATAGTGTCTGTTTGGCTTCCTATGTAGGTGGCATTCCCACAGAACTCCACATGGAATCTTTTTATACCAAATCTACATAATCAAGCCTGCTGCTAGCCAATTTTAGAGGGAAATTAGTCCCATTCTATAAATGGATTAGTCTGTTCAGTGCTGTCTGTGCTGAAGTACTATAATTTATTTTCTCTTTTACTCTGCATGATTCATTGAACATTTTATGGGCTTGTTTACTATAGAGAATGAAAAGATTACTTGTGACGTTGGCTTTAGAAAAATTCAGTTGAGGACCAGTAATAAAAATACTTAATTACATGTCTCAGTAATCCTCACCCTACCAGGATCACATAAGCAGTAAAATAGTACCAAAAATCAAATCCATGCAGACATCATACATACCAAGTAAGTTAACGATTTCCCCAGCAATCCTAGCAGGTGGTGGTAAAATAATTTTGAATGACATACTAACAAGTTACAACATGGTAGAGAAAGAAAGCATTGTTTCCTATCATTAGGGGGCTAACATTTTCAACAGGAATGCAACAATTAAATATTTAGTGTCTTCAACATGAACATCCTGAATGTACCTTTGTTTTTACTTTTATTATATGAATTGTCATTTACTTTCAGAAATAATCATATTCATGGAATGGAAAAGATAAAGAATATGTTTTAAATACTTCCACTGCCATCTATTGGCTGCTAAATTGGTTGTTTCAATGCTAAGTCAAGACATACCAACTACGATTAGGTAAGGAGGAAGACATTTCACACACTCAAGATGAAAACATCCACCTGGGTGTCTGAAAGCTTAGCAATATCACAATGCACCTCAGAATTCTATATGTAGCATTTCTAATCAGGTACTATACTTGATATGCAATGAGTAAACAGAGATAGAAACATTTTAAGTACAAATTCTAGAGTCACAGGTCCCAGTCAGTTACATGTAATACCAACCATAGAATATTTCGCTAACAACACAAACAAAATAAAACTAATGACTTTTTTTGTATAATGAATAATTTTCTTTTTAAAAATATATTTTCATTGATTGCAAAGAGGAAGGGAGAGGGAGAAAGAGATAGAAACATCAACGATAAGAATCATTGATCAGCTGCCTCCTGTGCACCCCCTGCTAGGGATCAAGCCTGCAACCCAGGCGTGTGTCCTGAAAGGGAATCAAACCATGACCTCCTGGTTCATAGGTTGATACTCAACCACTGAGCCAAACTGGCCAGGCAATGAATAACTTTCTAAAAGTCTTGTAGCTTTTACATGTACAGTGTTAATCCTTTTTTTTTTGTCATTGTAAGAATAAAGAAAGCTATTTTGTGTCACAAAAATGGCTCAATTAATAGGATTTTTTTTCTTTGTACAGGGATAAGAAATGAACAAAGATTGTGAAGTAGATTTTTAAAGATGTCTTTTTTTAAAGCTTCCTTTTTACATGTGTATTATAATTGTTGAATTAGATAATTTGATCATTCAAATTAAAGGACATGCAATTAATTAGTTTCCAGTAAAACTGTTTTCTCATTCAGTATTGCAATTAAGCCCAAATGAATGCTGAAGAGTTAAACCAAGGAAAAAGAAAGACACCCTCTTAAAATTTGGTTCTCTCTTTCTGCCTCTCATATGAGTACTTGTGTACATTTATGACCTATGAAAGTCCTCATTGAGCAAATTGATAGAGATATATAGAGAGAGATGGGAAGGGAGAAAGAAAGAGTAATATTGGGTACATAATATACTGGAAAATAACACAATTTTCTAGTGGTATAGTGAGTTATTAAAATTTTTCCCTTTTTGAGATCCAACCCACATCACTTTTGGTTTATAAATCTGTATGTGGTTTTTAATGTTATATTTTTATATAGCATTATACTGTAGTGCACATTTTTACTTGTTTCTGTCATATTAATTAATTATTGGCCTATAATAAAACTTTATAAGGTTATATAGTGAGATGAAATATACTTGTGAAGAGAAATTTAATGTTTAATTTTTCTGAAATGTAGCTATTGTTAGTTTTATCAGTCATTTTTTTTCTATTTTTTATGATAATATTTCAGTTTTACCAAGGAAATAAAGTCATCATAGCATCCAAAAGATTTCATAGGTGATATAACTTCTGTAGATTTAAGTCTATTTGGAAATTAAGTCCCATTTTCCAGTATTTTTTATATTCAAATTGATTATTTCAACATATGAAGGACAGATAAAACACTACTTTGCATTATCAATGCCACCAATGTCTTCAGGAGGGTTAGCTAGACAATGAAACGCAAATATGACTATAGGTATTTGACTCTGTCTATAACTTATAACTGTTGTGACTGATTCTCATTCTCTGGTTCCCAACAAGAATATCTCTTATGTGAACAGAAGTCTTTTTGATTTTACAGTGTATTCAATATTCTGATAACATGTGATAAAGTTGTGCTGCTCTGTGCTTAAAAATAAACAGAACTGCCCTGACCGGTTTGGCTCAGTGGATAGAGCGTCAGCCTGCGGACTCAAGGGTCCCGGGTTCAATTCCGGTCAAGGGCATGTACATTGGTTGCGGGTGCATCCCCAGTGGGGATTGTGCAGGAGGCAGCTGATCGATGTTTCTCTCTCATCGATGTTTCTAACTCTTTATCCCTCTCCCTTCCTCTCTGTAAAAAATCAATAAAAATATATAAAAAAAATTAAACAGAACACTGAAAATCCAACCCCAAAACAAACGCACAAGAGAAGAGGCCTTTTAATCTTAAAGTGATGTTTTCTTTTTCTGTAGTGACTTCATCAGTCAAGGCTCACATTGGCTCTCAAAGGTGGTCATTCCCTCAGAGAACTGCTTTTCTGCCTGGTAAAATCTTGACATCCTTGAAGACGAACCTCAGGATTGGAGATGATTCAGCAACTTGTCCAGGAACTTGCCTGCATTCGACCCATTAAAAATTAAAACGGTTCAGAATATAATGAGAGTTCTCATCAATGGATTGTTATTTCAATTGCTATGTGTATACACATCCTGACAAGAAACTAAGTACACATGCTGGGGTCAATGTAGACAAGAAAACAAAGAGAGATTTAAAGGGAGACTCTAGTTGAGTTATGTGTGCAGATGAGAAAAAGATCCATGTGGAAATATATAGGCAGTGCAGTTCGCAGTTACAACACAGATTTACTTAGTCTTTCACATCCATATAGCTGTAATTTCTATCTATATAAAATCCTATAGACAATCCAGCTCTGTGTTTCCTTCAGAGAACCAAGCAGCTGCAGCCACAGTGTTTGGCTCCCTCTATCACTCTAAAATGATTAAGAATCTGAGCTCTAGAAGCGGACTGGTTGGGTTTAAAACCCTACTCTGACACTTATCTCTTGTACACACTTGGGCAAATTACACAAATCTTCTCAGCCTCAGTTTTTGTATGTGTATAATAAAAGCAATACCTTCTACTATTGTGGAAAGATTACATATGACGGTACCTTTATTTATTTATTTATTTATTTTTAAAATATATTTTATTGATTCTTTACAGAGAGGAAGGGAGAGAGATAGTTAGAAACATCGATCAGCTGCCTCCTGCACATCTCCCACTGGGGATGTGCCCGCAACCCAGGTACATGCCCTTGACCGGAATCGAACCTGGGACCTTTCAGTCCGCAGGCCGACGCTCTATCCACTGAGCCAAACCGGTTTCGGCATATGACGGTACCTTTAAAGTGTTTGTTATAGGGCCTGGTACACAAAAGTACATATTTAACACATTTTAACCATTATTAGTATGTAAGATTCAAACTTATTTGGTTAAAAAAGAGAGAAACTGTGATTTATTTTAAAGAGAAGAAAAGAGTGGGACACAATCAAACACTTGGATCCGAGCCTGACTGCTTTCAATTCAGCTTTGCAACTCAATTGAGAAAGACACAGACTCATTCATGCTTTGGCTGCTCACCATACCTCATCCTAGCATGATCAATAGCACAATAATGAACACAATAGCACCCTGTGCAGTCAGGATAAAGATATTAACTTATTCCACAGGTGGCCTATGTCACAGGAACCTATGGAATGAGTGTTTTTCCTCTCGGGGAAAAACATTAGCCCTGTTGGCACCGCGGTGACCCCTTTACCCACAACATTGAAGGGCACCCCTTTCAGCACTCAGGGCATCTTTCTGGAAGACACTTTTATGCCAACACTCATACTCCATCATCAAGCTCTTTGATGATAATAAACTTCTGTTTCACATAGAATATGGATCATGAAGAATTCATTTGAAAAAATCTTTAAATAGCAAAAGTGAAGAGACAAGAACTAAAGAAAGATCGAGAGAGAAAGAATGGGTGGCTAGGAATTCAGTGAGAGAAAGTCTAAAATTCAGAGACAAAAAAAATAAAAAAAAATAAATGACCACAGCTACAGGATAGCCAGGGCACAAAAAGGGGAGGAAAGAAGAGAAGAAATAGAAGAAAAGAGAGGATGGGAAGACAGCTGGGCTGAGGGTGCTGAGAAGAAGCTTAGTCTGAAAACCATAGGAAGCCATACAGAGTCTGCACTCTCATTTCTGCCTAGCAACACTCTCCCTGCTACTGCTGTTCTTTGCTTTTGCACCAGGCATAGTTTTGTGTGTTTTTTTTTCCAAATGTAATTTTTACCATAACCATATGAGGTAGGCAGATACTAGGATGATCACCATTTTTTAAAATATATTTTATTGATTTTTTACAGAGAGGAAGGGTGAGGGATAGAGAGTTAGAAACATCGACAAGAGAGAAACATCAATCAGCTGCCTTCTGCACACCCCCTACTGGGGATGTGCCCGCAACCAAGGTACATGCCCTTGACCGGAATCGAACCTGGGACCCTTCAGTCTGTAGGCCGGCGCTCTATCCACTGAGCCAAACTGGTCAGGGCATGATCACCATTTTTAAAGATGAGATAACTTAGGCACCAAAATAATAAGCAACTGGAAGAAACACAAACTGGTGTTTCCCTTTTCCTTACAGGTAGTAATCAACTTTGATCACCCTCAGAGGTTTTAAATTGAATGCAAGGTGTCCCATTTAAGCCCTCCTTGACTATTAAGCTATGTGGTCAACACACCGCAGAAAACCAAATCCTTCAGTTTGGTTATTGTGCAGTGTACTCAATTACTCAGTCTCAATTAACCAATGAATAAGTCTCACCTTACATATACTAGTAGAAATGTAATCATGGAGTATTTTAAAAATTTGGGGGAGCACTAAGATTAATTTCATTTTGTCTATGTTAATGAAGAGAAATGAAATGTAGTGTGTATATGAGTAGAAGTTTTAAAAAATATTGTTTTTCTAAAGAATATTTAAAAATTTAGTGCTTTCCTTATTTTTAGCCAAGCTCATCCTTTCTCCATCCTTCTAGAATCTAGAATCTATTCTAGATTCATTATATGTGGCTAAATTAAGCATTAAATCTACATTAGTAATTAATGATCAACTGAAAAGCATTGAAAAAAAGTAAAATATTAGTAAAAGCCAAAAACTTGAAAACAAACCTATTTTGGAATTGGTATTTTGAGAAGAATATTTTTCATGCTTTTCCATTATGTATTTCAATGTCATTTAGAATGTACTAGTAAAATGAGTACTGCAATTTATTTCTAGTTAATCTCCATAGTACTGCTGTGAAGAAAGTAGATGTTATGCAGTGTATGATTACAATTAGATACCAGTTGAATATTTTAAATCACATTTTATGCACAATAGTTTCAAATTGGTCCTGATTCAAAAATTAGGAAATTCAAGTTTATGTGCTAAACTCTCAACTAAGAGATTATATCGTCAATTTGAGACTATATTGTTATGATTTTATGCAGATTTTTTGGATAAACAATCTCATGATATGAAAACAGAATAAACTGGAATCTAAAACTTGAGCACAGTAAGAATTTCTTTGAGTTCAGTTTTAGTTCTATGACGCTGAAGCAAGCTTACAAAATATATCTGAGGGTATATAGTACAGATGTTATGACTAATTAATAATAGGAAAAGGAAAGAATGAGTAAGAGGAAGAATAGAAAGAAAAAAGAAAGGAAGCATAAGAGGAAGAGAAGAAAAGAAAAGAACAATTACTTTTAGGTTACAGAGCATTTTGAGGATATGTTATCCCCTAAAAGTCCTAAGATAGAGATATAATATTTGCTTTACAGATAAGGAAACCAGAGCCCAGTTTTTAAATAAGTTACCTATGGTCACATAAATGTAACTGGGAAAACATGAAATCAGTATCTTAGGATACCATTATTTTTGATATCTCTTACGATACTCTGTGTGTGTCTGGGTGTTTGCTAAATCACTTAAGCATCAGTGAATAATCATTTTGCCATATGCTCTTAAAGTGAAGTGAAAATAATGTCTATTTCCAACTGCTCATGCTTTATAACCATTTTATAACATTTAGAAAGTTTAACTAGAAACATTTTCTCTTGGGCTGAATTCAAATGATTTATGATAATGTCCTTAGCAAAAAGACACATAATTATTGTGATTAATCTCATCTGGTGACAGTACCACCGTACAACTAAATCATCACGCTAGAAAGAAACAAAATCAGTAACTCCATTTAGCAGATTTGGTGATGACGCTTGTTCAAGTATTGCAAAATTCTTATTAGATTTACCTCCATATGGCATTAAGCACTGTTCATTGCCTGCTGAAGATCTCAGTCTGAAAATGCAGTGATTTTCCATTTCTATTGCATACACATTTTTAGACTTGTCAGCTACTTGAGATAAAACTGGTATTTGAGGGAAAAGCGCTCTCATCAGGGCTGTTTCTGAAACCATTCTTTGCCTAAGATTTTCAGATGAGTAATTCTTCTCCGATTTGGAAACAGGTTTTTCAGTAAACATGGTCTCATAATGGTCTCCCTAACTCCTAAACGTGGTCCCTACATGAGATGCTGTTGCCAAATTTTGAGGTTTCTATTTCTGTTCTTAATCTACTACATGCCATAACATTGGTTTTATAGCATCATTTAATTTGCTCTGATTTAAAATTCAAGTTGGAGTTCTGTAAAACACTAACTCTTCTATTTCAAGATGACCCAAAAGCTGGCATGTTTCAGATAAACACTTATAAACGTGGTCCCTACATGAGATGCTGTTGCCAAATTTTGAGGTTTCTATTTCTGTTCTTAATCTACTACATGCCATAACATTGGTTTTATAGCATCATTTAATTTGCGCTGATTTAAAATTCAAGTTGGAGTTCTGTAAAACACTAACTCTTCTATTTCAAGACGACCCAAAAGCTGGCATGTTTCAGATAAACACTTGAGTGTTCTCATCTTTAACAGTTCCACCCAGCAGATAGTATTCCTTCCTCTCCATAGCACAATTGGCACATCTCTGTTATCCACTTAATGTGAAGTACAGCTGTTTGTATATTTCACTGACATCCTACAACCTGGCTAGTTATTTCTACTCAGTAAATAACTGTCAAACGAATGATAATATTTAAATGTTTAATAGCTAAAACGTGAATGCTTACTTTGCTAGGAATTTTACTTTTATTACCTAATTTATCCTTGCAGCAATCCATGAAATAGATTCTGTCATTATCCTCATTTTAGGAATAAGGAAACTAAAACAATGGAGAAATATTATGTTCCATCACCTTTTGAACAATTAGTAGAGTGGTGACATCGGGAAGAATTAGAATAAGGGCCTAGAGGTGGCTGAAGCAGGTGGGATTAAAAGTACAGGTGGAGAATCTGTATGGAAAAGGAGGAATGCTACTACTTTCTCTGAGATTTGAGGGAAGGATATAAGCATAAGTGTAAATATTAACTTGGAGGGAACTTTTTTAAGTAAAAAGGAGTGGGAAATGTAAGGAATTCTAACTATTGATCGGAGAAAAGCTATGGCCATTGGAGATACTGGCATAGAAGGAGCATCTTCTGCTTTAGACTGGTACTCGTTATCACCAAAGCCCAGAAGTCATGTTACTCCATAGCAGTCTCATCAGGTACTTGAAATTTCCATTTCATTTCACTTTCTGACAGCTGTTCCTTGCTTCATTTCCACCCTCACCTCTACGTCTCTAGTCTAAGATTCAAGACTAGCTAGAATTGTTTACCCACACAGATCATCTAAAAAAATGGCTTCCCAGTACCAGACCAGCATCCTAATATGCTACTTGGGCAGCTGATGTTAATCTTGTGCCTTTTTCTGTTGTATATTTCTATTATCAAGACAAGGTGTTTTATATTATAGAACTAAAATGACAGTGTCTCTATAACCATTTGCTTGGAATCCATAAAACATAATGAAGTCATCTAATTTTGAGTTAAATACCCATTTACTACACTCAGTACACAAAAAAGAAAGCATCAATGCATTTCCCCTTCAAATTATGGACATTGAGGAAGCTCTGAATTCCCCCAAAAAGAGAGGAGCACTTTTCTCAAATTTAGAAGATGGAATAACGGACCACCTGGATTCTCATATTGTAAATCCACAGGAACTGGCTCAGGAAAAGGTCAGGGGATGTCTGTATGAGAGGGACACAGCCTTAGCTTTTCAGAAAAGACAAATAGCCCCCTTTGCTAGAGGATGCTTTGGAGAAAGTATTGAAAAATAAATCAATATTCACTGCTCCTTGATGTTTTTGACCTCTAATTCACAATGCCTTGTCAAAATCTAGAGCCAAGAGGTCTATGATTTGAATAGCCCCAAACCTGGCCCAAATGTGAAATATTTCTTTCCTAGATTTAGCAACACAGTTGTGGTTTGACTCCTAGGTCACTACTCACCTAGAATGAGGGTCAAATTCTGCATAATATGAAGTAACAGAGGTAGACAAGAGAAAACTCTCTTTCTCTCTGTATCTAAGGGGTTTAAGGCCAACATTACAGGATTACCTTCTGATAAAGGTTCCAGGGGCAATCTCTCTATCTTACGAACATTTCAGTTTCTAAACAATGAGGACTTTTTTTCTGGCAGTGATGATAATATATGCTCCGATCCCTCTCATCAGTAAAGCAAAGGTTCAGATTCTCTCTGACATTTGCTCCTTCATTTGATCCTCCAAACCCTTCTGGAAGCCATTTCTGAAAGCTCCTAGAGTAAGCAATGGGAATATTACTGTAATAAATCATGATTCGGAGGCCCAGAGACAAGTGGGTCAATGGGGTGGCATGAAAGCCTTCAAAAGACTTGATCAGATTGTAGCAACAATGGCTGTCTGTCTGCCAGCTGCCAGGAAATACCTTTGTATGAACATTTTTTAAACTGGAGAATAACTGGGTTTTACCCATCTGTACAGAATTTGAAACTTCACCTCCGACATTTCAGAAAAATAGAACTTAATACTAAAACTGCCTCAGTATGTTTGTGCTGAAAACACCACAAAGCAGTTCTAGGTAAAAGGAGTAAAGATAAAGATTATGCTCAAAGGAAATGACTGATAGGTTAAACACAATATCCAGAAGTAGTGAGTGTACGAGTCAGCAGCAACATCAGACAACACAGGATGCCCTGGACTTTTATCTTTACAACTAGAGGCCCAGTGCCGAAACCCGCAGTCCAACGCCGCCTGCAGCTCCTACCTGCCGCTCCCGCTCATCCCGGCCCCACTGTGCCTGCCGCAAGCTCGTGCCCAATCAGTCCTAATCAGGAGAGGCTCACGCTGCTGCAGCAGTGCATGCCAGCCATGGGCCCTGTGTCTGGCGCCCTCCCAAGGGGAGTGGCCTGTGGGATCGGGCTGAAACCGGCTCTCCAACATCTCCTGAGGGTCCCAGATTGCAAGAGGGCACAGGCCAGGGTGTGTCCAGCCCATCTCGCTCAGTCCTGATTGGCGGGACTCCAGCAGCAAGCTAACCTACTGGTTGGAGCATCTGCCCCCTGGCGGTCAGTGCCCATCATAGTGACTGGATGACTGGCCAACTGTCTGCCCCCTGGTGGTCAGTGCACGTTATAACGAGTGGTTGAGCAACCTTAGCATATCATTAGCATATTATGCTTTGATTGGTTGTTCGGTTGTTCTGCCATTTGGTCTAT
>NW_005370182.1:2100153-2123605 GCF_000412655.1 Myotis brandtii | reverse complement strand
CCTCCTTCACAGGGATCCGCCTCCTCCATGTGAAGCGGTGGAGACACCGGGACTGGCCTCCTCTGCGCCGTGCAGAGCCGCAGGACCCCCAGGGGTCTCCACTGTGCACGAGGCCATCTTGTGATGATGTGAGGGCGTGACACCACCTAGGATTTTATTAATATAGATTCCTCTCTGCAGATTACAAAACACTTCAAACACATATGACAACCACTTTCTTCCATCCTCAAAAATCCTACATCAGGAAAACCAAGGAGGAGAGTAAAAGAGAAACAACTGGTTATATCAGTCCTATTTCTGGAAGGGCATTTTGAGATTTCTGTCAGTCTTATTTTGCTGAAAGGTGAGGAAAGCTTCTTCAAGTTTCTTGAAATTTCATGAGTTCTTACTTATGAGTGTCTTTGTTTCCTTGATTACTGATATTTTTAAACATCTAATTCAGGGTTTCTCAACTTCGCCATCATTGACATTTTTGGGTGGGATAATTCTTTGTTGTGGGAAGGTGTCCTGTGCATTTGGAATATTTAGCAGCACCCCTGTTCTCTACTCACTAGATGCCAGTTGCCACCGCCATACCCAGTTGTAAAAGCCACTGGTGTTGTCTAATGAATTGGGGACTGCAGAGAGTTGGGGAGGCTAATAAGGCAAGAGAACATATCTGCTTTGATTCAAATGAATTCTTGTATAAAAAAAATCCACATTATGCATGAAAAATTGAAAGAATTGTTATTTAACAAATCTGCTTAACACCCACTAAACAGAATATTGTTGAATATTTTGGCATCAAGGAAACAGATAAGTTCAAACATTTATTGCTCCACCAGGCTAAATGAGTCTCTTTGTTCCTTTTGGAAGAATGTATCTACTCTTTTAATGTTGGTACACCTCTACATTTGGAAGTTCCTCCTGGTACAAGGTCTTTCCAAAGATCAGACTTGGGTTTTTTATTCTTTCTAATCTCTCTTTCCTATAGCTGACTAAGAAGACATAACATCTGACTATAGTTACATTGCACCAGATTCATGCTAAGTCTTTTTTTTCCTGCTGATTATTATTATTATTTTTTTAGAGAGAGAGAAACATTGATTTGTTGGTCCACTCATTTATGCACATTCATTAGTTGATTCTTGTATGTGTTCTGACTGGGGGTTAAACCTGCAACCTTGGCATACTGGGATGATGCTCTAACCCCATGCTGAATCTTTTGAATCACACATTTTCTTCTCCCTTTTTGTGTGAACAGAATCTGTACTTGCACAATTCCTTTTAGACTAATGATAAAACACAGATAATATTTCCTCAAATCATTATGTCTCAAGAGATAAACTGAAAAAAAATTTTAAATAATCTAAAGTAAAAATAGAAACACATCAGACAAATTGAGAATAAAAAAATGATAGAATTAAAATATTTGATGGGATTTAAAAAATAAATTAATGAGAATTAGGTATAAATAAATGTTAATTAAGCTATTTTTAATCTTTGGATAATATCTGAACTTGGAAGAAAAACAAAATGTTGGCTTGATCCTAACAAAATTTTGGCAAAACAGATGCAATCATCTGGATGAACACGTTTCCAGAAATTCTAAATTGGAAGAAACTGAAAATCAGTCCAGGACTAGCTAAATGAAAATGAGATAGGAAAGTGAACAACGTTTTGGAGGTTCCTCTTTGATAAAAGTATAAATAGGCATGTGAGTCACACAAACATTGAATGCAACTTTCTTTAATAAATCAATAGTATCTGATGTACTAAGAGTAGAGTTAATCTTTCAACTTGGAATGAGGTATCTTACCCACTAACGGTGGATTTGTGGCCCTGTTGCCCTGGCTTTCAAGTCCACTTGAGGAAACCACCCCATGAAGTGTCCAGCTTCACTGTCACCCATAAAATTTATATACCCTTAAGTGCAAACTCCTTGTAGTTTTAAGCAGTTTCATATTAATTAGAGCCCTAAATTCTGAAAACATTCATTTTATTTCTGTTCAGTGCCCAAATTCGGGCTTTCTGGAAACTTGACATGAAGAATCAGAGAGAGAAACTGCTGTCAAATATTCTGATTTGGAAGATGATAAATCCAAAAGCAGAAAGTGATTTGGCTTTAAGAACTAGGCCTTTCTGTTGGAAATCATAAACAAAGAAATATGTAGGTGCTTCTCACTCTGTAGGAGTCAGGCTGGACTAATGGGCTATTTTATTTTATATTTTTTACTGACAAGATGCTTTTAGCAACTGTCCTGGGCACTTTATCAATATGAACTTATTTCCTCCTTAAAATAAGCCTATAGGCTCATATTATTATAATCCCCATTTTCCAGATCAGGAAATTAGAGAGATAAAGTTACTTACCGTGGACCCTCAGTTGACAAAACACGAAGCCAACTTCCAAATCCAGACACTGTAGCTCTGTAGTCTGTGCGTTTATGTACTATACTCTGAGGCCTGAATCAGAAATAAAACATTAACTGAAGCAGCTCGGCCAGAGGATGAGGACACCCTGAATGCTTAGACAGCTTGAGTGATCAAAACCTGGGAAATCAATTTTACTGAGAGCCAAGAGTGTGTGACCAGAACCTAAAGGGAGAGGAGAAGGTCAGAAATCAGGCAGAACAGGAAAATGAAACAGCAGTTAAAGTAAGGGAGGCCAGGGGGATGGCCAAGAAGGAATTTGCATGTTATGTTAAAACTATTAGCCACTGTGTCAAGGGTGGATCAGGCTAATTTGAAATAACAAAGTAGAATTTGAGGAGAATTTGCCCCTGTCATTTTATCTCTTTCCCTTCTCTCGCAGCCTTTTAGACCACAGTGAGGATTCAGGACAAGAGGAAAAACAACTTCACATGTTTTATCCAACATTTTTAAAATTACTATTCATTCTTTATACACTCTTCTCACAGGTGATTGCTTCTTTTTCTTTTAGAATTGTGCATTTGATAAAGGCAAATCTTGGCTCTAAGATATTGCTATGTTCAGGATAGAAAGTGAAAAGGTAATATATCCTTCTTTTCCAGGTAATATATCATTCTGATCACAAAATATAGAGAAATGAATCTAAGAATATTGGCCTTATAATATGTTAAGTGAACAAAAATACCATCACCGGGTAAGTTATGTTTGATATGTAAACCGACTTGGAGGTGAGTATCCACAACTAATTATACTATTCTCTTTATTTTCATATAGCATTAAAAATTAAGAGATTAGCCCTGACTGGTTTGGCTCAGTGGATAGAGCATCGGCCTGTGGACTGAAGGGTCCCAGGTTTGATTCCAGTCAAGGGCATGTACCTTGGTTATGGGCACATCCCCAGTAGAGGGTGTGCAGGAGGCAGCTGATCGATGTTTCTCTCTCATCGATGTTTCAAACTCTCTATTCCTCTTCTTTCCGCTCTGTAAAAAAGCAATAAAATTTATTTTTTTTAAAAATTAAGAGATTAGGTGACTAACTTTCAGTAACAACAGTGACTTGAATGTAGTCTTTAATTGGCACCTCTTCTCCAGATTCTCCATGGATTGGGGAAAGATATATAAATATACAGGAAAGTCTGTTTCAGTCTGTAAGCCAGGAAAGTGAAAAGTACAAACAAGAAACTGCTGCAGCATCTGAAATGGACCCTGGAGGCACACTCTCAGGCAGAAGTGCAGGAACCTGTGGTGAAAATGCTCCACACAGTAGGTTACTGTATGTGTGGGGAACAATTTCATTTTACCAAAATCCTTGGGAAAACTATAGATAAAAAAGCAGGAGCTTTAAAAGGATGTTTACTGCATTTGGCATATCCCTGGGGGCAATAGTCTTGCTCTGAGGGAGGCACAGATGGCGGCTGTAACAAACTTGCCCGACCTTCTTAGCAAAAAGATGCTGCTCCTGACTGAGCAAAGCTCTAGAAGGAACACTTCCTCCTTCCATGTTCCATTCCACGTGATACCTTGACTCCAAAAATAAAATCACAATAAATAAAACATTCTCCTCTCCCTTTAACTCCCCCTGGCAGATTCTACAGAGATATACCCAGTCTCTCCAGAGAACCCATCTCAAATCACAAGAGTGCATGAGCACAGATCTGCCTCTGTAAAGATGTACAAGGAGAAGAACATCTCTGGGCTGAGAAATGCCTCAGCAATTCAAAAGAGGAGAATCAGTCTGAAGAATGAGGAACAACCATTCTTCTTTGAAATGATGTTTCCATGATATAGAAGGTAGGGTGTTAGAAAATCGTTATTATCAACAAGACACAAGACACAGCTAGAGGACATCAAGCACAAAAAGGGAAATTGTGAAAAGAGAAAACATGATTGCAAATTTTTAAAAGCAGTGGAAGCAGCAACAATCAATGGTAATACAGATATCTAGCATAATAAGATAGAAAACATAGTTTTAGTTTGTTTTTAAAACAAAAATCAGAAAAAAAGGATGGGGTATGAGATTAATAAGAAAAAAATGAGAGACATGAAGGAAATAGTGATTCATTAATTTATCAATCTATTTAACAAATACAGAGTAGGGAAAAGTAGGTTTACGTGAAACAGAGTTTATTCTTGTATTGTTATTTATTAATTATTGTATTAATTTCCTTACAAAAAACTGTAAACCTACTTTTCCCCCACCCTGTATTCCTTGAGCACCACTATTTAAAGGCAGTGCCATGAGCACAGATGATAGAATGGTGAGCAAGACAAGGTGGTTGCCTCATAGAGGTGAAATGATAGTGAATGGTACTGACAGCAATCAATTAGCAAATAAACATATACTATAATGTTAGGAACTGTCATATGCTCTGAAAAGAAAGCAAACAAGAGTACAGAGAATATTAATAGCATTGTCAGAAAAGGCCTGCTTAAGAAGGTGACATTGCAATAATGCAATAATGTAAGAGGGTGAACTGTGTGAAGAACGTTCCAGGCAGAGTTCAGCAAGTTCAAAGACCACGAGCCAAGGTTAAGTGTGTCCAAACATGTCCTTTACTATTTCAAATACAGTAGGTCCTCAGGTTACATCGGAGATCTGTTCCTATGGCACCACATAAGACTATTTTTGCCGTAAGTCAGAACCCACCTATATAAGCCCCTATGTCCTTCACATGGAGCACATACACAGCAGTAATGAAGTGAAACAGTAAAAAAATAAATAAATAAAAGAAAGATAACAGTTCCTGACATGTACTTGTGGTAAATAACTAATAAAAAACATAAAGCACATATGTACATACGTCGAAAGGACAGAACTTTTTTTTTTTTTATAAATAAGTGGGAGATGGCGCCGTAACCATGAAACAATGTACGTCAGTCCGACTAACCCGAGGACTCTCTGTACATGTAGTGACCAAACATACATAGAATGCTAGAAGATGACGTCAGAGTTAGTCAGGGGCAGATCATTTAGATCCTAGATCAAGTAAAGAGTTTTGATTTATATGAGATTAATGAGAGACACTGAGGGGTGGGGGGGATTAAGCAGGTATGTGACACAATCTGTATTTTAAAAAGGTAATGTTTGAAATAAGAAAATACACATGTATTTGCTTTATCATTTTTTCCCAAAAAGAGAACTGAAATTATAAATCAGAACTAAAAAAATTGCTTACCTACAGCAAGTGAGTGGAAGGGTAGAAAGGGGGAAGAGAGTAACAATTCCCTGTGAGATGTGTACATATTTACAATGAATACAAACAGGAGCCACGCTGTATTCAAGTAAATAACATAAATGCTCTGAAACAATGGGTGTGGGGGGAAATGATCACTTCGTGACTGTTGAACATATATTTTGAACACATGCTTTGAATTTAAAAACAAAATAATGACAAATCTCTAAGTTTTCTTAAGAAATTTGTTGGTGCCCAGAAGTAACCAAAATGTCTGCCTCCTGGCTCTGTAAGCTTTCCACTACCCTTCATTCAATCAACAGAGTGATTGCTCAGAGATATCAGTATATAGCTTTAAGCTAGTGTCTTGAAACTTAATTTGAATGATGATAGAGCTGAAAGATTGTGGGCTTTGGAATCCTACAGATAAGACTATCAATTCCAAATTTGCTTTTTTTTAGTATGATTTTCCCCATTAGTAAAGTGAACATAATAAAATCAATTTACTGGATCATACTGAAAATTAAATAGTATAATTAGGCAAAGAGAGCAGGGCATTCACTATCTGTTTATCTTAAATGAAAAGCAATCAAGTTTCCATCTTGTTAGAGTAGTTAATATATCCAGTGCCAAACTATGAATGACTACATTACATACATATGTTTGAAGGTTATCTCAAGACTCAAGCAACAGTAATTAAGTTTGAAGTAGATCCAATATCAACATGTCAGTTAACAAAGAATTGATTTGGGGATTTTCACATAACAAGATCTAGGAGTTAGAGAAGTTACCTTTTTGGTGATGATGAAACCTCTGTAATCCATAATTAAATATAGTAAGTATTCAAGATTTTCCTCACTCAGGATTCAGAAGTCACTTATATGGACTTCAGTAGCTTTTGGTCTTAACACAAAATTAACCAAATTGACCCCCAAAAGTATATAGATCCTCAATCATCTTTAGCCTTGCTCACATCTTGGTAGTAAGGTGAATATGGTAGAATGAAGCAATGGTTTTCCTTACTGAAAAGATGATCCTGGTTATCAGGTTGCTGAAAGATTAAATAAATTTTTGCCATTAAATAGTTGCTTATAAAAACTAAATTTCACTCTATTTTTCCAGTAAGCTCTATTAATAATTGTACTTTAACAAAATAAAGAAAATGAAAAAAATTGCATTTTAAGCATGATTTGAGAAATGCAATGGCATTATGAGCTACAAGGCAATATCTTTAAAAATTATTTTTCACTTCAAAACAATATCACATAATTATTTTCCTGTTCTGCAGACACTATTCTGTGAATATTTTAGACTCAGATGAATAGTCCAAAATATACATTCCAGCATATTTGAAATTTTTGTAAGCAAAAAGGATGCATTTTAAATCAGTGGGGAGTAGAAGAATAATATAATGAATGCTGTTAGAATCTTGACTATTTATTTAAAAGAAAATTAAATTAAGTTTTATTACTAATCCCAATATATAAAAAGGAATTCTAGATGGTGAAAGGTTCAAACATTATAATATTTGGATGAAAACATGTAGAAATATTTTAAGAATATTGGAGGAGAAGAGTACCTTTGAGGTAATGCACCAAACCCAGAAGGCATATGGATGAAATATGACAGACTTGATTATATAGAAATTATATATTTTAGTATAGCAAAAGATGCCATAAAAAACAAGCAACAAAAGACTGGAACACATAATTTAAAAAGAACTTCAGGAAAGCAACATAGGTATAAACAACTGAATAGAAAAGTGGGCAAATAATAGAGGTGGTTCACAGAAGATAAATAAAAATAGCAATAAAAAGATGTCCAGGTTCATTAACAAGAAAGGAGCCCAACAAGCCTCACTAGTCGAATGGAAATGGTGCAGTCAAGAACACAGCTGGACAGGCTGGAGCAGCATTTTGTCTTTACATCAGAAACAAGAAGCTTCATCATTGGCTCTAGCTGGTTTGGCTCAGCGGATAGAGCATTGGGCTATGGACTGAAGGGTCATGGGTTCCATTCTGGTCAAGGGCACATGCCTGGGTTGTGGGCTTGATCCCCAATAGAGGGCATGCAGGATGCAGCCCATCAGTGATTCTCTCCCATCATTGATGTTTCTCTTTCTCTCCCTCTTCCTTCCTCTCTAAAATCAATAAAATATTTAAAAGAAGAAGAAGCTTCACCATTGGAGAAAACAACTTCACTCCACTATCTTCCTAAAGCAACTCAGCTGATTCAATGGGATCCTTGATTCTCGGGTGTTCTTATAAATTTCTAGGCCTAGTTTACTGATGGCTCAGATAACTGAAAACTTAATGGTGTACATTGGGCTACTATTGATGTTCAGTCTTTAGTGTCAGCTATTTATAAACAAAAGTGCATGTGGTGACTCCACTCAGTGGGCAGAACTCAAAACAGTCTTAATAGCTTTGGTCAGTACTATACTTGATAAACTATTTTACATTGTTACTAATATTTGGACTGTTGCCAATGTCCCAGGTGTCTGGTCTACCACTAGGAAGACTAGAGACTGGCAGATTAAATACTGTACACACTTTTTTGGAGCCATACACTATTGAAACAAATCTTAGCTGGCAATCAGATACACAGAGTCACTCATACAGATGTCTATGGTAAGGGCCCATTCTCTGATGAGACCAACTGGAATCAAGCTGCTATCAAGCCTACTCAGATGGCCACAATCACTACTCAAATTCATCATGCACTGAAATAGCAACACAGCCACTTTTGTAGAGTGGGCATAAGGTGAAGGACTATATGTTTCTGGTGCAGAAGTCACCACTTCATGTCAAACTTGACTCTAACCAAAAGTTGACCTATTTGACTCACAGTGTGAGGGCACATTGCAAGAGTCACTGCCACAGCCACCTTCTGCTAACTGGACTACATGGAATCTTTGATCCCTCTCTTAAGGCTATCTGTGGTACTTCGTGACTGTAGACACTTTTTCTAGTCATGGTGTTGCTGTTCCACTTTAATCTGCTAACTTTAGACACCCAACTATGATTTACATCTAAACTGTGCCATGTTCCACTTTCCAAATCATCTATAGTCTAACAATGGCTTACCTTTTGTTATAATGGTCACCAAAAAAATGGGCTGATGATCATGGATTTTAATGGACATTCATACCCCTTATCATCTTCAGGCTGCTGGCATCATTGAGAGGTGGAATGATTTTGTTAAAAAGTCATCTAAAAATTATTTCTGATTCATTCTACCTTGTCTCTTCAAGGTCCATGTCCTTTATAAGACAATTTGATCACCGAATGTGGGAATCCCAGAATGGGTTGATGGCTTCTTGGTTCCCTCTCAGGTAATGATTAGAGGAAATGGGAGGGAAAATACATAAAACTACTTAAATACATAAAATTTTTATGTAAAAAATACATAAAAATTCAAGATTCTGCCCTGATCATTCCTGGGCATGATGTGTGTCTTTTTCCTACCAGTAACCTCCGGTAGGCATGGTTAGTACTCCCTCTGGTTAGCAGCCTGGCCAAAAGGGAAGCCAGGAGCTTTAAACATAGTTGTGGTTTAACCATCTGGATCTTAGCAACCTGTTTGCTCTTGTAGGCACCCATCTGGGCACTCTGGGTCACCTCAGGAGAACATGGGGTAAAGGAATGAGGCATCTGCTTATGCTCACATACTGCTTGTTCTATTATGAGCACTAAAGCCCTTTGTCTCTGACCTTGGAGTCTTGTGTCTTCCACTACCATCCATGAAAAAGTAACAGGCTAATTTAATAGTTTGTAACAAATATAATAATAAAATCCCAGACTTGCATACATGTGAATCTAATACTTACCAAAGTTGAAAAGCATTGAATTTGATTATAAGACAAAAGATATTACATACCCCTAAAAACATGAAGCATGTTTGTTCTTTTCTTTGATAACTCCAATCTACTTGGTTTGTGTAAAAGTAATACCTGCATTACAGTGATAGGATCCCAGGCACAGACATAATTTTTGATTCACTCAATATAAAATATTTGCATATCCAAGAAATATATTTTCCTGTTCTTTAAGTCATTATAATTACAGATGGTACAGTGTTAAACTCATTAAAAATAAGTTGTTAAGCCCTAGCCAGCTTGGCTCAGTGGATAGAGCATTGACCTGTGGACTGAAGAGTCACAGGTTCGATTCCAGTCAAGGGTATATGCCTGGGTTGCAGGCTTGATCCCCAGTAGGGGGCATGGAGGAGGCAGCTGATCAATGATTCTCTATCATCATTGATGTTTTTATCTCTCTCTCCCTCTCCCTTCCTCGCTGAAATCAATAAAAATATAAAAAAATAAGTTGTTAAATTATATTTAACTAGAGGCCTGGTGCATGAAATTCGTGCACGGGGTGGGGGGTCCCCTCAGCCCAGCCTACACCCTCTCCAATCTGGGACCCCTTGGGGGATGTCTGACTGCTGGTTTAGACCCTATCTCTGGGATCGGGCCTAAACCAGCAATCAGACATCCCTCTCACAATCTGGGACCGCTGGCTCCTAATTGGCACCTGCCGGCCTGGTCGCCCCTAACTTACCCAGCTGCCAGCCAGGTGAGCCTGGTTGCCCCACGTAGGCTGCTGTTCAGTCGTTTGATCATCCCTCACTAAACCCCCTGCCAGCCTGGTTGCCCCACGCAGCCTGATGTTCAGTCATTTGGTCGCCCCTCACTAACCCCCCTGCCGGCCTGGTCATAGGCAGCTATATTGTGAGAGCATGAGGGTTAATTTGCATATTACCTCTTTATTATATAGGACAGTGAAATTTTCTTTGATTCAAGAAAATATTACCCTATTAGTTTAAAAGTTAGCTTTTAGATATTATAACTTATTTTAGTATATTATGCAATCATTTTATTAAATAATAAGCCCTATTGAATGAAACTAGTTAAATTATTATTTTTTATTTATTGGGGTGATATTGGTTAATAAAATTATATAGATTTCAGATGTAAAATTCTATCATACATCATCTGTATATTTTATTATGTGTGTACCACTCTTGTCAAGTATCTTTCTATAGAAATCTAGTTAAATTAAAATAACTAAAGAAATGAATATTTCAGCAAACTATCAACTCAAGGACAGCTTTTTTAACTTTTTTTATTTCACTTTTTATTTCTAACATTTTTTATCTAGCTTGGTTATATGTAAATCCAGTGACACTCAAAATGTCAACTTATCACTTATCTCCATAGGGGCAAATATCTTTTTCTAATATTGCAATAAATTCCATCACTATCAATGGATTTTCATCATATTATCTATGAAAAAAGAGAAAGAGATTATAATACAAATTGTAGGTCTTTGTGTATGATGGCAAGGTAATATTTGAGAATGTTCACTGGTGTTGTCTTTGGCTAAACAAAGTAATTAATTCCAGCGTGCATCTAATTTCCTAGTAGAATAAGAGTTTACTCAGAAGTATAACGTGTGTGTGTGTGTGTGTGTGTGTGTGTGTGTGTGTGTACACGTATGAGATGAATGGAAGCTTTCTCTATGGAATATGTGAGTTAGAGTAAAGCATAGATTTCCTTTGCTTCTTAACTTCTCAATACCATAATCAATACAATGTTTTTTTTTAAAATTAAATTTATTGGGGGTGACATCGGTTAATAAGATTATATAGACTTCAAATGTATAATTCTGTGATACATCATCTGTATATTGCATTAGTGTTAAATCTGGAGTTTTGCACCCACCACACTGATATTTTACCTTCCAAATTAATTCAAAGCTGATGGGAATATAATCAAGCTTATGTTAGCTAGACTGCAAATTAAGTATTTTATGGGAAGAAGTCTTTATACTTTCAATACACCCAGGTTTAAATCATGGGGAAAATCTGATTTCATAGGGATATTCTGTGCATAATTTTTGTGATATACTACTTTATAGTGATGCAATCTCATTTCATTTCCCCCAGTGGAATCTAGAATCAGAACCTTAAACTAAGGCAGCAGACAGTCTAGTGCAGTGGTTCTCAACCTTCCTAATGCCACGACCCTTTAATACAGTTCCTAATGTTGTGGTGACCCCCAACCATAAAATTATTTTCGTTGCTACTTCATAATTGTAATTTTGCTACTGTTATGAATCGTAATGTAAATATCTGATATGCAGGATGTATTTTCATTGTTACAAATTGAACATAATTAAAGCATAGTGATTAATCACAAAACAATATGTAATTATATATGTGTTTTCCGATGGTCTTAGGCGACCCTTGTGAAAGGGTTGAGAACCGCTGGTCTAGTGTAATAAGAAGTTATCTAAACTTTTGTGTTGCAGCTATGCTTCCCCAGTGTTCCCATTCAGTTACTAGTTGTAATATGCTTGTTGTCAATTTCAGGATTTTTTAAAAGTCTACGCTTGAAAGTACTGGGAAGGTCAAATCTCATGAGTCAATTTCATATCCTGCCATTGTAAATGGAATCCGGTATTGAATCTCTTACATATAAAAAAGGTCAGTTTCACTGTAAATATCATGTCTGTCATTGAAACAAGACATTGCTTAGCTACTGATAGCTGTAGTTATTCACCCACAGGCTTCCTTAGAGTAGTTTTCTAGTCTTAAAGTCCAGTTCTCTCCAGTATGAATTCAGATCCATTAGCAAGAGATCTATATGGATGAGTTTTGAATATGGTGATTAAGATTAGAAAGCTCCGAGGAATTCATTGAGCTTTTATTATCGGGGAGTTGTGTGACCTTCAGCAAATTACTCAATATCTCTGAATCTGAATTTCCTTATTTACAGAATAGAGATTTGAGGTATTTGTGAGAATTACATGAGATAATGTATATAAATTACCTGACACATGGTAAGTACTACATAACTGCTACTATTATGTAAAATTTCCACTTTAGTTTCTTTTATAGCTCCCAACCAACACACTCTTTTTCTATTGCTACATAAAGAAATCTTATCTCTCTTCAAACTTTTATCTCAAATTCAACTTTTCTTTTGAAATTTTTGAATGTGTCCTGAGATGGAAGTGATTTCTCAATCCTCTGAAGCCCTCTAATGCCTCTTGAGGTAAAAGTGAAATGAAAAGTAAGCATTATTATTATGTTTTAAAGTTATATGTCACATTGTTATTTTCTTAACAGTGTAATTGCTTGCTAAAACTATAACCCATACATTAGCCAGAGGAGCATCGAGGACAATGAATATATGAGTGAATATATGAATTCTAAGACTCTGAAATTGTGTTAACATTATTTGCTCTTTAATGGTGAAATATATCATTGTCTTTTTCCTGTATACGGAATTTTAATATTTTGCCTATGTAGTTCATTTAGGTAAAAATAAGGCATAGGAGTGAAAACATATTAACAAAAAGGAAATAAAAGAAAGTTCTTGCTTTGTTATATTAAACTTAATATTATTTAATCTTCAAAAATATTAGAACTTCTAAAAGTTTATAAAGAAAATATAGAGAACAAGCTTTTCTTTCTTAAACACAAGTTAACTTTATGCTCACTTCATTAAGTGGCATAAATATTGGATTCATTGCTGGCAATTCTCCAAAAGTACATATTAGAGTTATTTTAGACAGCTTGTCTGGCCAGAAAAAAATGATTTCTTGATATAAACTCATTTTAAATTAGATGCCAATTGATACTGTTTCCCAAAGATTTTTTAGAGAAGTTTGCAACTTGAAAAATTACCCAGTGAATTTCATTTTGATACTTGGATTGTATAGACAATCTGTTTTCTGAACTTACTACATGCTTCCCTCAAATAACAGATCCAAGAAATTGCTTCATGCTCTTAAAGTAAGTCCAAATTTTATGCAATAGTTACATTTATTTAGCAATTAAGGTAGGCCAGTCAGTTGAACAAGGTAGTGATAGGTGCAAACAATAGTTGAGTTCACAATGGTAGATTCTAGAACCAAAATATGATTTTATTGTGTCACATAGTACCATCATAATAGATGTTAATATTTTAACATAAAAATATTAGCAAGAATAAAAACACATATTTATTTTTTCACTCAAGAATATTTCCTATTCAAGAGCATCATTGAAAGTACATACAAACTATATAAAAGACTTATTATCCAACAGATTGATTTGTCCTTTTGACCCTAGAAAGAAACAAAGAACTCATTTAATTTTAGCCCTAATCTCAAGCGTTGTTCTCAGGCATTTCTGATTTGATGCTTGAAATGTATACAGTGTGGGGAAAAATTAGGTTTACAGTTATTTGTATGGCAAATAGTACAATAATTCATAAATAATAATACAAGAATAAATTTTGTGTTTCGCATACTTACAACTGTAAACCTACTTTTGCCTCACCCTGTAAGATAATTATAAAAAAATGTATTAAAATGCTTTCTTCTTTCCTTTCTTTTCCCAGGAACACGTGTTTCACTTCCATGTCCTTTGCTTCTCATGACAATTTATTCATTAGTTGGGTATAGGGGAAGTATGGTTAGGGAAGAAAGGTCACGAAGACTTCCCCATTGACATATAAAATATAGAAGATACATAAGAGCTACCTGCATAGAGAAATAGGTGAACTAGAGCTTATGGGTTCATTGAAATAATATGGCTTTTGTGGGGAGAACTTGATAGAGGAGGTAACCAAATTGTCAAGAGAGAAAACTAAACTGTCTGGTTGGCATTTGGAATTAAGCAATGCTGCCCTCTAGAGGACCTTGACATACACGCCTACGGAGCCCTCCAAAATTTAGTGTGACTGGAGCTGAATTTTAATTGTATTTAATTTTTATTAATTTCCACTTAAATACCCACATGTATTCAGTGGCTGCAGTATTGGACAAGGCAGTCTTGGCTTTCAAAACAATTTGCTTAATGGGTTAGTTAATACATAGCAAAAATATTGTGCATGTAATTCCTATACATCTTTACCACTGTTATCAGTATTCTTTCATAAATGTATTTTTTATCTACATATATATTTCAATCATTTAACTTGCTTCAAAAGAAATATGAATTTCATAAGAAGTTAACACAACAAAAACCAGTTTTTCCCTTTGATTTCTGCTCATCCTCCATATTAAAGAAATTTATTCAATAAAATGAAACTGAAAATTAGTGGTCTGCCTCCATATCTTTTACCCTGGAGAATAAAAACTGAACAACAATTTCAATTATCTTCTTGGCATCAAGTGATTTAATATGAAAGAACACCAAGGATTGAGTGGCAAAAGACCAACGTTGCAGAATGAAAGAAACCCACACAAAATGTGTTAGATATACAGAGTCTGTATTCTTTCTTTGTGATTTCATCAAAACTTTACTCCTATAATCTATGATCCTGATCTCTAATATATCAGTTTGTTTTCAAAACAATGTAATCTCATTTTCAGGTTGTATTTTTGAAAGCGTTACAGATTCATTCCCTAGAGTGAGCCAGTTTCCTTACATAAACCCCAAATGTTAAGGCTATAATTTGAGATGAGTTAAAAAGGACAGGGACTGCCCTGGCCCAGGTGGCTCAATTGGCTGGAACATTCTCCTGAACACCAAAAGATTGCGGGTTTGATTTTGGTCAGGGCACATACTAGGCTGTGGGTTCAATCCTGTCGGGGCAAATACAGGATCGATGTTTGTCTCTCACATCGATGTTTCTCTCTCTCTCTCTCTCTCTCTCTCTCTCTCTCTCTCTCTCTCTCTCAAATAAATAAATTATCCTCAGGTGAGGATTAAAATAAAAAGGACAGGGATTAACTCTATATCAGAGGAGAGAAGACTAGGAAATCCTGTCTCCAGGGAGGTAGAGGATACATGTACCATCTGTAGCCTAAGTTGTTTTCTCTGCACTGAGATCCAAGAAGGGGCCAGCATGTCGGGATAAGAGGAAGAGGAGGGCCTATTGCTGTCGTCCCTATCTGGAACCCCCTAAAGAGCTCACCCTGTAAAGCGCCCCCTCACTAAAAGCTGCAGCCCAACAAAGCAGAGCAAAAAGAGAGACTTCAGTCACTGTGTCACAAAGAATTGTGTTGAAAAAAGAGCCTATAGGTTGATTTATGTTTCAAGAAATCTTAAATGCTTGCCTCACTGCTCTCTGAAAGAGACCAATGAATTTATTAGAGTGTGTCGAAAAGAAGTTGTATTAATAGGACTTGCTAAAATATATTTTCAAAAGTACATAAATTTCACTCCTGGTCAGGATGTAGATGGATGGGAAAAGATGTTCATTGACTGGTAATAGGAAGGAATGTCAACATAAAAATCCCACTGTCCTATGGGGATAGTGAAAAGTGGCGAATGCAAAGAAATCCTGATAAAACAAGTTTCCACAGAGAAGCAAGCTCTCATGAAAGAGCAGATTGTCTGTGAGCAACTTCTACACATGAAGATAGATGCCTGATCGGGTAGATTTGGGACTGACATCACAGAGAGGCATTTTAGAAGCCAGGGGAAGCCACCCAGGCCTTACAGGGCGGGCTAACGAAATGAACTAAAATCTAGAAAAGCTCCAGACATATAAGCAAATTGCTCAAAAACTGCTTGCAGTAATAATTAACTACTCGCCTTCCCACCATAAACAACTAGAGAGTGGAAAAAATATATGAAAAGATTATTTTCAGACGCTAAACAGTTGGACGGGATCCATAGAGAAGAAAAACAAATTAATGAAGCCTTACACTTGACACGGTTTCCTTCCTGGAGAACATTTTCAGAGGGTGGCGCAGGGAAGAAGACCCCAATCGATCATAGAAGTCCTACTAAATAGAGAGGACAAAGCTTGGAGGTGAGGGAGCAAGAGGCAGCCAGGATTCATGGGACAGAGTACCAGAAAGGAGGGAGCAATGAAAAAAGTTTCAGAAATCTGCATAGAGGTTTCCTAGAGTTTGTTGTTAAATAATGAGCCAAACAGGTGCAGTGAAATATGTGGCAGGAAGTTGTAAGAAGAATAATGTTCTACATAGGTCTGAGAATGTTGGAATTTTGGCCACCAAAGGTCAGGAAACCTTGTTGAATAGCCAGGGAATTTAGTGCACACCTTGTAAGGATCATGCCTTCAGGGGCGAGCTAAGCTAAACATAGAATAAATGCTGCCCTATCACTGTCTTAACAGTATTTAGAAATAAGCCTTGGAAAAATATCAAGCTGATCTCCAAGTAATTTAACTGCTTTCCAGCAAAAACTGTAATAGTCTTAAAGAGGGAGAAACTAAATTCAGCAGGCAAAAATATCCAGCACCCAATCCAAAAGTAATAGATATGCGCAAAACAGAAAAAAATGTCCCATTTGCCACTAGAAAAATCAGTCTGTAGAAACAGACATAGAAATGACAGATGAGGTTAATACAAGGACTTTAAAACACCTATTGAAACTGTACTCACGGATATACAGCAAAATATGAAAATAATGACAAAAGATATGGAAGATAAAAAACACATATGCAGAAAGATTAATAAGCCCAAAGCAGTATAAATATAAAGAAAACCATGTAGGACATATTGTAATTAAATTACTAAAAAACTGGAGAGAAAAAATTTTAAATAATCAGGGGGAAAAATATATTCCATACAGATGAACAAAGAAAAAAGAATCATAGGTTTCTCATAAGAAATGAAACAGAATAGAAAACAAAGGAACAGCATTTTTAAAGATAAGAAAATATTACCTCAGAATTATTTTCCATTGTTCCAGCTGGTTTGGCTCAGTGGATAAAGGTCAGCCTGTGGGCTGAAGGGGCCCAGTTTTGATTCCAGTCAAGGGCACGTAGCTCAGTTGCAGGTTTCTCCCTGACCTGGGCCTTGATCCCTGGTCGGGGCTCTTGCAGGAGGCAACCAATCGATGTGTTTCTCTCACATCTATATTTCTCTCTGTGTTTCCCTTTCTCTTCCACTTTCTCTAAAAATCAATGGGAAAAATATCCTTAAATGGGGATTTTAAAAAAAAAAGAATTATTTTCCAAAAAAATATTCAGCTGAAGTGTGGGTCAGCATTAGAATTTGCAATCACTCGAAGGCTCTTCACAATAGATTACTAAAGCCACAGAATCTGCTCTGTTCTAGTCATCATCTTTAGTCATAGGGTAAACAAAATACTGTAAAGAGGATACTGAATTCTTTTCGTGTAAAATTTTCTTGGTAAAATATAATCTAAACTACTTCAAGAATGTCAATAGAGTGTGAACTTGCTCAGGGATTTCACCAGGTTACCTGTTTGAAGGAAACCAAAGAGCTATCAATTTCTCTAAGTTATGCTTCACACTAATAAAAAAAATGTCAGGAAGTTAGGAGTAGATAACGTAACTGACACCATTTCAAATCTTTTAAAAATCTACTTTATTGTTGATGCTATTTCAATTTTATCCTCTCTCTCAAATCAGTGCACCCATTCCCACACTGTATGAGTTTATCAAAGTGTTTGTGGTCCTTCCAGGTTTGCTTTGCTTAGGTGTGAGGTAAGAAACTTTAAAAGATACTTAAGGCACTAAGTACCCATGCCGATGCTTGAATTCTTGAAGCTCACTGCAATGATTTTCTCTCATCATTGATGTTTCTATCTCTCTCCCTCTTCCTTCCTCTCTGAAATCAATATATATATATATTCCTTTTTTTTTTTTTAAAGAAAACAAACCCAAGAGAGGAGGAAAGAGAGTGTCTTGATGATGTTATTTAAACTCCCTCATCCAGCTGGGCTGAAGCTGCATGTAGCTGGGTTTCCACACTTTTATGGACCAATAAATTCCCACTTTGGGAATTTAAAGTAATTAAAGTTGGATTATTATAATTTGCAATTAAATGACTCTTGACTAAAAAAAAATATGGCTTTTGCAGTGAAATAAATCCATGGTTTGGTAGCATACCAATCATTGATAAACAAGCCCTTTCTTTCATTAAAGGTCCTTACCCTCCAATGTATTCTTAAGATGCAGAGACATTAAGTGCTGAACCAGGCAGGTTTGAATGCAGAAAACAGAAATTATTTGGGGAATTTAAGTAGAATGAGATTTAATACAGGGAATACAGGTGCTAAAAAAAAAAACTTCCAGCCGAAACCGGCTTGGTTCAGTGGATAGAGCGTCGGCCTGCAGACTGAAAGGTCTGAACCAGGCAGGTTTGAATGCAGAAAACAGAAACTATTTTGGAAATTTAAGTAGAATGAGATTTAATACAGGGAATACAGGTGCTAAAAAAAACTTCCAAAGGGATAGAGGAGTAAAATGCATGTGGTTGATTTAGGCCTTTGTGCTTCAAATAGCTCTTTGCCAGGTATGACTCAGCAGATGGAAAACATTTGGTGTCATTGATCCTTCCCCCTGCAATGGTGGTAGCTGTCCCACACTCCTAAGGTGTTGACTAGACAGTGGAATGTATCAGCCAGTGTCACCACAGGAAAAGCCTCTACCTGCTTCCTGTTTTCCAATGACCACATGAGTACATGTCCTTGGCAAAACACAGATTTCATCCTGAACCCTAGCTGTAGAGTGGAAAACAGAAGAGGGGCATGAAGGATGCCAACTGCCATAGGCAATAGGTAGCATATAGGAGTCCCTTTATTTTGTGTTTCCATTAGTGAGAATCTTTTCATACTTGTTCATTATATCCAATGATGAAAAGAAAACGAATGGAAACCAAAGCTTCCATTATTTATTTATTTCAACTTAAACTTGACCCAGAGTGAAATAATATATAGATATCCATACATGAAGCATTTTCCCTAACTGCTATTAATGGCAGACTACTGTAAATGATAAAATATGGAATAATAATAGTATAATAATTTGTTAACCTTTGCTTCTTTTGGAGTGACAAAAAAAACTTTACACCACAATTTCACACTACAAAATAATTTTCAAAGTAATAGAAATTGAAAAAAATATATTTTGGCAGGATGAGACTTAGGTGAACTCCCCAAAACCTATTTATGTGCTAGGAAAGAGTTGGGGAATTAAAATTGTGTGGTTTCAACTGAAACTAGCCATATACTTCCAGCAGCCAGTTAGAAACAACTGAAGACCCAGGGAAACTGAGGAAATTCAAGTTCACTTTGTACACAGAAAGAAATTTCATGGTTAAAAGTCATGGACAGAGACTTTCTAAGGTTTAACCAAGGTTAAATCAAGGTTAGAAGGTGAAGGCTTATGCAATTTAAGGGTAAAAAATATAAATAGGTTTTATCTGGTTAGAAAAAAATTTTCTGCTTAGTGAATCAACCTCATCCAGACCAACAGCATATATCAAAACCACACACACACACACACACGTCTAGGTCTACTTTCACTCCATCCTGATATGCTTCATGGAAGAGAGACTGAATTTGAACTAATCATCCTGCAGTTAGTTATTCAAGAGCAATGAGCATTTACTGATCAAAAGCAAACACAACCCATTCCCTTCTAAGAGGTAAGATTTTATTTAAGTTTTATTATAGGTTCAATTTGTTGAACAAAACAGCTACATATTAGTTAGAGAGTTATGTTACTCTCAATGTTTTATTACTAAGCAAGTTATTTCCAATCTATTGTAGGGTTTTTATTGTAGAAATACATTAACATTTGACTAGATAGCTTTTGGAATTTTTCAGTATATGTTGTATGCAATTGCTCTTTGTTAATTAGTGGGTAGAAGATAGGAAGGATAAAGGTTTTAATTGGGGCTTCTTTTTTTTATTATTACTAAGCAAGTTATTTCTAATCTATTGTAGGGTTTTTATTGTGGAAATACATTAATATTTGACTAGATAGCTTTTGGAATTTTTCAGTATATGTTGTATGCAATTGCTCTTTGTTAATTATTGGGTAGAAGATAGGAAGGATAAAGGTTTTAATTGCGGCTATTTTATAATAGGAATATCAGAGAACATTTCTCTAAGATGATAAGATTTAACCAGAAACAGACATAAAATCAAGAAGTCAGCCACAGAACGAGCTAAAAATGATAGATCCTGGCAGAGGAGAAAGCACATGAAAAAGCCCAGAAGCTGCAATGGACTTGCCAGTCGCAGGAACAAGAAGCAGTGTGGCTGAAGGGAGTGACGACTTCGGAGAAGCGGCCATGCACCAGTGTGAACCTTGACAGACACGATGACAACTTAAATTTTAAGTGTTATGTTAACACTTAAATCCACCACTGGAGGATTTTGAGCAACAGAGTGATATGAACTAATGTACATTAAATAAATAAACAAATACACCAAACCTCTCTCTGGCTAATGCTAAGAAGAAAACTGTAAAGCATAACCACCTATCAGAAATTATCACACCCCCACAAAGTCCAAAGTGTTATAGGAGTGAAAAGGGAGAAATGATTAATTCAGTCTGTGTGGACTTAACACTTATTAAAAGAATAAGCCCAGCCTTTGAGGTCAAGTAGAAATGTGTAATGGACAGTGGGACTGGGAGAAATGTATAGCTAATGAAGGGACGAGCCAAGCAAAACAGGATTAGGAAAGATGTGATTAGTGAAAGGCTGGGGGTTGAATGGTTACAGAGTTCACATAGAGAAAGGTTGGGAGACCAGATTGTTCAAACAGATTGCAGCCAGGCTTCATTCTGGAGTTTGTGATTTGTTCCTTTAACAATGGAGAGCAATTTTTAAAAATTAAAAATTTATATTTAATTTAGTGAGAAAATGTATTTACCAACTTTGTCAGAAGTTTCCCATAGTGTAAAGTGCTCTGCAAGGGATTGGAAATATAGGGGAAAATGAGACCAAAACAATTCCTTTGAAATTTTACAGTTTGTCTCACATTTTTGTTAGAATAAATTAGCTCCTTCTAAGCAAGTGCTGCCACCTTTTCTGGACATGGGCTTTCCTCCAGTTATTGTGGTGATTGTGGCCTGACCAGGAATCAAACTGATGACCTCTTGGTTCATGGGTTGACACTCAACCACTGAGTCACGCTGGCCAGGGGTAGCTTCATTTTAAAGCCATTGATTTTCCATTCGGAGGAGGAGTTCAGATTCAAGGTGACACAAACGCTTTTCTTTCTCTCAATATTGACCCAAAGCTTTGTATTTATTATCTTTCAAGTTACAACAGATCCTGGCCTCATATGACAGTGGGGGAAAATGGTTTATGTTCTCATGAAGCACCCCAATTAAATTTGACACCAAATCCCCTTTCACAAGATCCCCCAGTTATTTCTGAGGGCCCTCCGAGGAACTATTTTATAAGTTCCTCAAATTTCCCACTTCAGCTTATTCATTAATTCATTAGCATTCATATAGGTAATAATACATCACATAGAGACCCACTCTGCAGGGCACAGTCCGCCTCTCCTGGCAATCGCCACTTACTGCAGCACTTGGAAGGATAGCCTTTCCATCCTCTCCAATGTCACCCCTGCTTCACATAGAGCAGGCCTGGCACGTGATGGGCCCAGTACTCACTCACCCAATCACTACACTCTGATCATGATAGATTTTCCAAAAATAACTACAAATGAATAGAGGATTTGATTATGATCTGAACTTTATGATACTTTGTTATAGTTAGTTTTCATTGCCACCATTTCTCTTCCCATATTTTATATTGAATAGATATGTTCTCCTCTAATGAAATAATTTTCAAAAATAAACTATCACCCATATAGCAAAAATAAAGTATTTACCCATTTGCTCTTTTCCTACAACAATGTCCAAGTCTGGAGTGACTCAATTTGTGTTATTCCCTTACCTGTACAAAAAAAAGATTGTTTTTTTATTTTCTCATTTGTGTTCATAGTAGTTTATAATGCTGTGCTTCTATTATACCATCTGCCACAGTGTAATTATTTGTTAATGTGTTATATTTTTTCATTAGTCTTTGAATACTCCAGAAAGCATTTTTAAAAAAAAGAAAGCTCAGGAGCCTCCTGGGGGGTGAACACATGGGGATTCGGGGAGAATGGCCTGTTCAGAGATCATGAAAGCTCCTTGCCCTATGCATCCCTTCTATCTGGCTGTTCCTGAGTTATAGTCTTTAGAATAAGCTGGTATGTTAAGATTTTTCTCCAACTGGTGATAGTAGGCAAAATCACATATGTTCAAAGCACAAGAAAAATCAATGCAGAGCTGCTGGCTTGAAGATGAAAGAACCATGTGCAAGGATTGGGGGTTGGCCTCCAGGAGTGTGAGCGATCCCTGGCCAACAGCCAGCAAGAGAATGGAGACCTTGGTTTTATAAACACAGGACTGAGGTACTGCCAATAACAGAAAAACATGGATGCAGATCCTTCTCCAAAGCTTCCAGAGAAGAGGCCGACATTTGACATTGGTCTTGTGTGACCTTAAACAGAGTCCATCAGAGAATGTCCAGTCTTCTGTTCTACAGAACTGTGATAGAATAAATAAGCATTGTCTAAGCAAAAAACAAAAAACAAAATATGAAACCTACACACACAAAATTCCCTAACATGTGTAGTTGCTCAAGAATATTTCCTGAGATAGCATTAAAATGCAGAATGATATCCTTACATTATGCCTTTTGATAAACAGGTCACAATAATTTGCTTTTTAACAGGAAAAAATAGAGTCAACTTGAAATTACCAAACAGTTACCATTTTTGGTTAAACTCATCTTGCAATCTTACTTTGAGAAAAGAAAGTGATGCTTTGTTTTAACCTGTCTATTCTTACTACCAAATATAACTTTGTTCACATGATTCACTTTTAATTGGTTATTTTGGTCATGTTCATGGATTACTCTTTCCATTGAATAGTTAACAGTGCTTTATTTTTCAAGGAATATTTAATAAGATGTCTAATTTACTTTTTTCTGCTTTCAAAATATTCTTCAGGCAGTTAATGTTTTGGGTTTACTCAAATATTTTAGTTAATAGAAACGTAATTATAGCCATAACTGGTTTGGCTCAGTGGATAGAGCGTTGGCCTGCGGACCAAAGGGTCCCAGGTTTGATTCCCGGTCA